>NC_058131.1:560117422-560492422 GCF_016433145.1 Gracilinanus agilis | reverse complement strand
GTGACTACTGAGCTTCCTTGAGTTCACCATAATCACAGCCTGAAAAAAATCTCCTTTGTATTTTAAATGTATTTTGTGCTTACTTATAGCTAACACGTTACATGTACTATATATGTAGTACTTACTGCTTGGAAAACAAAGCAAATTCTAACAAAGTAGATTCTTTCCCTGGAATTTACACTTTACCTTTTTACAAGCTTTACTATGAAACCTAGAAGCCTGAAAGGTTTTATCATTAGAAATAAAGCAATTTATCTAAGGAAAGCGTCAGGGATAAAATACCCCATCTAAAACCTAAGCAAGGCAAGGGTCATAGTTGGTCTCTTCTCTCCACGCTAATGTAAAATGCTCAGATCTTAGCAGGGAGGGGTTTGGACTGTGACTAGAACTGTTCAGATTACCAGAGACCAAACACAATGCCCATAGAGGGAGGAAGATAACAAGGGGAAAGAAGACAAGAAAGGAAAAAAAAAAAAGCTCTATTGAAGAATATTTTCCCGTTGCATGGAAAACACTATTCATATGGCAAAAGGAATGGAGAGGGCATCAGAAGCCTTTTCCCTCCCTTTTTTTTTAAGACACTAATAGGTATACTGGGAATGCTAAGGGTCAATGGTTGTCACTGCTTTGTTCTCTGCATGGGAACGGCTTTTATAAATGCTGGCATCAGCTGAGTGCAGTTCAGCTTTCCACATCAACTTTTCCCTTTACATGTAGACCTTTACAGTTCCATAACAATAAATAAAATTTGTAGTTACAATGCATTTGTCAATTCAGTTTAGGCACAAGGCAACTTCCACGGTGAGTGGAGAGATCAAGACAGTCTCTGATTGTGCAGAAGCGACACACTGCTTGCGACAGAATGATATGTTCCAAACATTTGACGGGCTGAAGTTCTATCTGATGAGCTTTCTATCTTCACTTCTTCTGATGCAGGTGTTGACCAGTTGCTTTGATCATAAGATTGCATTTGAATTCTTGCTTCAAGTGTTTTTGTTTTTGTTTGTTTTTTTCTCCTGTCAGATTTGTGTCTTCAGATAATCTGAGTTGTCTGTGTCCTTGTGAGGAGAGGTCACCTTCTATCTAGCCTACCAATCATTCTGGAACTCTGGGATGGAAATTAAGGGAGAAAAACAAAATGAGTTAGTAAGAGCTTGGAACAAATTGGAATTATTTTATTGGCATAGTAAACCTCTTTGATGTAAATCAGCAGAGAGTTCATCATACAATCAACATTTGCTTCTATTTTCAAATATGACAAATATCATATTAAAAGAGGTGTAAAGGCTCAATGACAGTCATGGAGATGATGGGGAAAAGGTACCTGGCTGATTTTCTCATCTGGCTATTCCTGGTCCCTGTAGTTCAACTTACCCAGTTTTCAAACGAAGAAAGGGAATTTTACTTTTTATTCAGTAAGTATAACATTAAATAACAAAGAAGAAATTACAGAAGTTCACTATTTACCTGTTTTTTTTTTGGTCAGAATACAGAATATTCCAAAGGAATGACGTTTACCCTAATAAGTACTCAAATCTATTTTTACTGTAATCATTTAAAATGGAAGTTTTTCTATGCAATCATCCAGACTCCTATGCCTCATTAAACAGAAAAATACTAAATAACAACATTCTTTTAGAGGTTGGGGATTGTCACCAGAAATGGCAACTAATGTTGTATGGTATGTAATACAAGGATATCCTTTGGGAATGACTGCCATTTTAAATCCACATTCATTAGACAGTCCAGCCAAATTGGTCTCCTTGATATTCATCATACATGGCACTCTATTTCCTACCTCCATATTTTTAACAGAGGCTGATCTTTACGTCTCGAATTCTTCTTCTTCTTCTTTCTTTTTTTTTTTTTTTGCTCTCTAACTCTTGTACTCCCTTGTTCCTTTCAGTTCTGGTGTCATCTCCTACAAGGGACCATCCCTGATTCCTTTAGTGCTCTCTGTCACACTGATATAGTGCTCTCTCAAAAAGAATGTAAGCTCCAAAGAGGCAGGAATAAGTTATTTTTTTGTCTTTGTACCTGTAGTACTACTCCAGTCTACGACCCTTTTGTGAGTTGATACTTCTACTCTTTCTTTGGTCCCTTCTCTGGCTATGCCTAGCAGCACCTTCCCTGTCACCCAGCTGTCACTTCAATGTTTCTTCTGTGTTATATATTGCCATGTAAGAAGAATTGAAGGTTGTGCCTTGAAAGTATGGGGCTCCTATAATGCCCAAAGGTTACCTTCTGAACTAACATTTATATTATTATGTTGAATAATACCTGTCTTGCCTCATTTTATTCTTATAAATAAAAATGAGCTTGGGGCCTTTGGGGTTAGGATTAATGAGTACAATGCATAGTAGGAATCATAACAAAAAGGCCTTTTGGGATAAAATGTTTAACTACTTGTTTACTATTCATCAAAATTTTAGAGGTTTGGTTTTAAATGAGATAGCCCTAGTAAAGGGTTGGGTGGGTACAAAATCCATGTTCTAGGGTGAGACAAATGAAAGAAAAAATACTATGGAAGAAAAAGAATTATCAAATAATCTGGCTAACAATTTCATTCTCAATCTATATAACTAATTAAGATGCAATTGTCTTAAAAATAAAACCAATCAGCAAGCATTTATTAAGCACCTACTAGGGGTGAAACTCGTGGTGTCAAACAGAAACAGATCTTGGAAGCCACTTAGTGATCTGGAAAGTCATAAGTTAACATTATGTATACTGTACTATATTTCTATTTATGCTGTCAAACATTTCCCAATTACATTTTAATCTGGTTCAGTCTGCAAGTCTGACTCTGCTGGACCAGGTAAAAGGGACACATATATAATGAATAAGACACTCTTTTTTTTTTAAAAGAAGCTTAGTGAGAGTCATATTATTCAGTCTTTTATTTTTGTTGTGAATAAAGGGGAGAAAAAGAT
Organism: Gracilinanus agilis; assembly: GCF_016433145.1. NCBI lineage: Eukaryota > Metazoa > Chordata > Mammalia > Didelphimorphia > Didelphidae > Gracilinanus > Gracilinanus agilis. Next base: position 560,489,489 of record NC_058131.1, on the reverse strand, counting down.
TATTCAAATAATTCAGACTGCAGGGTTAGCCTTTTACAACATAAGTATTAGGTCTCTAATATTTTATGAAGGACAAAAGCATCATTACCAAGTGACAGCATTTTAATGAATCATCCTTCATCGGTGTTATGGTAATTCTTCAAGGATGAGCCAAGATAAATAAAAGAATACTGATCCCCCCCCCCATAAAGGTCAAATCCATTAAAATGTGGGTCCAGCTGACAGTTTTTAAAATGTCCTTGGCTCTGTCAGCATACCTAGTGGAGAATGAACAGAGAGTATACTGTGCTACTAATCCAAGTGGAAGCAGATGACAAAACTTTTATATAGCTGGAGGCAGTGAAGTATTTTGAAGCAGGGACATGTACAGTGTAAATGGTGGCAGAACATTCCCTGATGGATGGGCCATATCTCTACTTGTTTCCTGGATCAAAAGTTAATTCACCCGAGTACCAGGGTGGGTCTTTTTTGTAGCTAACTGCAGCTTAAATATAGGGTAGTAGGAAGAGGGCAAAAGTTCTCTAAGAATCATGATATTGTTATATATTGAGGATAATTAATGGTTGGATCTTAAATAGGATTTAGTCTCCATGTCAAAACTTCTATAACAGAAAGACAACATTGCAAGGTTCCAAATTGGAGTTTAACTATAAAATAATCAAAGCTTCTAATTTCATTATCAGGTTCTCATTTAGAGAAAAGTAAATCAGGTAGTGCAGTAACCTTAATCCTTAATTCCCTGCCTTTCTCCCCTCAGACCCTTTTGAAAGTTCCTACCCCAGACTTACCTGGCCGGTGTTTACATATGACCCATAGGGTTGGTAGTTTCACTAAGCCCAGGATGGGCTCCTGGCAGTGTGGTTGGTGGCTCTGCCGATACGGCAGAAACTTTTTCTTCTTCCCTTCTCTTAAGGCAGGCTGCTTTGGGGTTGAGGTTCCTCTCTGTAAGGGGGTGAGGGAAGGTGAGAAGTGCTTTCATTATTAAATAAAAAATTAAGAAGTAGGTGCTATCATTCTTGGACACAAAAAAACACCATTCTTGACTAGAGTTCTTGATGTCTATGCAGTTCTATATCACACTAAACAAAATCACAGTGTGAGTCCCAGTGAACATTAGCTCTATTTCCAAAAATGAGTGCTCAAATAAAAATCTAGATACATGCCTCCCAGTGTCCAAATATTATGTCTACTTTCTATTCTCTGTTACTTCTGATAGAGAGAGTCTTCTAGGGATTGCTTTGATCTGTACCAACACCTCAAACCTAATCCACCCTACTCTGGGGATGAATGTCTGAGCTGCCACTGTGAATGGCTGTAACCCCCTCAGTGTCCTGCGGAGATGCAGTGCACTGAATTGATATGAGTGCTGACACCATCTGTACCTGGGAGACATCTGGGCTCAGGCTGGAATTCCATCAGCTTAGAAAATGCTTTATAGTAACAGACAGACCACTCAGCTAGCCCCAGGGCGATGAAAAAAATCCCGAGGATTTTCACCCTCACAGTTAAGCGACAACCTCTCAAGGGAGGCAGGGAGTTGGGGCATACACTGTGACTTTTCTTTGATATGACTGTGGAAAGAACTACTTCAATTGCTGTTCTTGAACTAGAGGCAAAGGGAGGGAGATGAGTAGCTTTTTCTCATGTTTCTAACATACACAGTGGCTGGCTTTTTGAACAGTTAAGAAGGACTGAACAACTAGGATGTGTAGTACATGAGGGAAGGAGAAGAAAAGAAGGAAAGAGAATGATTCATAAAGAGAAATAAAGAAGAAAAATTATGGAACTAATAGCAAATTGGCTCTCATGTATTTTTATTTTTTGGACCAGGATGCTAATTCTAGAAGTGCTCCATTTTAAGAAAATCCCATATGTGAAAACTTGAGGGTACAAAAAACCTACTTGAATTAGGCTGTGAAGATCAGGTACACCCTAAAATATGGTCATTATTTTGGAAAGGAGAGGTTGTGGCTAATTTGGTATAAATATCTAACTAGTACAAGATTTCTTAACCTGAGATATATGAACTAATTTTTAAAAAAATATTTTCAGAACCATATCTCAATAGAATTGGTTTCTTTTGTAATTCTATATATTTTGTTTCATACACTTAAAAACTTTCTTTTTTCCCCTGAGAAGACCTCCATGTCACACACAAAAAAAAGGTTAAGAAGTTTTGATCTAATAGGTCTTAGAGATCCTTCCAAGGTCAGAAAGTGAACTGAGAATTTTAGCCCAAGAAGTTGTTGGGTAAAGGAGAGGAACTGGGCAAAGCAAAAACAAACAGACAAACAAAAAGATGGAGGAACAAAAATTGTGTACTTTAGAGGAGTACTGGATAAATTTCATTCAGTGATAAAGTAGACTACAGTGAAAACAGGTTCAATAACAACAGAATAACCATTTGTTGGGAAAAGGTTGCTACAAAGGGTCATGGACCAGTTTTCATATGGTCTTTGGAAGGCTAGTAGGGTGATTCCTTTATAGCCAACCGTACCACAGTGCTGTCATGGTGAAGGGGAGGAGGTTGGAGTTGTGGTACCCAAGATTCTTCTATGATATAATGGCAACAACCTCATGGTCTTTTCCAGATCACTCAGGCTTTGAATGCACTTAACCTTACTGACGATACTTGCCAGATTTGTGTGGAATGACCAGTACCCTGAGTAGGAATAAGAATTTAGCAGAGATGCCAGGCCCTCTGAGAGACCAATCTTCTTTCTTTCTGGAATAGAGAATCTCCTCTTTGGTTTTTTTTTGTTTGTTTGTTTTTTTAATATGTCATCATTACATGTGAAAACAGATTCACTAGGCTTAATAGGATTTTGGCCATTTTTTTCTACAACTCTATGAACTCCACAAAGGTAGACACTATCTTATCAAAACTTTACATCTTCCTACCTTAAAATTGGGCTCTTCTTAACAGGACATTAGAAATATTTGTATGTTGAATGAAACATATATGTTAAAGACTTCGATAACCAGTGATAATTTGTTTGCTCCTAGATATTATGTGTTTCCCAAATGGGATTGCATCTCTTCAAATATCAGTTTTCTTGTCCTCTAACTACTGATTTCAGAATTCTTAGAATGCTTTCCCTTTTAACAGAATTTGGTTAATAAATGAAAGCAACAAAGGTTCTTTTCCTGTGGGCTTTCTCCCCATGACACTGAGACATGGACGGATGCATAGTTTGGTGGACCACCTCTTAATTAGGTATTCAACAATGAGAGATGTTCAAGGGAAGGGCTGAATAATGAGCTCCTAAAAGCCTATTTATTGAGCTGCCTGATCTAGGTTCAAGGTCTCTGGTCATCCTAAAGGACCACTGATCTATTTGTCATTTTGTCAGTGATGAAACTGGACTAACCAATAAATAGATATAATTAACAAACTCATATTCTTATCCAAAAATCCATCTCTAGAGAGAATTTTAATCCTAACAGTAACCAGATAAGAACTGGCTTGGGCAGACAATAAGTTGCATAGCAGAAGATAGGGAAGAAAAATATCAGGTATATACTGTAGGTCAGGTTGGAGTGAATTCAATTCCAAGGATGTCACCCAAGGCAGGAAGGTAGTGGATGTTTATTTCTTATAAGTGGGGCCTTAAGCCCATAGCTTGTAACTATATTAAGAAATCAATCAAAAAGCATTTATTAATTGCCATAAAGTCATAAGAGTCCTGAAAGGGAATAATGCCTACTTGATAGAATAGCAGAAGGGTTGGGATTATTGGAAAATCCTAAAGTCTTGAGTGTAAGGAGTTGCAGAGAAAAAAAAAAAGCCTGCCCTTCAGAGGTAGAACGACTTTGTTTTCTTCCCAGTGGGGAAGTCACTTACCTCGGACTTGCTGTTCTAGACTGAGGATGACTGCCACAGCCTGGTGAAGAATAAGGAGCTTTGTCTGGGGCTTTTCACTCTTTAAGTGAAGCTGACACATTCTGCCCAGTTCTTTGAATGCCTCATTAATATCCCGCACACGCAAGCGTTCCCTGGCATTGTTAGCCATCCTCCTTTCTTTCTCCCTTTCTACCTTCTGCTCTGGGTTCAAATCTTCATCTTCATTAGTACTGCTACAAAATCAAAATAAAAGGGATATAAATGTCTCAGCCATCCCTTTTTCTTTTCATTTACTCCAGTGGTGGTAGGGACGCAGGGGGAACATGGAGATAGAGAAGGATGACAGGAAATATGATTTTTTTTTTGTACTGGAGAAAAATGTAATCATCAGCGGATAACCTGTAAATCTTCCGAGGCATTCTCTTGGATAGTCTACCTTGGACATCCCACTGGCTTGTCAGAAAGACTAGATGCTACAATGAACTTGTCCTTTCCGTATACAGCAATCACATCTAGGAAGAACAGGGATTTCCCACCCCTTCAGGCATCGAGTTATATCTGTGATGCCAACTACAGAGAGGGAACTCAATTCTTGTTTACTTACAAATCATAGAAATATTTTGAAATATTTTTTGATGACATGGAATCCATACTTCCTTTACTTGACTAAGTGTCATCTCAAAAGAAGGAAAAAGAATCAAGATGGCACAGATGGGTAGATAAGGAAGCAGGCTTGTAAAAGACCTTGCTTAGAAAGGCCAATTGTTCCAACCCAACAAATACAAGAATCTCTTCTAGAGTAATACAAAGTAAATGAAAGAGTACTGTTTTAATATCCCCTTCTTCCTTCAGAAGAAGTGACAAGTACCACGACAAAGATGCCAAGCTTTATAAACATCAGCTACCATAACAAACCAAAAGGAAGTCTAAGTATGTTTGGAGCATGAGAAAGAGAAATTTGTCCTTCCAATCACAACAAATACACCTGGATTACAATAATTTTCAGCATCATACTCTTGTAAAACAAAGGAAAATTATACACACATAAGTCCATGTGTGTATTATAAATATATATGTATAGAATATAGTAATATTACTATATAGAATATAGAACCTGGAAAGAAGTCAGAAAGTAATAATTCTTTAACCATCCAAATTTTTAACTATATTTTAAGGCTTTGTGAAACTATTCCTGAAAACTCAAGCCCACACTGAGCTCTTTCTTACTTATATCTTGCTATATATCCTTTTTCAAAAAACAGTTCATGTGATGTAATTTAGTACTTAAGGATATGCCATTCAATTAAAAAATTTAGTAAGCATCTATTTGTACAAGAAACTGTGTTATACTCTGTTTTAGATATGTAAGTCTGATCTCTCTAGTCATACTCCAACCTTTCTGAAGGTAAGGAGTGAGACATATTTCTTCCATACCACCAGCACATCTTTCCCTTCAGGGTATCTAACACAGTATAATATTAGGCATATAGTAAAGTATGTGGTGAATGACTGACAGTCTTTAATTCTGTAATTCCTTTTACTTGTGGCCAAGCTAAAATAGTGGGGATGCAAATACCTTGTTCTGCCTCGAGATGAAACTTTTATATCTTTTTGAGAAGATTCGTCGTCTGATTTCATGTCATCAGATGAAGGAGGTTCATGGAGATTTTCGTCCTTTTCCTTGTTTTCAGACTTGATTTCTGTTGGACCAACAGCCCCAGATTGGCTCTGCAGGCCACCTGATGATTCAAATGAAATAGAAAATAATACTCAGTTATTCAATTATAAATGGGTTGTCTCAGTTATGAATTAGAACTAATACCACAAGGATATCTTTCTTATGCTTAATGACCTGCCCTGATTCTCAGTGTGTTCAAAAGGGACATTAGGGAAGGTGGGAAAGGTCATGCTCACATCAGGGTAAATAAATCTAAAAATATGTACCAAGAGCCATGCTGTTCTTAAGAGTTGTATTTTGGCTATACCTGTCCATCAGCTACAGATAAAATTCAATTACATTTATACTAAAAAAAGCATACCCTTGACCTTAAAAGGAGTTTTTCTATTATTATAAGGAAATGGATTATTTTAGACAGAAAAAAAATCCAAAATACCAAATTGTAATTGAAGGTAGAAATGAGGATGAAAGAGTTAATGCATTTCCAGAAAGTTCCTAGCTTAGTCCAGACAGAGAAAGGGGAATAAGACTACCATACTAAAGTAGACAACAAAATACCCCTGGGAGAAGACTGCCTATTTACTTTTTTGGGTTTTGATTCTAACTGGTTGTACTGAATTATTAACATTCAGATGCTAGAAGGTTGCCTAGCCATATTGAGAGCACCCAATACATCCAGGAAATCCTCCTTTTCGTTCCCAAGGGACTTGTATTTTCAGCTTCAGTCAAAGGCATAATTAGTTAAAGGAGAAAGCAGTATAGAGAGACTGAGAGTAGATAGGGAAGAGGGAATATAAAACATGGATCTTTTGGCCATCAAGGAAGTTTGCATATGGCTCCAGCCACATTTAGAACCTCTATATACTGGACACTAGTGCCTGGCGATTCAAATCAGTGTTTTAGGGACTTGCTCTTCATTTTTCTGATTTCCTAAGGCATAACCCAGAAAGGACTTAAAATGAGAACTTGATTCAGAGACCACTAAAGAGAAATCTTACAAGCTAGAGAGCACTCTGATCACATTATTATGAAAAGTAATAGCGGATCAAATTATTACCTCTGTAATTTTCCTGTGTTTTATGATTCAGGTCTGTGCTTGAAGCAGGGACGGTACTGGACAGGACTGAATGATTGCCATTAAGGTTAACAGAGTCTTCCCGATGAGTTCCAACCTAAAACAAAAAAAGAAATTTTTATCACTTGCTGGATTTAACTGGATTTAGGAGAGAGGTAGATATGAGGCATATGAATCCAGAAATTTCTAGCAATATTTTCTATTTTGTAGACATATTAAATGTGTCCCGATATTTATATTGTCTTTTAAAACAAACTAAAACAATATTTTTACTTAAACCATTAAGTCAGATAGATATAGCAGACATTACTATCATTACCATTCCAAAGGCAGAGGAGTTTTTCCTCAATGGATTAGTCTATTGGCCTATTTTGGATTAATTTATTTGATGATCTGCACTTTGGATTCTAGCAAAAGAAAGTAAAATCTAGTGGCAAAATGTTCTCCTAGTCAACTGTACAATAAGGGAGTGCAGTGCAAATGGAGAATTCTTTCAGTACTCTATCACATGGCATGGAAATTGAAGTATTTCTTCACTTTGTTCTGTTTTTACTTACATGATTTCCATCTAATCCAAATAAATTCTCATTAAAGTCAACCTTGCTTTGAAACTTTCATGCATTCATGATTTCCCTGAGACTTCCTCCACTGATGTGGTTCACAAGTCCTTGATGCCATTTTATTCTGTGCAAATTTAGCCATCTTTTTTCATGAATTCTATTTAAGGAATCTTCCTAACACTGGAGGCCTTCCACTACTTCTTTTAACACCTCTGAAGTACCAAGACAGTGTTTGTACTAATCATTTTGGGGGCTCCCATTTTCTTTATTCATCTAGCCCAATGTGACTTGTCCACTTTCTTCTGCAAAATTCCAACTCTGATGCCTCACCACAGAAATGAGGAAATAGATGATTTCAAAGAGATATGGAAAAATTTATATGAACTGATGCATAATAAAGTGAGAAAAACTATAACAAATTATACTATAGACTGAAATAAGCAGGAGGGTAATTAATACAGTGACAACAATGCTATAAAAAGATGAACAGCTTTGGAAGTTGTAAGAACTAAGATCAACACAATGACCATCCATGATTCCAGAGGATAGATGATGAAGCGTGTTATTCACTCCTTGACAGAGAGGTAATCAATATAGAATAAAGAATAAGACATGCACTTAAAAAGTATTTAACAAGAGAATTTGTTTGACTTGATTGATTAAGCATATTTCATACAAGAAATCCCTCCTCTCCAATGTGGCAGGAAAGAGAAAATAGATTTTTATTCATTAAAAAAATAAAACTTTAACAATAAATCATAAGATTTAGAGTTGGAAGGGACCTTAGAGTTTATCTAGTTCAATCCTCTCATTTTACAGAGGAGGAAGCTGAGGGCAGAGAGGTTAAGAAACTTGCCTAAGGTCAGGAGCCTGGATTTGAACCCAGAAGTTCTGACTTCAAATTCAGTGCTGAATAATGACAACTCATATTTCTACAGTACTTGATTTTGTGAGGAAGTAAAGAGTGCATCATCTCCAACTTATAAACAGTAAATTGAGGACCTCTAATTCTTATTTCAGGTTTTTCTTCACGAGTATAACTATGCTGATTTTAATTAATATATTAATTTCTTAGAAAGGTATGACATTTAAAATAATTATCACATGTGTTTATATTGAAGTACAAATATGTATAATTTTTAGCTAAATGTACATATTATCATTGTTTCTCATATTTTCCCCAGACCCTCAAAGTTTTTTCTTGAAAAGGATGACAAAAACTAATTAATAATTTTAGATGATTTAATAGAAAAGTTTTTAGAGAACATAAAATACCAACTTGTTAATTCTGATCTTTAATCAAAAGAATGCAATTAGAAGTTGACCAAAAATGGCCATCAAAGACAGGCCAGCCCAGCCCAACCCATGCAATTGTCTGTTATTGTATTCTTATTAAAACCGGCTACAGATGAAGCTTTTTAGTGGAACAGTAGCAAACATGTCAACTAGAAGATTAAGCCTTTAATTAAATAGGTTTATTGCCCAGAGTTACACATGAGAACCACTGTTTTTCAATAAATCCTTCAATCCTAGTAAACTGCTGAGCTTTGAATCCCTCTTGAGTAATTAATATAGCTTTTATCTTTCATGTCTTAGTATGGGTTTTACCCAGAGAGAGATAAATGCCCTTATGCAAGTTTATCCTTTGTTTAACATACATGGTTTCCCGTGAGCCAAAACAGAAGTAAGAAAGCAACTAAAGCAATGTCTTAGGCTAGTTGATCATTCTGGTAGAAGCCTAGATATATTCTAGTAATAGCAATACAGTGCTTTAAGGTTTGCAGAGTGCTTTACAAATATTATCTCATGTCAGCCTCATATTAACCCTAAGAGGTAGGTGCTTACAGTATTCACATTTTATAAGATGAGGAACTGAGGTATCTATCTCAGTGATGAGGCTAGATTTCAACTCTGGTGTTTCTGACTCTGGGCTCAGCACTTCCTGACTTTATCAAGTAACCTAAATACCTTGTGAATATGAATATTATACTAAACATTCTACTGTTTTTAGAGAACAAAAAATCCTCCCCTACCTTTAAGTTAGTTATTTTAAAAATATGTTGATATGAAATCTTATTCTATTCCCAATCATTTAATGTCTTTTATAACAAAATTCAGATGATTTAGAGATTATTCCTGACTCAGGATTGCTTGTGCTATATTGTTCCTTTTTATTGAGAATGGATAACCAAGAATTGATTACATATATCTTCTAAACTACTATATAATTTCATGATGGAATATAGTAAACTTGTCTTTGAAAGAGTTCCCAAATCTGTCCATCATTTTTCATCAACCTAATGAAACTGACATACAGACTTATATGACCAAAAATTGAGTGCGTCAGGAATTAAAGCTTAAAAATAAAAAATCATTTGTGAGGGAGGAAGTCATATTTTTACAGGTTTCACAAAACTCTACCTTAGAAGGCATATTTTTTATGTTTAAAAACGAGGGTGCCTTCTTGCAAGTTGGAGACAAGAAAGGCAAGTCTCTTCAGGGGAGAATTTAAAAATGACTTTGAAAAAAAAAACTACGGTACAATTTGGCTCTAAAGAAAAGATCCAGGTATATATTTCCCATCTATTTGTAAAGGGAGGATGCTATAGTTATGGAACACTGTGTATAATGTTAGACTTAGCTGATGAGTGGGTTAATTTTGCTAAAATTTTCTTCTTTTTTTCTTGTGTTATAAGGGACAGTTCACTAAGAAGGGAAATGGGGAAAGATATAGTATCTTAGTTTGGTTATTAATATGGTCAATTATGTGGATGGTTTCCCTAAAGTTAAACCAGTCTTGCATTCCTGGTATAAATCCTACCTGGTCATAGTGGATAATCCTTGTGATGACTTGCTGTAGTCTCTTTGCTAGTATTTTATTTAAGAGAAAAATGCAGTGTGAAGTAAAGTTGGAAGATTTCAATATATTTTTTTAAAAAAGCTACAGGGAAAGAGAACATAAGCTTTCAGTACTTAGTCAACAAAAAATAATGAGGCTTAGATCTAAGTATCAACATATAAATTTTGAATGATTCAGAAAATAAACAGCAAATAAAATCAATCCGAAGGCTGACAGGTTTCTTCTTATGTTAATACTATACAATGAATTTTCACATTAAAGCAATTAATGGGAAATGGATTAAAATATTATAGCTTTTTAAAATACTTCTGCAAATAAAGTCACATAAATTAAGCCAATATGCGGTTTAAATGAAAAGTTTTCCTTCATTTTTAGAGTATATGTTAATTTAAAGTGTTGGACATTTTGGGACTACCACTTTTAAAGTTAACTTTTTAACCTTTTCAGTATTTCCATTTTTAATCTCATAAATGTGATTTTTGGTTGTTAGCCATTTCAACTGGATAAATTAAGAGAACAAAGGAGAGGAACAACTTGCTATATTTTGCCTAACCAAGGCAAGCTCAAGTCTGCCAAATTCCTAATCCTACTGATTTCAATTTTCATTGCTTTTCTAAAGCTAGACTTATAAAAGTTATGTTTTACTTTTTAAAGTGGTTTGATCCCTAGAATGGCGAGCAGATGATGATCATCTTACCAAGGATTTGTCTTGAACTTCTAAGAGTTTTTTTTTAAATCTAGCCAACAAACAAGTAATTCTCCATTGCATATTTCAAATAAGTGTTTTATCATGCTAATATAAATTACTGACTTCTAAATGAAGGCATTTTCATTTATTGGCACATAGAGCAAAAATGTAAACTTTTTATAAAATCCTCAGACTAGTACAGAGCTTGAAGTCTGGAGTTTCTCATCTTAATGAAGTTAGCAGAAACTTTCCCTTTGTAACCTGATTCCCCTTGCAAATGGCCCTCTTACATTTTCTGGAGAATATAACTTTCACAGTCCTTACAATCCTTTTTTAACCCTTGCTCACTCTCTGCTCCAAAGTCCTCCCTTTAATCGGCAGGGCTGCATTCAAATGGCTCTGTCCACATACACAACAGGTGTACAAACAGTTCTTTGTCTGAGTTAGGGGCCCTGGGGCCAGCCAGATAGGATGGAGTTTTAATTGTTCATCTTGTTAGCATACAGCTGACAAGCTGCAATTGGGAGAGAAGCTGGAGAGGGTGAAATGCTCCCCCTTCCATCCTTTAAATTTCAATAATCATGGAGATCCTCACTTCAGAATAAAAGCCCCAACCCAGAAAATGACATCATCTTGCATTCTAAAATCTCATTCCTTTCCCCTCCCCACCCCTATCCATTGCCATACTTTTGCTGGCACACTCACAGAGGGACTTGTTTTCATTTAATTTGACCAATGGCTTTAGTACCCACAATGGAAAATGTTAAATCTAATTAGCTGATGAATAAGGGGAAGGAGGATTAGGGTTGAAACCCAAAAGTACTGTGTGAATCCCCTTCTGATTCTGAATCCCATGCAGCCCATTTGCCCAAATTATACTATATACTGAATACTGATTTCAATTAATTATTATTAATCCATATATCGATTAAAGAATTGTTTGCATTGTTCACTTTGAAGCTATTTTGTCTTATCTGAATATGTCTATGTGTATATTATATATATTTTAAGTAATCTTAGTCATTTAACATTTGTGACTAGGTTTTCATCATAAACTAGATTTCTATGAATTTATAATTCACCTAAAAATCAGTTTAACTGTGCTTAATTAGCAATTGTCTTGGCAGCAGCATAAAAATGTTTTAAAATTATAAAATGGTTTTAAATTTTGAAAGCGTTAAAACTTTTTAAAATGGAGGAAACACACTTTAAAAAGCATTTAAAATTATGTAGGCTTAATGAAAATAACGTACAAACTGTTTTTCTTTTTGCCTTAAAAGAGTAAACTAGAAGTATTCTTGGAAGCTACATAAATGGTAAAAAAAAAAAAAAAGCCATGTGTGGATGGAATTTCTGCAGTGTACAAAGCCAAATCTGCATTTCTAAAAAGACCATTCTAAGGATAGGGAGTAAATTTCAGTTTACATGCATTTTTTTTAAAGAGACAATATTTCTGAGACTTACACCTTTACACCATCTATCTTATTTAAAAGTATTTACCCACATTGACCTTTAAGCAACTTGATCTATAATTTCTTAGCACTAAGAAAAGGGCAGTTTTCTAAAAGATTTACATCAATTGGCTTTAGCTTGCATTTTTCAAGGACTGAGTGAGGTAGGTACTTTTAAATAGTAACAGATAACCCAGGACTATTTTACTTCTATATGAGAATATTGTGTTCCTATTCATTGCTCTAAGGAAACAAAGCAAAAATTAAAAGCAAAGAGCCCAGAGGAATGAGTATGGGCTAAAATCCCCCCATTACAGTGTACAACAAAGGCAAAAAAGAACTCAAAGATGAAATGTTATCCAGGATCATTAACAACCATTAAAAAAAAGAATATGGAAAAATAATAAATAAATTCCTATAAACATAAATGCTTTTAATCTCCAACACACCAATTTGAAAATGAAATCACGTTCCTGAGGGGGAACAACTGATAGATGTCAGAGGACTTCATATTAAAGATAGAGCAGTCCTCTGTCTTTAAACTAAAGAAAGAATTGAACCAAGGTACTAAGGCAGCAAGCAAATGTCATATGTAAACACCTAATATTTCTTAGGCCTCTGGAATGGCCCAGATCAAATAAGGGCATTACTAATCTCCAGTTTTACCTTTAACCCCAAACTTCCTTTTCAGCAGCTCATTTTAAGTCTTTATCATTAAAATAAATAAGCAGGCAAAAAGGAACCCAAACAGTCTGATTTATTTCAGTGTGTTCTCATAGTGCTTTTTTTCTTTGCCAATTTAAAGCTGTAAATGCTATATTAAACACAATAGTCTTTCAATGCCAAATACTAATTTGATAAGTCTTGGATTTTTATAACATTTTCCTGAAGCAAATATTGAGAAACACAAGACTATAAAATTCCAGAGGGGAAAGGAAATGAAGTAAACTGGGATTTAAAAACCTGGCTCAAAAATTGAGCAAATATTAAAAATTAAACTATGACTGGTTACACTAATCATATAAAAAGGAGTTGAAATTACTCATTTCCTAGTTTCTTTTTCCAAGAGCATCATTTTTCAGGGAAATTTAATTTTTGTTTGTGTCTGAAGTGAATAAAGCATCTCAAATGAAAACTCTTCAGCAGAGGAAACTTCATTTACCAGTAAATAATAATGCCTGAGAATCTTGTTTAGAAACAACAGCAAAAAAACTTCAAGTAGTTTGATGCTAAACTACTTAAATATATTTTTGAGTGACTAAATGATCTCTTATTTTAAAAAACCAAATGGTTATTTCCCCAAACAGGTAGATAGCTTTCCCACATGCCAAGAAGTTCTGCTTTAATTGATTATATGGAAGAAACTGTAGAAATCACAAGATTTAGAGCTAAAAGGGACTTCAGAAAACATCTAGTCTAGCCTCAAGATTTCATAAAGGAGAAAAAGGAAGTGCAGTGAGAGGAAAAGACTTGCTCAGGAATATAACACTACTTACTACATAACAGAGCTGAGATCTGAACTCAGATTCTAATTAGAAATCCCATCCTCTCACTGCTTTACTATACAATACCCTTATTTTACCCATGAGGAAACTGAGGTCCAAATGAACTAAAGTGACTAAAACCGTGGCCCACCAACTCCAAATCAAGGGTTACTTCCGCTCTATACTTTTCAGTGAATTGTACTATAAAGAAGCTACTCCTGTGATCATAGAAACAGTCTTTAGTCCAGCTGACAATAAAGAAATTGATTCAACAAATTACCTGGTACAATAAACAAGTATTTGTCCACATAAAAATATCCCTCTTTAAAATAAAAACATCAGAAATAATTGAAGTTGGAGATGGTAAATCTGTTTATAGATGTTTTGTTATGACGTCAAGTATTATTTACTTCCACTTCCCTACCATTCCAGACTACCCAAACTAAAGCTACTTAAATCTTTAAAGCTACCCATCAAAATAAAGAAGACCAAAAGATTATGCAGGAAGTAAGAGATAGGGATAATGGGTATATAACACTTCCCCTTTTCCCAAAATGGGTTTGAAGTACTTCATTTACTTGTTAGCTCACTATTAAGATGCTAAGAGGTAGTTTTATATCAGCTTTAAGTTATGGAAAATGTAGAAATCATGGTGAATGAGATTTATAATAATGTATTCATTTTTAATGAAACTCTAGCAACAGCAAAGAATGATTTGGATATTCTGTGACATTGTGTAAACGGTATTTTAACAGAATCAAAATGACTCTACTTGGTTTAGAAAATAAATGAATGAAATAATGAAAAACAAATGTTCCTTTCTTGCATAGACGCTATCTTGCAAATCAACTCTTAGTAAATTGAGGCTAGACTGTAATCTTTCCCATTTAACATTCTTTTGGGGGGCAGTTTTTTTGAGGAAAAAACCAATTCTCTCTTCTATCTCACTTGTGCTGAAGTGCAACCAGAGAAAACTTTAATACAAAACAAGTCAGAGTTCAGCTGATAAAGAAGACTAACTCCAGAACACAGAATTAACACATTACTTATTCCCAGTACAATTGTAGTGTTTAGAAGTTGGAGAATGGAAACAACAAAACCAGGAAGGCTACTTTTGAGGATGGCTGGCAGTGGTTATGGTGATACACTTCAAACATTAAACACACACATACACACAGACACTGCTCCAAACATTTGGAAAGAGTTTATTCCATATGGGTGGGTACCAAGTGTGTATGCAAAGTGCAGGATTCCCAGCTGTGCTGACGGAAGTCCTCTATCACGGATGAGAGAGCGCCAAGGCAGCAGTCTTCCTAGCCTCGAGATCTTTCCCAGAAGCATGCCTCAGCCTGCTCTGAGAGAACATCAGGCAGAATTTGATCTTCATTTCACTCCAGTCCTTTTTCAGTTCAGATTGTACACCAAAAAGATTCAAGGTTATGAAGTTAATTTCTCTTTTGGGACCTCAAGTCATGACTGCTACCTGGTCATTTTAAATTTTTTCATCTTGGAGCTTTGATCTCTTTGGTGCAAGTCAGGCAATAAAAACTTATATCACAGGACCTTCAGAAGGTGCTAGGGATTACATCCCAGTAGTGTTAACACGAAATTTAGTTCACTTATTTTCTTCATCTTTATATCCTCTAAGAACTATAGTCGGTGGCATAAGAACTGAATTCTGCATTGCTTCCAACAACTGCAGGGTCTGCAGTTCTTTTGTCTTGCTGCTGTTCCATATCTAAGCCTGGTTCACCTCATGCTCCAGAAGTCTAGTGATTGTTTATGATGACTTGAAAAGGACTCTTTTTACCAATACTTTTTGGTGTTACAAAATAGCTAATGCAGATTTCTGGAGGATGTATCAGGTTCTTCAAAGGATTCCCATGTATTGGGAGCTACTGTAAGAAATTCTTTTTCCTGTTAAAGCATGTCTACCTGATCGGGCAAAGATGATAATTCAAAGATACAAAGATAGTGGACAAGAGGCACCTCAGCAACAAGTCAGGAGGGAGGAACCTGAATGTAGAAACACTCCTGGATTCAAAATGCAAATAACAGTGAAGTCAAAATAGAAGCAGTAAACTTGCAATTTAAGCTGAGATGGAGGAGAGAAAGGACTGATTAAAAGGTCAAGAACAGAAGAGATGCAAAGACCCCATTGCTATATTGGCAAAAGGTCTGGTGGAGATGCAGTCTCTTGACTTCTGTATAATGCATTCTCTCTCAAGTCAATGTTCCAAGGAAAAGAGCAATAGTTTTCCATTATAATCATCAATTTGCCATTCTCCATGCCTGTGATTACCAGTCACTATATGGGCTCCCTGAAGGAATGTTTCAATAGCTTTTTCAAATAGTAGTTATTAAGAACATATTTTTAAAAAATTTAAGCACCCAAACTATTCTTCTGTAGTTTTTGCAAATCTGATTCCTTTTTAAAAATGGGTGCAAAGTTCTGCAAGCACCTAAAGTTGGCAATGCTGCTAAAAATGCTGTTCATAGGAAACCTAGAAGTCTTGTTTGATGTTTACTACAGTGGCTCTGAAAAGAACATAAACGGATGTCTTACATGTGGATGTGGAAATCTGGAACCAATCCTATTTTACAGAACACAAGCCTTCAGCAATTGGGGCACCTAATTATTTTGATGATAGGTGAGTTTTAGCCTTGATCACATGGCTTGCAGCTAGGAATCTGTTTTATAAGTGAATATTTCACAGCATGCAATGAACCTTAAAAACCATGCCATAAACATGCAAACACATGGCAATACTTAAATAAGCAGGTTCAAAAAGAAGCTTCTTTTCTTTAAAAAATGTTTTGGAGAAAGAGTAACGTAAGACATTGAGCTTACATTTTTGATGTGCACAGCCCTATAATCCCACTTTTTTTCCCCTCAGAACAGTTCCCATGTTTTTGAAAAGATGGATTGAATTATTTTATTCTTCTTGGGGATTAATTTAAAATTGTTTCCTCTCTATTGTTACTTACACTACAGCTGTGCTCAACCCACCTCCCCCTCTACCCCGCCTCTTTGTTTTTTTTCATTTGGAAAAAAAGTTTAAATTTGGGCCTGCACAAACGAGAGTTTCACATTCCAGTCGCTTTCTTCCAGGCTTCAGCCAGCATCTGCTATTGAAGACTAGTTCCAAATTACAATAAACAGCTTTTCCAGACCAGAACACTTGAAATTCAGTCTTTCTTGACTGCTTTTCCTATTCAGACTCCCTATCCGCTATTTCAAGGAGAAAAACTGTTCTGCCAATTATTACACATCTGGAAAAAATGCATGTATAAGCTAAAATGCTCTCTGCAGAAACTCTGCTTTCTGCAAATGGTCACAGCAGGATTTTATGGGCCAATGACCAAGCCAAAGTCTATAAAGGTTGCCCCTCAAGCTACTCCTCAACTGCCTTTTGAAAAGGAAAAGGGGAAAAAATTCCTTCAGCTGAATACCAACCAACTGATGATCAATAACTACACCTGCTACTTTCCCATAACCTTTGGTTCTTGGTAAAAATTTGGAGAAAAATGTTCATTATGTAAAAGCTAGGGTTACCAGAAATGCACTTAAATTTGAGTCAATCCAAAGCCTATATACTGTATTGCTACAACCACAAAAGACACGAAGTACTTTGTGTTTTAGGTATTTCAAACTATGGGGACAGTTACCATTGATGCTGATCTACTGCTTGTGACAAGGCTTGATCCTCCATAGTTTGAGTTGAGGCTCCCAAGTGATGCGTTATGGGATGGTCCCAATAAACTGTGTATATCTCCATGCCCAGCAGGAAGGCTTGTAGAAGGTCCCACAGCATGGTTCCGTAGCACATGGATAGCATCATCCAGTCTGTCTAAGCGATCCTCCATTCGAGACTGCTGTGGAGATTGAAAAAGAACATGGAGGTCACTGTTGGCCCATCTGTTGAATTCATTATACCACTATGTTCTCTACTTTGGGATACATGGAAAACAGCAAGTGAAATATATTATCAGGGTGGCTTCAAAAGCAGCTACTGGCACTATGAATCAACAGGAAAAGAAAGGCTATCTGGAGATGATGTTAAATGAATGCCACATCAGAAACAGAGTGGCTACTCACAATGAGTCTACTCTAAGGTTAATGCTTTCAGCGCTATGACACATCACAGATTACAGCATCAGATAATTATAGTCTTACTGATAAAAGAAAGAGTTGGGGTGGGGGAAGGAAAGGGATAACTAAAAATGATGCTGACCCTTTGGAAAGGTGGCAATTTGGGGAAGAAGCACAAGCAGAAGATCCCCAAATCAACCAAGGTCTAGTTGTTTAGTTGGAAATGAATAATGCATACATAGCTCACATTGTATGCACATCCAAACTTGGGTGTTTGACAAAGCAGAGGAAACAAATGCATTTGTGTGTCTGTATATAGATTCACACATTAGAAAATTCAAAATCAAAAGCATATGTCAGTAAGTCCACTTTAAAAAAAACCAATCATTCTCTTGAACATAAAAGAAAAAAAAGCCTATTCTTGCAACTCTATAGAAAATGATATGGCAAAATGTTTGAGGTTAAAAGACTTTGTAATTTGTACTAATTGAAGATTTAAAGTGGTATTGGTGAGTGGAATTAACTGCAACACAAAAAGGCACCATCTAAAGAGAAATAGTACCTCACAGACATCCTTTAAGAAGGACATTGCATCTTGCAAATGCTCGTGAAGTTGCTGCTCAACTCGATTTTTCTGGCAAAGTCAAGACAGAACAGGAAGCAAAGCACAGGTTAAGATTAATTCCAAAAAGAGATGAGGAAATAGCTGATGTGCGTGTCAGCATAAAATGTTAGTCAAGTTAATATAGAGATCTGCTTGTATTAAGGTATGAGAAGGCTAAATGCTTAATTCTGAGTTATAAGGTTAGCATCTAAATTGTCCATATTGTTTACATTTTATCACAAAATGTGGGAAAAGAAGAAAATTTTCCTTTGATTAAAAAAATTCTGTTAGTCACAGAAAAAAGAAAATTTGAAACTAGAAATATCAACAGATACACAAAACCTAGCTCAAAATTCCATTAGATGTTTGTTTTTCTAATACTAGACAATGAAGATAGGCATTTAAAAAACAATTGTAGTTAACAACCTACCACCGACTCTACACATTCAATGCAAAAAAGAATAACCCCAAATTCTTCTGTGTGGCTTTATCTTTTTACTTGCAATATAAATATATTACGTGTTCTTTCCTGAGAAGGGTGAAAAAAATGTTCCCTATGATAAAAGTTAACATGGGAAATATTTAAATATTTTGATATTTATGTATATGTGTATAAATTATGTGTAAAACACATAGTTTCCTTACATGTAAAAACATACAAAAATACAGTAAGATTCAAAATTGTGGATTGTTCTTTGTTGCATCCCTTCCTCTTATTTGTAGACATGGAAGGGCACACAGAACTCAGCTCTGGGTTTGTCAAAGATATGGGAATCTCATAACAGTATTTTAACACCAGATGTCTTAAGCCCAGAAGCCTGATGTCCAAAGAACAGATGGCAAGAGACACACCCAATGTGTCTTATGTTGTTTAACAGAACTAGACCATTTGCTAGCAAAGAATTCACTTGTAATGCTACCCTACTGTTTTCTTCATTGATATGCAAGGTTTATACTAACTAAAATGAACTCCAAACTCTTAGATAAAAGTTTTTTTAAAAACATGGCTCTTACCAGGGAGTGAAGAGAATTTTCATAGTTTGGAGATGAAGGGGGTTGACCTCCAGGTCTGGACCACTGACTAGCACCTGTTTAAAAAAAAGAACAGAAACAAACAAAAAATCCTCAGAAACATCAAGTTAATTCAGAGATTTTTATAATTCAATGAAAGAAAATCAGAACATATTATTGAGTTCAATAAACATTAATAAAAGTGTGAAAAGTTGAGTTATTCAAGGCTTTAAAAAAGTGGCAGATGTTTGGCATCATATTGGTTAACAGACCTAAAATATTTTTACCTCAAAGTCTATTAACTGATATTTTAAAAATCACTACAAAAATTTGAATCTCTGCTAAGTGATAATTTGTTCTCCCACTCCAGCAAAATGAAGGAAAAATAAAAGAAGGACTGAAAAAAGAAGAGTTATTACAAAACCACAGGGGAAAAAATGGTGAAAGATAAACGGAGAAGAAACAAAAAAAATGAAAGAAAAAATGAATGAAATGATGAAATATATTATCCATATCTTTGAGATAATGCCAGATTTTAAAGTCTTTGATTAATCCCAATATCTCATTATAATAATAACAGTGTTCTAAAATCCTTAAAAATATATTACAATTCTGACTTTAGAAAATATATCATTTATAGTAAATCAAAAAGACAATTAAATTTCTTTTTTTGAAAAGATCTACAAAGACAAAACCAATTATATTAGAAATTTGAGACTATAATTAGTTTAGTCTGTCTAATTTATTCTTACATTAAAAAATAACTATTCCAAATACAAAATTGTTACAGGTTAATCTGGTAACATTTAGGAAAGCAAAATATAAACAGAATACTACTTAATATTTGTTATCTCAGACATATTAAGGTAAATTAGAGCATACTGTATTTCATTTCAGTTGAACAAAATATTCATAGGCTGGATAGCAAAGTGGCAATTATATTTATATCATCTATATATTTATTGCAAGTTGAGAGAAAAGACATATTCCCAATGACCAGATAACATTTCATAATTAATTATATGTAAGCTGTAGTAGCTGAGTACAGAAATTTTAAATATAAAACTTGAGGTAAGATATAACGTATTTTTCTCATCAATTAACAAACTATCTCTAAAAACCAGAAAACAAGCACAAACTATTTCTGGGTCCATTTAAGGCTTTCCATTAGACTTACAAACATAATCATAAAGCAATTGCAGCAATAAATTATGGACGTGCAATCCCAAACAGCTCATTAAAGGAAAAGCCTATGGGCTTATGTTTAAAGTAACAATGAGAGCTCTGCACCCAGGAAACTGAGATGAAGTTTAATGACATGATTTCAAATAGCTACTCTAAAATAAGGGATTCATTTAAGAAGAGGGAATTGCTCAAAAAAAATCTTCCTGCAAATCTGATCTAATAAATGCAGGCTATAGATTCCATACAATGATCATTAATGTTTCTACTGTGATGCCTTGCAATGTTTGTATGTGTTATATAAGAACTATAAAAAGGAAGCACTGTCACATATAGTAGAAAGAGTACCAAATCCTGCTTTTCCTCTTTACACATCTGTGATGTTGGTCAGATTTCTTCTCCTTTCTCACTTTGAGTTTCCTCACCTGTCAAAATAAGGGGGCTGGACAACATGATTCCTAAGGTCCTTTCTAGCTTTGACTACAGTGACTAATAATCACAGCTTACATTTATGCAGAATTTGAAGGTCTGCAGGGCACTTTATTATACACATTATTTCACAACAGCCCTGTGAAATGGATAATGCAAGACTGTAATCCCTATTTATTCTAGATAAGGAAACGGAGTTTCAAAGAAGACACATGCCTAAGATTATACAGCTAATGAGTAGTAGGATCTGGGACTAGGGCTCAGCTTTTCCAGATTCAAGTCTAGTATTCATTCTGTGATATTATATCACCTTTTATTGGTCTCCAAGAAACAGAGTAGAATTAAGGAGTTTTGTTTAGTCCTAACTATGGCAAATACTCTAATTTCAACCCTCTATGAGAGCTTTAATAAATTAGGACTATGTGAGATAGCAATGGGAGATGCAGAGCTAAACTTTCTAAATCTTTTCCTTTTGTAATAATTTTTACTGTTTCTTGTATGCCTTTTTCCTCCCTTAGACAATCTGTTCTTTGGATGAACTTCTAGTTTTATAATTTTAATTTTAATGTATTTATATGAAATTCTAACTAAACACAAACTTAAAACTTCTCGAAATTATTAGCAATAGTTTCTGAATTTGTTGGGCCAAATGAGTCTTAGTCTTTGTTACTCTTTCTCTCCAACAAGTGTTACAAGGTAAATAAGTGATTTATTTAGGTACGATGATTTTCAGACTCACTAGTATAAAAACAATGTAATCTATAAAATGGTACAGAATATGATTACTTATTTCAGACAGGCCTGGTCTTTTATTGCTCAATTGATTAGAGCAGGACCAAGGAGATCAAAGTCACAAATTAGAAGCCTATGTGTTTCAGTAAAAATGATCTATTCATCTGTGGAAAGTTCATGAAGGAGCCAGATTAGCCACCTCAAAGATATAAAGTGCTGGTCACCAGGGAAATTAGGTGAGAAAGTACACAAGGATGGTTCATCTTTAGTGGTCTAAAAAAAAAAAGACAATTCAAGGAGGAGGCAGCATAGTATAATAGACCAAACACTTCCCGGGAGTAGAGAAATCTGTGCTCTGGCTTTGCTACCAATGATAATAACTATGTGATATCGGATCTTGTTACCTGACATCTCCAGGTTTTAATTGTCTCATCCCTAAAATGAGGAGAATGCCACATTCTCTGCTTCACAAGGTTGTTTTGAGGATCAAATGAAATAATAAAAGAAATACTTTTTTCATGAGCACAAAGGTGTTATGAGAGTCTGCTGATGATGGCAGGTCAATAACAGGGTCTTTGTATATAAATGGCAGCACATATTCTGCAATTCTTTTGATATTTCCAGGCAACTGAGGACTTAAATAATTATAGACAAACTTGATGGTACAGAAGAAAAGAATGCTGTAAGATCTGAATTCAAAATCAGCCTCAGATATTTACTGGCTATGTAACCCCTGGGCAAGTCATTTAACCCTGTTGGCCTTAATTTCGTCATCTGTAAAATGATCTGCAGAAGGAAATGGCAAACCACTCTAATATCTCTGCCAAGAAAACCTCAAATGGGATCATGAAGGATTGGACATAACTGAAATGACTGAAAAACAACATGCACTCTTGGGGAGGAAAATTCCTTCAAATTCTGGAGTGTGGCCCACCATATTCCATCCCATCATTATAATTTACTGGCTCAAATCTCAAACACTGATGCTGAGATCTAGCACATAAAACTTCCTTTTGCACTTGGTTCCTTAAAGAGATTTGGAAATAATTATATTAAGTAACAACTGCTCTCCAAAATAACTCAAGCCTGTAATGACCAATTGCATCATCAATATAGAGACATAGAAAATCGAGCAAGTAATCCCAAAGTCCTTATCCTTTCCTTTTCTGTCCACTCCCACCACCACTACCCTAGGTCAGGTCCTCATCATCTCTTGCTTAGACAATTGCAACATCCTTTTAAAGTGATCTTTCTCCCTCAATTCTCTTCCCTCTCCTATCTATTCTTCATATAGTTGCCAAATTTATTTTCTGACCTTGGAACTCTTCTTCACAAAAAACTTCAATAATTTCCTATTATTCCTAAAGTCAAATAGAAACCTTTTGACACTTTCCAGCTTTAATGCACATTACTCCCCTATCTGTATATTGTAGTCTAGTTAAACTGGCCTCCTTGACATTTTTCACACACCCAGATATCTCCCAAGTCTAGAAACACTCTGTTCTTGCTGCTATGAGAAACGAGAAATGATTTGCTCAGGATCACTACGTTTCCTTCAAGGTTTGGCTTAAGTACCACCTCCTATAATGAATTACCTATAAGGTCATTCCTGATCCACTAAGCTGCTAGTGTCTTCCCAACTAAGTAATCTGGTATCTCTTTTGTATCCATTTTCTATGTATGTGTGTGTGTGTGTGTGTGTGTGTGTGTGTATGCAACACAGACATACACAACTGTGTGTCTTCTCAGTTAGAATGTAATTTACTTGAAGGAAAGGATTGTTTTCATTAATATTTTCATGTCCACTGCCTAACACATTGTAAGCACTTAATAATGTTTCTTGATTAATTTATTGATAATGTCACTGACAAAGTATTGGAATTATATTCAGAGGTCCTGGTTCAGATTCTGGCTATGTTATCTATGATTTTGAGAAATTCACTTAAATCTCTCAGGACCTCAGTGTCCTCATTTGTAAAATTAGGAGTACTGACTAGATGATCTCCAAGGACCTTGCCAACTCTAATATCTTGTGATCCTATAACAGATTAAGGACAGTTCTTGGGCTTAGGCTACATTATATAAGATGAATGAGAGATCTCACTTTTATTATGTTATTATTACTAGGTACAAAATATTCCTAGTACTTTGGATATAAAGAATGCAAACTTAGTAAACTATTTTTGAAAGTGCCTTTGGCTCTTTGCAGAGCACCCAAGAAAACTGGCTTCTGTTCAGGAAAGCTTGTAGTAAACGTACCTGATATTAAGATACATTAAACATTTTTTTAGAAACCAAGATAGCTGGGATAAGAACAGTGAGAGCTGCTTGACAAGAAAATCTGGAAGAACTTTGATCATCAAATCATCCAGCGCTACTGATCTGATTAACAAAACATAGCTCACTCTGGGTGGGATTTAGCAAGAATTTTACCTACTGTGGCTGGTTAATTAATTATGAAAACTACATCCAATATTTTATTTGTCAAAGAGAACTCTAGTGCTTGTATTTCCACATTTCTGTGGTTCTCTCAAGCTTAATAAAGACCTTTAATGGTACCTTACTGCCTATACAATAAAGTCCAAACTCTAGCCTGGCTAATCAAAGGTCTTACACAATCAAATCACCTACCTCCCACTATTTCTCTACATGAAGACTGTTCTAGTCAAACTGATTTAAATATTTCCCACCTCCCATGCTTTGGTCCATGCCATTCTCCTTGTTTAGAATACCCTCCTTACTCTTCTCTATTTGAACATTAGTCATTTTTCAAAGTCTATTTCAAATTATACCCACTACATATTTCTAGCCCTGACTGTCCTGGTTCAAAGTGATTTCTCATTTCTCTATTTGTTGCTAACATTATTACCTATACCAACACTGTTGGTACTTAGGGTTCCATGGTTTTGCATTGCTAGATAGCTTTTCTAGATTGTCAGCATCTCAAATTTGGGGATAGTGACCCATGGCTCCTCTGCAACTCTAATGATCAAGCACAGTTCTTTGAACATAGAGAATATTCAATAAATATCTGATAAATGACTTCAGATTGAATTCATGTATTGGTGTTAATTACTATGATTACTTTTAAGGATGTCATTGGGCACTAAGATTTTGGAGACATCATTTTTGATCATATTAGAGCTGGAAGGTCATCAAGAGATCTATTCCAAACTCCTGATTTTACAGATGAGTTTTGAGTTTATGATAGCCAAACAGTAAAGGTCACATTTGAACTCAGGTCTTTTAATGCCAAGTCTAGGGCTATTTCTACTTCAATACATATCCTTTATATCCCCACTGTTCTCATATGACACCAATAGGAAGCTTAGGGTTTAATTCTATAATTGATCTCCCTGGACCCCTAGATATAATGGTAGCCACCTAACTACCTCTGAGAATTGGATTATGTTGGTGTAAAACTAGCTGAAAAGTTTTAGGGCATAGCATATCACACACAAAAAAATCAAACCAAACAAACACAGAGACACACAGAGATACACACACCTACACACCTGCTTGCCTGACTTCCAAGTCATCTAAGAAAACACCTGCTTTCTTTATTTTCTTCCTTGTCTTTTCCCAAACAAAATTACCTTCAAGGAGTCTCTTGGTAAGGACTTTTTCCAGGTGGAAGAATCTGCCATAATTTGTAAAGTTCCCAAGGAAAATGCAAAGAAGGAAGAGAGCAAAAGCTTGGCTTCTGGACTTGAACAAGGGAGATTAAAGGGAAAACCTTTTTTTCCCACAGATGAGAAGAGGCCAACATCCCTCTAAAGAGGGACACTGATTTACTTTTTTTCTTTTTCTTCCTCTGGAAATGCTTCCTGATAAACTGCTTTTATTTCTTTTTTTCTTTCTATTTTTGCTTTGTTGTTATAAAGGTGTGTATGGGAACTGATGGGGAAGGGATGGGGACAGGAAAGAGAGGAAGGTATGCACCTGCATAAACCTAGAGTCTCTGATTTGCTATCTCAGCAGAAGTAGGACATACAAGACAATTTTTTTTTCAATGCGACTGCTGAATCAAAGAAGAAGCCTATTAATCCCTTCATTACAGAATTCAACATGAATTTTTCAGCTATTATAGAAAATAAAACAACTACTTAAAAGCAGCTGCCCAGGTATTCTTTCTCAGTCCGCAGATACACATTAATCAGCCAAATCAGAGGGAAAAGAAAGTAACACTCATTAAATATGAAAGAAATATGGAAAGGGGGTGGAGAAAGGATGACTCGAGTTTTTATTTTGAACCATTATTTTAAGAAATGTAAATAGCGGACACGATTCTCTCATTTCATTGATAGACCCTTTGATCCCAGACTTTCAGAAGCAAGGCCAGCTTTTTCGGCTGCCTGGCTTTCCACTCAGTGCTAATTAAAACAAAAAGGCAGCTTCTGTAGATGAATGGCCAAGGGGGAATGGGGTAGGGTACGTGTGTGTGGATAAACATATTTAGTAGGAGTAAATGTGCATATATCAGATGAGAAAGGGAAGTAGGTTGTGGTAAAAATGACATTGATAATTTAGCAAAACTGTGCCATGGGGGCTGAAGAGGGCTAAAGTTACATCATTCTGCCTGTAATTCCAGCTCCCTTTTAAACAACAACTTTAAGTCAATGGGGCTTTCATAGTTCTGTCTATGTGGGGAACAGCTGTTCAACTTTTACTAGACAGCTGAGGCCACAGTGTCTGAGAAAGCTGCAGTACCCGCTAAGAGCTGTAAACAGCTGCCAGTAGTTCATCATCTCCACGTTGGAATGCTTCTTAGCATTAGACTCGAAACATTCATACACAAAGCACAGGTGATGGGAGATGGCTGTGCCCAAGAGCTCTGATTTTCAGAAAGACCAGGCAATGCAGAAGGCTTGAAAAGACACATGGACAGAACTAATTACTTGGTCAGAATGAGTAAATGGATTCACCGTCTAGTTGTTGAAGGAGGAAGTACTGGGGATGGAAGCCCTGACTACTGACGAGCCTAGCTAGCTACTTCCCTGAGATTGAACTCAACTACTCCTGTTTCTTCTCTGTTGACTTTCTTATAGTAACAGTCAAAAAAGTATAGCACAGTTCAAATTTCATAATGCACCCTAATTTACAATAAATGCTCCAATGTTAGTTTGGTTTATTCATTAAATAAAAAGAAAACCCCCATTTACAGCAATAAGGAATGTTTCAAAATTTTTTTTACCTTTAATTAAAGTGTTAATAACTTGGCAACAAGCAAAAGCACATCTCAATAGCTTATATATCTCCCCTAGCAATAAGCAGATTTGTTTAAAGAGCAAAAACCCCTACATTGTTGTCTCTCATTTTTTCCTATTCTAAATATTTTAAAGTTTAACTACATATAAATTTCATTCACATAAGGGTTCTTTCCATAAAAGTAAAGCTAAGCAGAAAAAGGCATCTTTCTTAAGTTTGTGGCATACATGTTAACATATAAGGATGCAAGAGAGAAACAAATAAAGATATATCAGTTAAAAGAAATAAAATCAGAAATGGTCAATTTCCCAGGGGCTCATAAAAATACAATGTAAATCTGGACTATAAGGAAAAGCATGAACTGTATTTTAATTCTTAAAATAAGAATTTTTACTCTTCTCTTAGGTTCTCTTTTTTTAACAAACTATAATTTGCTTTACGGTCAATTAACATTTTTGAACTTGGGGCAGCTGGGTGGCTCAGTGGATAGAAAGCCAGGCCTAGAGATGGGTGATCCTGGGTTCAAATTAGGCCTCACACAGACTGGGCAAGGAACTTAACCCCAACTGCCTAGCCTTTACTGCTCTTCTGCCTTGGAACCAATACACATAATTGATTCCAAGAGGAAAGGTAAGGGTTCTAAAAACAAAAAAGTTCCCACATTTACTGAACTTCTTTAAGAAATTACTGTTAAGATTAAAATTCTATGGAAACTGTATATTAATTTATAATTATTTATTAAATAGTGAAAGCAAGTTGTAGAGAGAAAAGACACAATTATAAGGTGGGGTCACCTGGCTAATCTGTGCTTGTCCTGTTCACACCTACTGCTTTCTAGGAAAGAGAGTGCAAACTCCCTTAATCCATAATTTATAACTCCAATGACATCATTTTTTCGGAGTCTCCCTGGTTGGATAGATTTGACCTCAGTCCAGGTCAGAGTAAGACTTCTGGATGCCAGGAGTCATGTGGGACAAGAGGCAAGCATCTTCCTTATGGAGATAAGCCTCAGGTCTTGTTCCCCATCCAATCAGAGTATGGAGCTGAGACCCAAATAGATTTTCTAAGCTTTCCTTTTAAAAAGGAAAGAGGGGTACAGATTTATGTTAAATTTACATAGTATAAAAATTAAATTAGCTAGAAATCACTAAAACATTTCCTTTTTCTCTTGGTCTTAAGTCAGTGCAAATACTTTTCTGCACAATGTTTTAATCATTGTCCCACTTCAGGCAAAGGAAAAACTCTAATGCTCAAAATAAAGTAATTCTTTAAAGCAACACATATAAATAAGAAAGTAAAATCTAGCATACCTGTAAGAGGTGATGGTGATCCAACTGGCGTTGATGGATTTGAGGGGAAACTACTGCTGGTATGGTCAGGAGAATAAATCTAATAAAATGAAAATAAGGAAATTTATTTATCCACATTGAACATAAGAGGAAAAAAAATTAAGCTATTGATTGAACTTTCAAAAATCTTCAGTTGCCATCTTTGAAGCTATCTTGGCATATAAAAAAAGTTGCTCAATCCTAGCATTGCTTTATTATGTCAAAGACTTGAGAAACACTCCGTGTTTGTGGAGCCTCAGTTTTTTATGCTTAGATTCAAAAAGCATTGTATGATTTCTATTTTAAGGTGAATTTGGAGAAACTTGTTTGCTTTTTTTATTTCAAATGATGTGAAAATAATGAATAGTTTTTAAAATTATTAAAATATAAGATATGAATATATAATAATGAGATTAAAAAGTCAGATAGGGAAAATATACTGGAACATGTATGATGAATGACTGTTATCCTTTAAAGTAGTCCCTTATGAAGCTGATAATGTTCAAAACATTTTTGGAATCCCTCTCCTTTGAAGTACCTTCTTCAGAGATCATTTGTGACATTCCACAATAAAACCAGAATTGTTATTTTATAGCTAAAAGCTTCTTTTGACTAGAGATGGCAATGTCCAAATTGATCACTAACAGTGTTCACTAGACTTGGTTTCAAATGACTTTGGGCAATTTCCCAAAAATAAAATATATTCTCACAAAGGAAAAAAAAGGTCATCTTTGAGGGTAGTTAAAAGGTTCAGGAGACAAATCTATAAAAGATGTTCTAAAAATGTTTTGAGCAATGGTATCATTACTGAAATAGCTTGATACGGTGACTATTTTGAGGTTAACAACATGCCTCTGGATGTATAAATTCTGGGATGTTTATTAAGAAAAAAAGCAGTCATTACATATAGTGACTTTGTAGCCAATGGAAATAGTTGTATCACTTCCTTAAAGGTTACCTAATCAACCACAGACATTTCACAAATTCTCCCAATTGAGGCACCAAGGGCCTCTTCTGGGCCAATCCTGTGCCCATAATGGATACAACAAATTACTCTCACAAGTGTGCATGTAACCAGCTTATTGCAAATTGGCCAACTGTTGAGAGCAAGTTGCTATTCCTTGAATATTTTCAAGTGAACAACTCTTCGTGGTTAAAAAGTTGTTCCCAATAGAAAGGACTAAGTCTTGAATGATGTCACATTCAAAGCTTCTACTAAAATAGTTAAGTCCTAGAAGATTTGACTTTGGAACTGATATACTGTCTAAACAGAGTGGGTCTCAGACTAATCAATATAGGTGTAAGATAGTGCAATTTTCTGTAAAGAAATGCAAACTTAAGTGATTTCACAAGCATTACTAGCAAACCTGAAGACTTCTGTAGAAAACAAAACATGGTGTGATTGCCAAAAAGAGGTAACAAAATAGTCAATTTAAGTTCACTATAAAAATACATCTCACTCAAATAAAAGGCACCAATTTTTTATAAGATGCTACTAAATTGTCATTAAAACTGTGCGGTTTTTAGAGATTGTTACCAAATGATTAAAAACTAGAAACTGGAAAATCAAGTTGGGAAGCATGGAAAGAGCAGGAGCTCAGACTAAGATCGGTAAATTGGCAATAGGGATGTAGAAGTTTTCTCCATGGTCACTATTACTATTCCATTGTTGCCTAGAATTAACTTCAAGTTATTGCCTTCTGAGAGTTATTGGACGACATCTGTGAAAATTAGCTGGTGGTCACACTCTGATTCCTAGTGGCTTTTGTACATATGTGATCTAGTTCAACTATGCAAATCAACATGGGCTTATGGTTTAAGTGAAACCAGACAAAGCTAACATTTCTTCTATGTCTCTCATGTCTTTCTTTGTATCCCCTGTGCCTGGCATATAGTAGGCACTTAATAAATACTTTAGGGTTGATGCTTACTTTTATAAAATGTCCTATGACTAGGAACCAATACTGTTTTTAGGATGCTGGCATTCTTAAATAGCTGCTTTGATGTCATGCCAACTGAATGATGAAAGAGAAAAACTTGAGGTCCATTTAATTCTGCCACTGTTAAAAATCTGCTTATTTGTAAAATGGATCAATAGCAAAAATGTCCTCTTCATTTAAAGAGATATCGCCAACCCCTCCCCAAATAACAATAAAACCCCAAACAAAACAAAAAAGCAAACCAGTATTTCTTACAAAGCTCCTTAAGTACTGGGGGTGAGGAAGTAAGGATAGCTAGCTGGTAGCATGTATTGAGTTTCAACACTTGGATTCAACTAAATCTAACTAACCTAGGTGATAGGCTAGACAAACACATTAAATTGCTGCTATAACACACTTTGATAAAAAGTATAAGTCAGGAAGCAATGGTTTGGTCATATAAGCTATATAGTAGAGGTTAATTATTGAAAAACCAAAAGGGCTGTCTCTAAGGCAGTTCAATGGTATAAATCTTGGGGAAAGTGCTAAGAGTGAGGCTTGACTGTATTCAGGAATTGTTCCTAACACATTAAGCTGCCAATATCACTCTATTGGGTAGATATGGGTCTTCAAGAGTGGAAGTGGACTGTCAACCCTCAATTTCCTTGATTTCCTCTCTACTGCAACCAAATGATTTCCTAAGCATGTCAACAGCTGGTGACAGCTCCTTTATCTCAAAGAAGGAAGAGGTTACACTTCAGAGGAACAGGCAAAACTGAGAGTGACAATGAGGATTACTACCTTTCAATGACTGAGCAAAACTGTTTCTTGGCTCGATGCAAAATATGTGTAAAGTTTTTTTTTTTTTTTTTTAATGACTGAATTTGTAGAGGAGGAAAAGGGTAGCACAAATATATCATTAAGGAAGGAAAAGCATTTCTGGTGTGTTTGTAATCTAGTTCCTCCACTTCTACAACAAAAGCTTTTCCCCAATCATCATCTCCTTTGCCACCCCCCACCCCAAGGCTGAGGTGATGATACATACAGGTTTATTAGCAATGTGTTTCTTGGGTTTACAGACAACTTGGCAAGATGCATTACCTTCTTTTGTTCCATGTTGTTTCTATAAATGTACAGAAATAAATTTGTATGCGACTATAATGACAGAATATGTAAAACAAGCATGCTTGCTCTAAAACCCTACAGACCATTTGCTTCAACTTTGGTTTTACACACCATACTCTGCTATCACCATATCAAATAAGGATTTCCCAAGTTTGTAAAAGTTGTGTTACTTTTAAAAACTCAACACACACAATGCTTCATTTGGAATACAGCATTCACTCAGTTTGACTAAATCAACAATACATTTTCTGTTGGAATCTCTAGTCTTAAAGCCATCTCACAGTGGAGTTAAATGAAAAGGGAAAAAAGTCATGCACTTTAAAAATAGGGGTGGGGGAGGAAAAAAAGTCATTTAGAAACCAGGGCGTAAACACAAAGTAAGAGCTCATTCTGCATGCAATCCATGGTTGCTGTACTGTTAAATGACCAATGATGAATAACTCTGATACCTTCTGCCAGGCTTAAACGGTAACATGACTCATTTTACTGCAACAAATGAGACTCCTCCTCCTATCAGTCATGGTCCATTCCAATCAGCAGGGTGCCAATAAGCCAGGGTCTAATGAAAAGGGCCTTAGACAAAAAGGACACAATGGAGAGCCCACAGAGCCAAACCTCCGAGCTGTTAGCCCAATTTTTTAAACACTACAGTGCACATTTCAGTTAATCTTTGTTATGCTAATGTTATTGAGTCTAAGGCAACAAAGAAACTTATTTCATGAATTACTTTTAAAAGTCAACTTCCCTGAATTTTCTTTTCTTTTGTTAGGGACTACTGGCCATTTAACCACCAAGATCACAAAAAACACATTTATTCTTGCTCTGAGGTAGGAATCAAAACATAAATTATCACAAAGAGGTCTGATATAATCAACAAAGTTAAACAGTCCTCCTGTTTGATCTCCTCTAAATTAAAGACCAAGTGTTTTGATTTGGTATTAGGCACTGAAATAAACCAGATGTTTCTTCCTCCATATAACCCTCCATGGGCACAATCTTAAAGGGTTATTGTCTGGCAAATGTTCAGGGAAACACATTAGAAATGGCACGAATACCCAGATTTTCTTTTCTTCCTATCTACACTAGTTCATTATCTAAACTAATGCATAATCCACAGGGCTTTGGGAACTTTGTGTAAATACTTTCATGTACAATTCTCTTTCTTGCTACCCTGAGATTAAGACCACAATTATCCTGGCTTAAACCTAAAATAAAAGAACCTTTGCAAATGTATTATCTGGCCTTACATGTTTAATCACACAGTATTCTGCATGCTCTTTAATACCTAAACTGAAGAACAAAGGTTGTACCCTCTGATGTTTCACACATGAAAGGCCTTTCTAAGATGTACATCAACAGACAATTTGGGAACTAGAAATGATTTTTAACAATAGCATGGGAGTTTTTATGTTTAAAATCATATATGCCTTAGAAATTTTAAAAAATCTAATGAATTTTACATTTTGAGATGATGTAATAATGGACCTATATATTCACTTTTCATAAATCAAGTGTACTATTCAAGATGGAAATTTTGAAATGTGTATTATCAGTTTCTCTGTTGCAACAATCATTAAGTTTTCCTCCTTAAGCCCCCTCTCCCCATCCGTCACATGCTCAACTATCCGCTCACTTTCTCTTTCGGCAACTGAATGTTTTATTTTTTAGAGCATATCTATTTGCTGTAAAAGTAAGCCTGTTGTGGAGGTTGGGGAAGAATGTGTTCTCGGGGTGGGGGGGGGCCTGGAGAGGGAGGGCAGCAGATGGATTGAAGCAAGGGATTTGAAGTGTGCAGACTATGGCATGCAGTGATAGAGCAGATGGAATGCATCACCATCAGCTATGACAGAAATGATTTATGGAATGACCTGGCTGCTCCTGCCAAGCAACAACATAGGATGACAGAGCTAAGTTTCCATGACAACCAAAGCCCACCCACTAACTAGATTAAACATTTCTTCCCTGGCTTCCAGTCATAGTAAATTTGGAATTCTTTCCAAATGCCAACCTGGTTTGGCTAGTGTGCTAGTCATAATAAGAGAAAGTACTCAAGGACCTAGAGGTACCTGAAAATGCATTTGGAGAACTTCTGTGGTTGTCAGAAACTTTTGCCTGCCTACGAGTCAAGATTTCTGCTGAGAACTTAAATGGACTATGAAACTTTATATTCCCATGTTCTCCATCCCTACCTCATGATGCTATTGTGTGGTTCAAGTGAGATGATGCATTTGAAAGCAGTTTGAAAAGTAGAGATGTATCTATTAAGTATGCAATATTATTTAAAATACATTTTTAATTGATAGCTTTTATTTTTTAAATTACCAATATTAAATACCTTTTTTTTTTCCCAGAGAGGCATCGCTTATAACCAGCAAGATATTTTAAAAGCTTGGAGAATCTTGCAAATTCAATACTCATTAGTCCTGCTGCATCTGAAATACTTGCTACCAGGTTCTACTTGGGTTAACAAACCCCCTAAGTACCTCATGTCTTTCAGAAGGAATCTATGAATTAATCAAATGTATCAGGAACTGTTCTAAAAAATATCAATGTACTGGTAAATTAAATTTAAGAATGAAAAGACTATAGTTTGGTTCTGTCTCATTTTCACAATTCTGATTACAGAGACTCATTACATGTGGGTTATCTCCATAAAACAAAGTGGTGATTTTTCTATCAGCCCTATTAAGAAATACTCCACCTGTTAACATGGGCATCAACAGATCCACCTGGCATCAAAAACATTAGTGTCAGAGAAGTCAAGACTGTAAGACTTGTAAGAGCATATTTGCTGGGAAAGGAAGGAAAAAAGAACAGGAAACAA
This sequence comes from Gracilinanus agilis, assembly GCF_016433145.1. NCBI lineage: Eukaryota > Metazoa > Chordata > Mammalia > Didelphimorphia > Didelphidae > Gracilinanus > Gracilinanus agilis. Next base: position 560,455,394 of record NC_058131.1, on the reverse strand, counting down.
ATTGGGGAAGAATCTTCTGAGCTTTGAAGCACAAATCTATTACTAAAAGAATTGAGTTAAGGCTCCTTGTGGGTTAGTGATGACTGCCTTGTGTTCCAGTTGGCAGTGAGAAAAGGGAGGATTTTAGCTTGATGGTCTATGAATCAGACACTAAAAAACATAATCAGTGCTTTATTATTAATCTGCTGATAACAGTATGATATAAAGTAGTTCTTCAGGAAAATACTATGGTAATTTTATTATGAATTCCCCAAAACACAGTTTTACTCATTTTAGAATCAATTCTTAAAATGAAATTTGGCATCTGCAATGCTATTTTCTCATTTCCTTATCTCTTGATTGGATCAACTGCAGCTGAAATGATAAACAGTCTTTCTGTTGTTGGTTTTTTCCTTTCTTTTATATGCAAAATACTTTGCCTTAAAAAATTCCTTATAAATCCATTTTATTCTTTGGATCTGAAGGGAGTAGCTAGGTTGCCTTTCTTGGTTCCATTTGACCTATTTTAATGGGTCACTGAGCCTGTACTTTAAACCTTTATGAATGAGTTGATCTACTAATCTTTGTTATTTGTGCCTTGGATGCAAAATGTTCAAATTCATTCTCTATCTACTTACAGCTGATCCACACATGAAGGAGGCAAATGTTTCAAATGAAGTCAAAAAGGCTAATTCTCCTGAAGAAAAATCTTAAAAATATATAGCAACTGGCTTTATCTGATAAATACAATACATACATACATGTGTGGAAATACATACACATTGATAAAATATATATACACACATAGAAAGGGGAAGAGATGTGGAGAGAGAGGGGGGAGGGAAAGACAGAGACACAGACAGACAGACTTTTGAGTAAGTACACATGTCAACTGTGGAGTCAATATAGAGTTTGCTAAGAGTTGTATAATTGTAATCTGGAAATTGTTGTATGAAAGTCTAGAAACTTGGGAATATATGTATGATACATACAATATAAAATAGAACCCTACCCCAAACTCAGTGACCTCTGGTCACTATTGAGTACAGTGTTAATACTCACAGATGCCAAAGCCTTGCCAAGTGCATCACCTGTCTGTGAGCTTCCAGCAGCATTCCCTCTGGTTCCTGAACATGAAAAGTAGGAAAACCAATCAAGAATTTTACTTTCAGATTATGAAATAAGTTTACATTTCTCCAACATTTATAAACAAGTTCAACATCCACAGTTATTTCACAGGTATACTGTTTAATAATTCTATGTTTGTCATGAATACAACCAACATTCTGTCTGTGGTATATTTAATATAGTGATTTTATACGTTCTTTTTTGAGTTGCAATAGAACTAATGAATGAAAACTTAAAAAAAAATCCTTGCATTAAAAAAAAGTGTAGATTCACAGATAATCTAAAAATTTGATCCTGATGATTTCCGAACCTTTAAAAATGCTCACCTAAAATGTTATCTGATCCATTGATGGGAGGAGTGTGTGAGGCAGCAACATAAGGTGAACTGCTGGTACTGCCTCGATGGAAGCTAGACATTGGAGGAAGACTTGCATTTATATCTGTTGGTGAGACTGAATGTGGAGGATAACTCTAGAAAAGTGGGAAAAAGACAAGATCTCATCAGCTCCACTTCCTGAATAAACATGTACACATGGTTAAATGACTGCAATATGTCAAAAAGAGAACACTGCAAGTTAGCAGCTGAGAAACTTCAATTGTGTTTAGGCTGCTTTCTTACAAACACGTAGAATGTGTTAAGCAGAGAAGCACTTCAAATTTGCGAGTTTTGACAGAATCTAATTTTATAATTATAATCTGAAAAGAAATACAAGTAGAAACAGAAAGCTACTGTGTCTTAATTAGGGGTTATAGCCTTACCAAGCGGTCATGTGTATGTAGACTGCCATAACTACTGGATTGTGACATGTGAGAAGTGGAGGTCCCCAGAATTCCACCATAACCAGGCTGGCTCATCCCATTTGATGAACTCCAAAGGTCAGAAGAATTGTGGGTCCCATCTAGAAAGAAGAGAGAAACAAAAAATCTTTTTTAGCAAAGAAATTGAACTCATTTGACTTTGATGTTCATATAAAATTAATAATTTTTTCTCTAGATTTCTCCTCACTCTCCTCATGCCAGTAATAAGACTCTCCATCTAGTTTTTCTTCCTTCATGTTGCGTTGCTATATTTAAAAAGAAGAAATTAGTCTTAACAGTGGAAATACAATCTGGCAACTGAGAAAATATGAAGTACTTGAGTTTATTACAAAAACCTTTAGAAAGTCCATATTCATATGAAGAAAAATGCTAAAATTCCAGACTACTGTTGGTGGGGAGTGGAGGTTGATGCCTCTTTGGTTAAGTGACCCTCACCATAAATATAGAATGAAATTCTTAATCCATAATAGGCAATCTATATTATTTAAGACATTTTTAACATAGCAAAATAAAAGTTTTTTTGAGAAGACTTAAATAACTGATAATTACTATGTTATATTTAGCCTCTAACCAAAATGTGTCAGCAGTGACTTCATTCACAATATAAAAGTCAAATAACTCCATATATAGTAATTTATTGCTCACGTGTATCGTATGCTTTCCATAGTCCAAAACCACATCAGACCAAGTAAAACGATTTGCTAGACATGAAGTAAAGGAAACACAATCTTTTTTTTTCTCTTACAAAGTCTTACCCTGTTCGCCCCTCTTTGCACCACATTTATGTTAGTAATTCTAGGTGTGATACGATTCTGAATCCTTCTGGTAAAAGGTAATTAAAAATTGAACTAGTTGTCAATAGAAACTTTCCATTCAGTTTCAGAATGATCATGAATTCTTTTCCTCATTTTTCTCAATTACTCCAATGTGCTATTCTGAAGCCCCTTACGAACCTAAGACTGGATGACTGCCCATCTGGTCTGCTGGGTAATCCACCTAAATTGCAGCCAGCAATTAATGTCACTGGAAAACCTTTAAATCAAAGGACAGTTTATTTCACTCAGAAACACCTAGATAATTTATATCAAACTTCCTGCATGGTCACAGAGGAACCACTCCCTTCTTGAAATTTTATGACCAGAAGTGTCTGTTAATGTGCAGAAGATAACCACAGTAGCATGGACTGAGCTTTTTTTTGTTTGTTTGTTTTTAAATAGTACTTACCTTGCATAAAGAAAGTGCTAGCAAACATACTGGTTGGTGGTTTGGGAGATGGGTAACTAGGAGATTCTCGGTTGAAATCATCCGAATTCGGGGATGGTGCATATACCTTAAAATTAAATACCAACAAAATAGAAAACATAAATAAATGTTCTCTGGATATCACTTCGTTAAAATGGAACAGAAGACTCAAAAAGGGAGCCCTAAACCTCACAAAATGTGTAAATAAGTCCAGGCAAATAATGCTTAATTTGGTCACTGTCTGAATGTTTGTTTTTAGCAAGCTGCCAGAGCAGAACACCATGAGCATCCCCATAACACACTTTACAGTGTGCCAATTAAACCAGGTGGTTGGATAAAGGCATAAATGTTGAATTTGCTTACAAAACACAAATCTCACACAGTCTTATGGCACAAAAAATATAGAGTATAAAACCCTCACTAAATATGGCACAAAAGATAAACTGGATCCATAAAATTCAAAACCCGACGTAACATTAAAATACTAAACAATTACAACTGAATTAAACTAGATAAAACATGAATGACCCATGTAAATACTGAGAATTCAATACCTAGGACATCATGTAATGTGCTCAAAATTCTTCCTTAACTTGATAAGATTGCCATTAAAAAAAAAAAGCACAGTCTATATAACGCTGTGAAATTTTAAGACTTTAATATCAAGTAATCTTTCAACTCTAGCACTGCTTAAAAAACAAAACAAAACAAAACAAACAAATAAACCCTGACAACTTCTTTTGACTGGTCGGTAGGTACCAATTCCCCTGGGTAAACCTTTGCTTCAGATAAGCACAGCACGGACATTTTGAACTGGCAACTGAACAACATTCTCATCACTTTAGAAACTATTTAGACAGCCAAATAATCTTGATAATCAAACTCCTTACAGCAGCTGCTGAAACCAAATTGGAGGGGGGGATCTTTTTTAAAAATTTAGATTAGGTACTAACTATACATAAGCCAGGAAAAAGGTAGGTTGTGACTGAAAGTTATTCATAAAATGAGATGATTTGTAAAGAATCAGAGAAATTATTTCATTGACAAGTACTATTTTGGTAATAATAATAATAATAATAATAATAATAATAATGATTTAATTTTGCAATATGATGGACCCACATTCATTTCAGCATTTTCATAGGATCAGAGATTTAATGTTAAGGACATTATGTAACAGATTGCTAATAAAAACCGACATGTCAAAAAATGTGATGGGACTACAACAACATTAACACAGAATTAAAAAAGTTTTTAAAAAATAAAGTAAACCAAGGCGAAATCTTTTAATGTACAATATGCTAAAGGGGCTACAGAGGTCTCTACCGTCCAGACTAGCATATGAAACTCTAAAACAAGTATGAAAATATTTCTGACCATTTAGAGGCAGTCTTTTTTTCTAGATCAAGTAGAAAGGATAGCTTTCATGTACTTCTGGAGTTCAAGTCCTTAGCATCTTTGATTTGTAAATCTCCCCCCACCTCAGCCCCCATAAACTGTCCTCTTAGGGAGGTGTTCCAAAAGACTTGGGGCATTTTAAAAGCTTTAATAAATTTAATAAAGAAGTTTTTTAAAAAGTTGTGCTATGAACCAAAAGCAACATTTTTACTTTTCTGATAAAAGTGAAAGACTAAATGTGGTCATGTTATTTTTAATAGCCACTCATCATGGCAACCTTCTATACTTTAAATATCTGAAAAGTAAAATGTATACACCTATGGCATCTAAGAAGACTGAAGCTAAGTTTCTTGCCTGAGATGATCTATGCAATACAGATGTTCTAGGCAAGGAAATTGAGAAGCCCAGTGGTTTGCTCAGTGTACTTCTTTTCCTGGTAACTCAGAGGATGTTTTCCAATTCTAAAGTTTTTTAAGGTACTGATCATGCCAGAAGGTAATACGATACACAATTAATGTGTAGGTTCAACTTTTGGAGTAGAGAGATTCTTCACATCTCTCCTCCTCTAAAATTAATTACAGTTGAAGCCCCTCACCATTTTTAGAATTCTAAAAGGCATAAAATGAGTGAAAAATTTAAAAATTAAGTAAACATGTTCAAAAAATACCAATGAAGGCTAAAACTATACTATGTGATTTTATCTCAAATATTTACTGTTATTATAAGTTGCTAATATACACCTGTTCATCTCAAAGTATGATATACCAAATTCCTAAATTCCATCTGTGGCATATGGTGGCATGAAATGGAAAATCCATGTTTTCAGAATAATGAAGAAACCTTATTTTTGTAGTTTTAGGTTTCACATGTGGAAAAAACTTACAAAGTTTGACCAAATTCAGTAAATTTGTATTTCTTTGCCCCACATAACGCCCTTATTCACAATCAGTTTATCAGGCTCCATAAATGACACATGTCACTTATCAAATATTAAAATGTTCAGCCTTACAATAGTATATAAAGAGACTAAAATTGGGTTTACTAGTTTACAAGTTTTCTATTGGGCCAAATAAAGCAGCATATGTTATAGAGATAATGGTTAATCTATCACTGTCAAGGAGAACAAGGAAATAAAGCTAAAGAGTATTCAGCTGAGATATGGAAATTTGCATAAATTAATATAGAAATCTACATTAAATATCCAGAAGTAAATGAGACTCATTATCAATCAAAGGATCACAAGTTCCTGGATTTAGAGCTGGAAGGGCCCTTCAGAGGCCAGCAAGTCCAAATCCCTCATTTCAAAGATGAGGGAAATGAAGTCTAGCATGGATATGCCACATGCCCAGGAACACATAGCTAGTTTCAGAAGGAGACTTTGAATTCAAGTCTTCTTGATTCTAAGTCTAGTTTCATATATGGAATGATATACATTCCAAATATATGGATGTGTGTAATTTGCATGTAAATACAATATATATTTACATGTTTTCATTTTTCAATTTTTTATACCTTCTGGCATTTTCTAGAGTTCTCTAAACAAACTAAACTGAGAAAATCTTTAGTTACGACAAGTATATCATGTACGAAAAACACGTGTCTGAGACTTTTTCATGATAAAAAATGTTATGAAATATGTGGTTCTCAAAGAGGTCTCACCAAACAGTGACAGAGAAGTACTAGCTTGGGCACATAACTTTGTAAAGTTTTTTGCTTGTTTTGGTATCTTAACTATAGCTTGCAAAAACATAGCTGCGATGTCGGGAAGCAGCAGCTGTGCCAGTCTAGATTTTTCAGATCAAAGAGTTCTTGCGGCAAAACACAACTGATGTGGTCTCAGGGACTTTATTAACTCCAGATGTGGGGAAACAGTCAGCCAATTCCACAAAAAGAGCAAGTCTCTTTCAGTTACAATCAGTACTGCCCACAAATTAAAACCAGGCCTCTTATGTCACCTGATCACCTGCCCATGGATGCCAGTTTTTCCTCCCCTCCTAGTTAATGACCTAATCATAAGTTTAAATCACAAGTCTGATTTTGTGTTACTACAAACAGAATCTAAAAGAAAAAAATATGCATGTGTTTGTACATATACCTCTGAAACCAGACTAAACTTTATAATTCAAATTCTGATTTAAACTTTTTTTTTTTAATAAATCCTTACCGTCTACTTTAGAGTCAATACCGTGTATTGGTTTCAAGGCAGAAAGGTTGTAAAGATGGAGCAATTGGGGCTAAGTGACTTGTCCAGAGTCACACAGTTAGGAAGTGTCAGAGATTAGATTTGAACCCAGGTCTGGCACTCTATCTACTGAGCCAAATCAGCTTCCTCTGATTTAATTTTAAAATTATTATAATAAAAATGTTTCTAGATTACATCAATATAATTTTTAATTTTTTTCTGGCATTCTGCAATTCATCCCTTCCCTCTCATCCCTCCCATGTTCTCAAGAAAGCAGCTAATATGATATAGTTTTTACATATATTATCCTATAATACATATTTCCAGGTTCATCATGTTGTGAGAGTCTGATTTAACTTAAAGAAAACTTATTATTGAGAAGCACAAAGGGTTTCATTAAGTTATCTAGCTGGATTCAGCTAGTTTAAAAAGTTATATACATTTTTTATGTACATTATCTCAATTGACACTCAAAAATACTATATAAGGTAGGTATGACTTGAATTACTTATGCATTGGGCTCAGAAATTTTAAGTTCAGCACGGCATGATAAAAATATAGTTATGTACTCCCTAATAGCAAGGCACTATTAAAGATGAGAAATGAGGGGCAGCTGGGTAGCTCAGTGGAGTGAGAGTCAGGCCTAGAGACAGGAGGTCCTAGGTTCAAACCCGGCCTCAGCCACTTCCCAGCTGTGTGACCCTGGGCAAGTCACTTGACCCCCATTGCCCACCCTTACCAATCTTCCACCTATGAGACAATACACCGAAGTACAAGGGTTTAAAAAAAAAAGATGAGAAATGATGTGGTATATTCAAGGAGTTTACAATCTAATAGCGGATAATCATATATATATATATATACACACACAAATAAGTAAGATATAAAAGGAAAATAAGAGATCTAGAAAAAACTTTGTTAAGGGAAAGAACACTTTTCAGAAGGGGCTCAGGGGAAGACTTTGCAGAAGGGAATAACACCTGAACTAGGACTTGAAGAAGGGCTGCAAAAGGCACTAAGGAATTTCCAGACATGCTCGGAGGTGAAAGAAGGTAGGAAATAGCTAGTTCAGTATGGCAAGAATCTAGCATGAGTAGTATAAGGAATAAAGATGAAATGAGGCTGGATAGGTAGGACTAGAACAAGAATGTTAATTAAAAAAAAACTGAACTTAACACTAAAATGACAGAGGGAAAGGGAGAGGGAGGAGAGAGGGAGAGAGAGAGAGAGAGAGAGAGAGAGAGACAGACAGACAGACAGACAGACAGAGGATAAGTACATTTCCCTAGTCAAAATGGAATGGAAAGAGATGACTACATATGATGATATAATCTTTATTATGTATTAATTGCTTTATAAATATAATTGAACACATACTTTTCAAAGCCCTTCTACTTAGTTGTAAATAACTTTAAATTCAAGTGTAAAGTCTGTATGTTATCCTAGGGGCGATAGGGAGCCATTCAATGTTTATGACCAGGAGAGTGACATGCTGCATTAAGATGACTATTTCTGTCATGCAGGGAACAGATTGGTGAGATGAAAGACTGGTAACAGAGAAGTCTGTTAGGAAGCTAATAGAGTAGTTTAGGCAGAAGGTAATGAGCACTTAGCTGAAACAGGATGGGAAAAGACTGATGTGAGAAAGAATACGGAGATGGAATCAGCAAGATGTGGAAACAGGTTATGGTGGATGAGGGAAAGGGAAGATAGATGGCTATGAGATATAAAGTCTGGGTGACTGGAAAGATGGTGGTATCATCAATAGAAATATAAAGTTGTGATCAATAGCAAGTATTTGGGAGGAGATGATTTTGGGGCATTCTAAATTGTCAGGGGTACATTTCTGCAGTAATCTGGAAATGTGGGACTAGAGATTAGGGAAGTGATTGAAGGTAGTAATTCAAATCTGAGGTATTTGCATAAAGATCTTAATTGACACCATGACAATGGAAAAGAGAGAAACATGACAATGACAGGACTTTGAGGTGAACATACCCACAAGAAAAGTGACAGAAAAAAGCAAGTTACAGAATGGAAGGAAATGGAAAAGGATAGGTAAGTTAAAGAGGAAGATTAGCCATAGTCAAGGGAAGAAAGACTACAAAAAAGAAGGAAATAGTTTATTGTAATGAATGCTTCATAAAGGTTAAAGAGTATGGAACCTGGGAAAAAGGCTAATGAATTTGACAATTAATGGATAATTGGCAACTGGGGAGAGACCAGTTTTAGATGAATGGAGGGGACAGGAGTCAGAAGGTTGGGCAATGAGTGCATAAGAACGAAGTCGGGCATCAAATGCTAATTACTCTTTCTAGAAGTGATATGCCCAATGGTCATAGTAAATGACAGAGATGAGATGAGAAGCCAGATTCCCAAATATTCGATGCATGTGACTTTAACATGGCAAAATTAAAGGGAACTAAATTTGGAGTCAGAAATCTTGGTTCAAATCCTAGTTCTGCTACTTTCTATATCTTTGTGAAAGAACTTGCGCAGATCTTGTAATTCAACTCAACAAAAATTTATAAGGGCCTACCTCATGCAAGGCACTGATGAAACAAAGACAAAAGATAAAATGGTCCCTACCTGCAAAAAGCTTATATTCAGTAGGAAGTAGGTGAATATTACAAAAATAAGTAAAGAAAAGGTATATGCAAAGCAATTTCAAAGAGATAGTGTACTAATAACTAAGGTTTTTTTGGGGGGTGGGGGGGAGAATAATGAAAAGCTTTGTGTAGAAGTGGCACCTAAACTGGGCTTGGAACAAAACTAGGCATATCATGAAGTGGAGAGCAAAAGGAAGTACATTCTAGACATGAGGAATTGACAACTCATGCGACTCTAGACATCAGCTAGATGATGCCTGATATCCCTCTTAATCTTCAATCCAATGACACTATGATTCAAAGTTCGATACTCTTTAAGCTACTCATGCTACCCTGGCATGTGTTAGATATTTGGCCAATTTATTGTCAGCCATTTATTAAGAGCCGTATTTTATATGCCAGGTCCTTTGCTAAGTACTGAGGTATAATGAAGGATACAAGACAGCTCCTGTCCTTGAGGCACTCAAAATCTAACAATGACTTAGCCTATTCCCAGGAGGCTACAGTCATCATTACAAAATGACTAGGTCAAAGAAAAATGGATCTTCACTGTGGATTAGAATAGGACTTATTTTCTTCCTAAATAGTAAGAATGACTTTGGGAGAAATGTTAGTGAGGGTATTTGCATCTGATCAACTGAACCAAGAGGTCAACTCCAGCTTGAGAGAAAGGACAAGGCTGGAAATTTGACAAATCCCTCTCTTGGGTCTGGCCAAAGAGAACATACCCACAAAAATATCTAACTGAGGTTTTTCCCAGGCTGCAAGCTGTTATTGCTCCAGGAAGGATACTGTAATTCCAGGCTGAATATTCACAGTTATTCTCTGCAATGATTACACAATTATCCATGGAATGAGTCACTTCATGCAGCCAATTTGAACCATTATGGCAAAGACCAATATTTTTCTCCCCGAAGTTTCCAGCTTGATTATGTGGGCAGCCCCAGATTTAGTAGATAGGTGGACCACTGTGCTTTGTTTTGGTGATATCATCCCAGTCATATTTTGTTCCTAATTTCAAAGCATTTGGCCTACACATAATCCTGAAAATACCCCTATGATGTAAGGTGGTATGATAATCCTTTCATAATTACTAAGGAGAGAAAGATCCAAAGACCTGGAAGCCCTTGCCTAAAAGGATAAACGTTTTTGTTTTTTGTAGTCACCTACACTGGCAGCAAGAGCTACATAAAGCAAGGTACTGATATCTTAATTTCCAAAAGCCCTGATACCTAAATATGATGGCTGGTGAAGAACGGTTTCTCCAACTAATAGGAAATGAACAGAAAATTTTCTCTCTCAAGAACCACAAGTGATCATAAGATTTGGAATTAGAAAGGGCCTCAGGTCCAGGCGTTCATTTTACAGATGAAGAAACTGAGGCCCCAAAAGGTAAAATCACTTGATCACTAAAGAGTAAGGGAAGAATTTTTTAGAAGACTCAAGACACCTTTGGTTTATTTAACATCTCTGTCTACTTCCTGCACTCAAGAACTTTTAGGCTGTGTATTTTATTTCAGAGCAAAAAATGGGATTTCCATAAGTTTTCATGACCTAAGAAAACAGGAATCAACATAAGATCAGACAATAACACTTTCTGAATAGCTTCACCTACCTAGAAGAGGATGGTTTCCAACTGGCTCTCTATAGATAATTTATCTTTTTTTTCTGAACATATTGATTTTATTATACAACTAGTTTCTGAGGCTTTAAAAATATTTTCCTATTTGGAAAGCCTCGGATTTGGAACTGAACCAGATCCTCAAACAGAATGGTCAGGAATAGCAGACCTTATCAGCTTCCAAGGTCGCTATTTACTGAACATATGCAAATTCATTACTATAAGGTGACTATTCCAAATTATTTAATGCTAACTCTGACTTTCAATAACTAGAAATTCTAGGTGACCTTTGGAATTTTGTGTTTGACACATCAATATAATTTAATGACAATAATATTTTAAAAGTAAACGTTATTGATTATGCTCAGGAAGGCCTGGACAAGGTCATGATATCTATAGTTTTATATTTAACTCTAAACCATAAAAAAACTTTTATGTAAGCACTAGTAGAGAGACAACAATAACAACAAAAAATCCAACCCAAAGCCTCAAACAAATCTAAGCCACTAAAATAAAAATCAAATCCCATAAAATAAATTAGAATAAAATTCTGGTTAATTCCATGAATTCAAAACATAAGTCTTAATGTGCAATTATGTACCAATCCTCAGAAACCAAGAAAAATTAGATTCTTTCCCCCTTATTTAATTTTTAAGCAGTATCTGAAAATTACTGCCCAAGAACAAAAATTGTAACTAGCTAATTGATAAAAAAAGATGGAAATATCATAAATTACTACATATATATGAATATATACATACACACACATAAAGTAAACATTTCTACTGCTGAGTGAACACTGAAAATATATCATTTGAATGTAGGGATGAATAATGTAATCAGGTAGGAAAAATTGGGGTTTGGCGATTTTTATCCATGTATAAGACAAATATGATAACCAGGAGAGGGCATAATAAAGTAAACAATATATTTTATTATATGGCAAAGCCTTATCAGATAACTAAATAATTTTGGAAAAAAGGCCCTGTGCAATTTAAAAATTAATATTGATTCTATATAATTTGACAAAGTTCTCAATTTCAAAAAATTGGAGTCACCTTTCTTAAGCCCTAACCCGTGCTCCCCAGAATAAGGCATTTTCAACATATTAAAAAAACAAACAAAAACAATTTAACTCTAGTGAGAATTGTACAGTTCTTAACCTAAAGGAAGAAACAAAAATCTAAAGTAATTTAAATTTAAATGAGCATAAAACAATGACACAATTTAAATTTATTGTAAAAGGTCACAAGCTGCCACTAAAGATTTTCCAATAAATGTTAGTTTCCTTTTTCTAAACCCAATGGGAGAAAGATTTATTTAGGGACTTGAAAATACAATATCAACCTGGAAAACATAAAGGACCATCATGCAAATCCTTTTTAGTACATGGATAGTATAAGCTATCATTTTAATGTGCTAAAAGCACTTTTTATACTATATATGACAACTTCATGGAATGTCCATATAGAAGAATACTAATGTTATTTATCTTGAAAAATTTTAAGTAATAAATTTCTAAATAAAAGAACCAATATCCTTCCCTAAGAATTTTAAATATGTTATATTTAGCAAAAATCAGATCAATTTTCTTTCTTATAGTAACTACAAAAAATTTGGTTTTAATAGAAAACTAAACAAAATCTGTAATTTTTTCCTGCCATGGACATATGTCAAACCTTATCTAAGTGATTATTGTAATAATTTCATGGTGAAAAGATGTCCTTTTAGTCTAAGTCAAGCAGATTTTTACTACAAACTTTAAGTTTATGTTAATGGCCATAGCTCAACAGCTATAGAATCTAATTTCTTTTATTTCAGTTGTGATTTTCAGTTTCTACTTTGAGATTTATAACCTATGGAATTTCAAGCGAACTAGCTTTCCAACACATGTTTACTGAGGTAATATACTGCACAATTCAGTGAGTGTCACTCCTTAGCCACCTACATTTTTAAGAAATATAGATCAACCAGTATAGCACCTGATCCCCTCCTTCATTGTTTTCATGGGCCCATGGAAATGAACATAACCTTCACTCTGAAACATTAATAAAGTACACTGTTGACAACATACCCTCCTAGCAGAGACTGTATGTGGTTCAACATCCTGGCAGTTGAACCCTGTTGAGCTAAGAAAAGAAAACTCTGAGTTTTAGGCCCTTAAATCAGTTATACTTCTGTGGAAGGGGAAAGCTAGAGTAAGTGACAAAATGTGAGGATCAAACAAAAAAAAAATAGCCAACCAACGCTAAAAATTTTGTCATTCAATATTTTCAGCAGACGTTCCTTAGAGATTTCTTGGAAGACCAAGAGACAAAAGGTCAGACCAAGTTTGTCCTAACTTTAAAATGTTAGCTTTGACCCTACTGGGGATACTATGTGGTTATGAACAAATCTAACTCATTAACTTACCTCTCTTAGGATTAACTATTCTAATAACAGTAAAAGCTGAAGCAAAATTCTACAGGGAAGTAGAAAGAGGTTTCTAAAATAATTTCTCCAAATTTAAAACAATGTTTTAAAAATGATTAAAGGAAACTGTACAAAACAAAAATCTTGGATATTTTTAGGATGAGTTTTTAGCTACTTGTTACATATAATTCTTAGGAAAAATAAATTACATAAGCCAGTATGTGCCAAAATTTCCCTCGTCTGAACCAGTTTTCAGAACAATATTAACTTCTATATATGAATAGCCTTCCTAAAGAATCATCTATATGATTTACATATATAACTGTATGTGGGCATAAAATTCTAAGTTTAGAATTTTTGTCTTTTAAATGCATTATCCGAAAAGAAAACAGATTAAAAATATTCTCTGGATTTGTCACACTTCAGTTTGTACCTTGTGAAATGGAAATGCTGGCAACATACACAAAAACATACTTTGTACAAAACACTTCAATCATTTCCCATCTTTTTCCCCTCCTTTGATTATGAAGCACTATTAACAGTATCTTGTAAGAGATGGAAGTGGTACAAAGTAAAGTTTTAACTTATTCTAGAGAATTTTGTTTACTCCATCCAACATGGCCTACCACTTCTCCCAAGAGCTATGACAACATTTTACGCTCCCTTGAAATGAACTCAACACTGTTGAAGACTACAAAAGAAAATGGATAATTCAGCAAAACTATTTCTTTGTATGCTATTTAAAAGTTGAACTCTATCAAAAGATAGACAAGTTCTTCAGGTTTATGATAAAAGCAAGAAATATTTTTTCCTATAAAGCTGAATACTTGGCTTTAAAGGTTAAAGTCAAAAGTCAGAACATAAACTTTTAATTAAAAAAAGTATACTTAGAATTTTAGTTCGATGCAGAGATATTAGTTATTGGATACATTTCTATGACTTTAGTAAAATTCACTTTAATATTTTTTAAATGTAGGAAACATATTTTAACAACCTTCCTTCTCCCATGTCTTTGCTTTTTGCACAGGTTACTTCCACATGTCTGTAATGTAGAACCTTCTCATTTCTATAAAGTAAACCTTTAGAAAAGCTTTCAAGTAAACAAATACTTAAGAAATCCAAAGGAACTTTGACCCTTTGAAAAGGTCCTGGGGAAAAGAATAGAAGTATATGGAATCATAATGTCTTCTTGGTCCTCAGAAGATTATTACAATTGGATCACTCCTAACCTTTTCTGTGTTTTCCCCCCACAAGACTAAAATAACCACCTGATGCAATTCAAAAGGCATTGTGTCTCTACTCGACTTTCTCTTTGTGCCTTGGAACACTTCGTAACTTCTTTAGTTCATGCTCTGGGAAATTAAGGCCTCGCATCAGTTCACAAGAGATTTAAAATCCTGACTCTTAACAGTGGAAGAAATTCAAGACTCCCCTTCTTAATGTTTCTTCTTCCCAATTTCTTCACTGACGTTTACCCAAATATCATTTTCTTGACATTAACAGGAGAAAAACAAATACACATATAATATTTGAAAACTAGGCTTTTTACAAACTATCCTTCATCAGTGACATATTGCTTGCCCTTTAAATCTAAGGAAATGAGTACTTTAGATACACAAATTCTTTAAGTCCTATATTTATCAAAGACACAGTATTTTATGGCTTGGTGAAGAAAGTGTACCAAAGACAATTTTACTTTATACACGGTGAATTACACATTATGATGCCGAATACTGATCCCTTCAAATGACAGAATGTCAGGTTAATTTTTTAACTATTTTTTTTAAATGCAGACATATTCTTGAGCCTGTTACCTGTGGAGAATTACATTACCTATCACATTCTTATCTAATAAGCCTTGGGAAGGAAAACCTTCTTTGATCAATCCTTATTTGTCTATGATCTCTTCAGTAGTTTTTCTGTAAGCTTAAAAACAAATTTAAATGAATGGGTCTACTGTATTTTCTTTAGGTGCAGTTTAAGAGCAGGGCATTTTACGAACATGACCATTCCTTCTATCCCCTCTCCTAGATAGGCATGCTTTGTAACAGGGAGTTAGAAATAAATTAAATGTTTCAAAAAATACCCTTGTATGATGATGACCTGATAGGAATAAAATGAAATAAAACAAATGAGGCATCTTAATTTTGGTTTATGGATTTGATAGGTGCATTACAAGTAGCTCCATCCACTGGAGAGGGACTTTAACAGATTAAAATTATTAATATAAAAAAACCTAATTTTTAATATTAAGACTACAATGTCCAAACTTACTTTATAGTTTTCTATATACAATAAGATGAGGTACTTATATATTATTAGAATAATGTAATTAACTATGATTCATTTTCCTTAATCCTTTTTTTTTTTTTTGGGTGGGGAATCAGGGAACACAAGTTAGCAGGGAACAAACAAATCCAGGACAGAGGTTCATTTTAAAAAACAAAAATGAAAATAAGGCCCTAAGATTAGATGACTACATAATTTATCATCTATTTATTCATTCTTCAAGAACATAAAAGTCACCTCTGACCTGTAACAGGCACATGCTATCAATTTTCAGACCATACTCTTCTATGATACCAACCATGCCATCTACTCTAAGCCTGGAAATACTTAATAAGATCAAAGCTTTTTTTTTTCCCCCGGCTGTAGAACAAAGAGAAATGTTGTAATAGGGTGAGCTGTGCTCAAGAAAGAATAAAATCAAAACTCAATGCAAGTCATTCTCATTGCGTTAGGGGTATTATACAGTTAATTTTACTTAAGTCTAATATTTTTAATATATTCACATAAAGTCTTCAAACAGACTGTTTTCACTTAGGATCAGACATAAAAGAGAAATCATTTCACATTTGAAAGACAGCTGGCAAGGAAATGAAATAGAGATCAAGTCATTTCACTTATATTACCCTCCTCCTTCCCCCCAGTACTCTTCTCCACCCTTACTGGGCTTATCTGGACAGCTTGAATATATACACTTTTTAAAGAGTCTAAGGATATTCAGTTTGAATACTATCTATCAAAGGAAGTTCAGCAAAAAAGTTTGCAAACAAATGTAGGTAAAATCCAAAGCCTTAACATAGATACCAATGAAAGAGACCAGTACACTGACTTGTTCTCACTACTCCCTCTCCTTCTAGCTATATGCTATTTGAGAAATTTTTAGGGAAAAGTGGCAAACTCATCTCATCATAACTGATTTATATTTTAAAGACCAAGGCCCCACACAACCTGAACAGCTATTCAAAATATCATTATTTACAATTTCTTGATAACTTTCAGATACATTAGAATGCAAAATGCTCACTTCAACAAGACATTTTAATGATGACTACTGAGAAAATATTAAATGTCTAACATTCTGGCAAGACTCCTATTCCTCACTCTATAATAATTTTTACAATATTTTTGTCATTTTCCTTTTAAAAACTCCTGCATTACCAAACAATCACCATTCTTTCTTAAAACCAACAAAACTTTACATGGTTTTGGTGTCATTGCAAATGCAATCATACTAAGAAAATGAAAAAAATTTCTATTGAGCAATATCACAAGCAAAAAAAGTAGATTTAAATAATTCAATCTAAAGGTGTGTCTTTAAGACACCCCCCTCCCCTCAAATTGTGATTTACTTTATGAATCTGTGCAGGGTCAAAATGCTGATTTGATTGGAAGCAGATGGTATCACAGTAAAGTCAGGCTCTGAACCTCAAACTCCAAACAGGAAATACGACCCTCACCGGCTGACTGCTTCCCTAATCATTCCCAGAGATTCATACTTGTTATTTTTATAAATATCCAAAATGACTTTCATCTTTTCCTTTCCAATACAAAAAGCAACCAACAATCCTAAACACATAATATTTAAAAATCCAGAAGATAAATGTATTTACAAACTTAGAGCTAACAAAGAGAACAAGCTTTAAAAAAAAAAAAGCACTTTTAAACGTTACATAATCCATTAATTCAAGTTTATGGTCTATGAGATTTTAAAAATTAAATAAAATCCAAAAATATTTTAAGCTACTCTGAGCTGTAAGACACCCTTTTCAGAACAAAGCTACCGAAATGTAAATATTATAAGCAATCTAAGTATACTCTTGCAAAAATGATAAAAAAAAAAAGCCAAACAAACCCAAAATTAAGCTCACAGATTCTGGTAAGTGACTTAATCTATATTTTCAACTAAGTCAGCTTGTTGAAAACTATGGACAAAGAAAAAGACGCTCACCGTTTTCCCATTGTAGTAATACATCAAAGAATTGCTGCCCATTCCAGGCACAGGATATGCACAATACATGTTGATTCTAAAAACGTTACTGTCTGCAGTTAAAATACCCTGCTTCTCTCCAAGACATACATCCACCCGGTCAAACAGAGCAAGTCTTCAGTACTATGCATCCACACATGGATCTACTCAAAAGGAACTTATGCAAAGTAGGACTGAACCAACTCACATAGCACAGGGGGAGGGTTATACTGTAACCCCTTTCAAATTCTATCAAATCCCTGCTTTGGTAGAGAATGCCAAAAAGTCAAACCTTTATGCCTAAGAAAAATATCAGTTACTTACTTAAACCAACTACAGAAAACAGATAGAGGAGTATAGCAATTAATACCCTAAGGAATTATTAACTTTGTCCAAACAAACAGACAACAAAGGAAAACAAATGGATAGCTCCTCAGCTAGTTAATCTGCTTTTTGTTTTAATTAAATTAGAGCACTTGTGGCAGTGGAAACGTAGCTTGATGCACCTCCAGCGACATCACCATCTGGCACAGTCTAAAGTTGCTTCCAACTTTGATAAACACATGATCAAGCAATCAGGAATTGGAAACACTGAATCATGTATAACAAGAAGGACCTAGACAGTTAAGCCTTCTATATAATCACTTCCTGGATGAAGTTCTATCCTGTCCTGCTTAAGTATCCTTAACATGCCACGAACTGGTTTTAAGCTGTAAAAATCACGATGGAAGAATTTAATAAGAATTGTTTATGAAAAATCTGTCTTAATATGGATAAATGCAGTTTTATTAATAAATTATGTTTATGCTTACAATGGAAATGTAATAAATTAATAAAATGCTTCTAAGATTATAAAGTATTAGAATTTTTTTGCTGAAAACCCAGTGAGAGGGAATTATAGATTTTGATCCATTTTATAACATCTAACAACATTATTAGTCAAAAACAATGAGCAAGGTTTTATTTTTTCTTAAATATGGTTTAAGAATTCTTATTTTTGTTAAGTACACACACAAAGCAATTACAAATTTATTTGTAAATGGTAACTGAGTTTTTAAAAAGCCATATTGTTCAGAGCTTGTTGCTTTTCTTCAGGAATGTGTGTGTATATATTTATGTGTGTATGTATTTACCTGTCTATCTACATAAGAAGCTAAAGTTTCTTGGGAAGGAAGAGGGAAACAAAACAACAACAACAACAAAAAAAAAAACCAGCAGCATGGAAACAGATCTTATAGTAATGAATGAAAGAGTTTTCATAACTAGCTGTTGCCAAATACATGTTTTAGGAATATACCTATGTCTGGAACACATATAATTACCTATTTTGGGAAGTATTCAATTTGCCCTTAAATAATCCAATATGGATTTTGCATGCTCATTGTTTCTTATCATTTTGTTAACTGCCAAACCTAGGCAGCTAGGTGGCACAGTGGATCAAGGGTTAGACCTTCAGTTAGGAAGATGAATTCAAATCCATCTTCAAATACTTAATAGCTATGTAACTCTGGATGGGCAAGTTACTTTATTGCCACCTCAGTTTCCTCAACTGTAAAATGGGAATTATAATAGCACCTGCTTTGAAGGGGAATTGTGAGAATCAAATGAAATAATATCTGAAATGCAGTAAGTACAGGGCTTGGCACATAGTAGGTGCTATATAAAAGCTTATTTCCTCCCCCTTTTCCCATCTATAAAACACAGAATATAATGCTAAAATAATAGCACCTGCCTCCCAGGATTGTTAAAAGGAGGAAATATTATTTGTAAAGTGTTCTGCAAACCTCAAGTATTATATAAATGCTATTATTATTATTATTCCAGTATACTTTATAAAATTTGCGTATGATTAAGATAAAGAGTCAATTTTACTAATGAGAAGGAAACTCTAGAGGAAAGGAAGCTGTTATACTGACAAACTACAAAAAATGGCAGTACCTTTTTCAAAGCATCTTTGGTGATCTGCAAACTTTCTAAGTGTAAGATACTTTAGCAAATTCCCTAAACAAAACATTCTGTAAGGAACAGTGAATACTTTGATCAGAAATGCTGATCAAATTATTGCATTAAAATCTAATCAGACAAGTAAGGCCAACTAGGCATGCAGAGTTTTAAAAGCTGATGTTATCGGAACAACAACAACCTTCTCTCCCCTCCTCTCCCATATATAAAAGGCAAAGTAGCAGCTGCAAAAGAACATCACTGTACATCAGACTATTAAAATGCCAGTCGGCAGAGTGGTTTGCAACTTCCTCCCTCCTGAGAGATCACAAAGACCCATTTCAATCCTTGAAGGGACTGTGTAAGAAGCTTTGATTTACTATCAACAATACCATGTCTTAAACCAGCTAAATAAAATTTAGTCTTTTATAAGAAATATTCTTTCAGCAATGACAGAACATTTCTTTTGCTATTAGTATGCTATTTTAAAAATGAAAATTCTTATAATCATTCCAAACTTAAAAAATATTTTTAATTTTGGAGAAAACTGAATTCAGTGGAAGGGTACAAAGGTGGGAGAAGCAAGAAGCCATAAAATAGTTATTTTAATGATGATCTCTTTCCTTAGCAATAATTTAGGCACATAGGGATCCTACACACACATATATTTCTGTGTATATGTACATATAAACATATATATATGTTAAAAATTGAGTGGCTTAACTCATTTCTCTTGCCTGAACTCAGAGCACTAAACATCTTTTTAAAGATATCAATGACATCTATTTTCAAAAGTGATTTTTGCAAATACACAACTAAGATTACTCATCTATTAAGGTTCAATCAAATTCTTTGCTGTAAAACAATTACATGTTGATTTAGGGAAATACACATTTTTTTGGGAAGGCTGAGAATTGATCATCTATTTAGCAGGATACTTACTAAATTAAGCTAAAATGCTTAAAACTCTTCTTTTATTGTTCTTTGTCAGTTTTCAAATTACAGCTCAAAAAGAGAAATATACATTGTCTTTCTATTATATATCTAAGTGAAATTTACTAGGGAAGATAATTTGTTGGAAACGAATGACAAATATGTTATACTCCAATAGGGAAAAGTAAGTTGATAAATTCCTAAACTACACTTCTGGGAAAGAAGAAAACTAATTGGGTCCACTATTGTCTAAACTTAAGTACAAATTTAAAACAAGTTGTATTGACTATCTAAAAATCAGGATCCCAACAGTAATAAATATATTCAAAGTAAAAGGGACTTTTTTAAGAGGCATAAAGATGTCCCTTTCTCATAATATACTATATTCCTGGGCACATGGTTTTTCCACTTACCACTCCAGACTGTCATATGACCTTTTGAAGTCTGTCTTTACTCAACAGAAGTTAAAACTGGCTGAGGCAGTCAGTTATTTGCTTTATCACAAATTACAAATTAGGTTGTACAATTTTAAAGCAAGAGTCTTTTTGGTTCTTTCTTATAAGTGTTTTTTGGGGAAAATGCTAATTTAATCCTAACAACAGCTGCACTACAATTTCTCCTTCCTTCAGAGAATCATATTACGGGAAAATAGATCATCTATACAGACCAAGTGTTCTTCCAGTCAATGCAGTTGTTTAATTCCACCCTCCACTCTTCCCGCCCCCCCCATCCTTTTTTTCCTTTCTGACATGCCAAGGGTTAATCCAGTGACTCAGTCTGACAAAACAAGTCAGCTGGAGACAGGGCCAATTTTTTAAACTTGATTTCAGACAGACGTGCCGTCAGCACAGGAGCACTGAACTGACATGCACTTTGTACTCTGAATTGTTTCCACTCACGATCCTACACTGTCAGAAACAATCACCTATGTGTTCCTCTAAGTATATTAACAGATTATGAGATCTGATGCAAAGTGAAACTCTGACCTAATAACATGTTGCCCAAGTATATCAGTGATCTCAAAATCCTTTATATTTAGTTGCATATCAGAACAACCTCATGGGGCGGGGGGGGGGGGATGGCTAATATTTTACATATCAGTAAAATGGAAAAGCTATAATTTAAAAGAAAATGTCAGGGAAAATGAAGTCTCTTAATTCTGAGTTTTGTCCTTTACTTGTAAAGACCCTTATTTTGTATTGTTGACACCTTTGGCGGGTTTTAGGGGAGGAACTACAGGAGAGGGTTAAAAATGTCTCCTTTTTTCATCCCTACTCCTTTTTTTTTTGGTTGAGGGGAGAGAGAGGGAGAATGATCTGTGATTTATTTCTTAGAGGGAGCTCTTTGTGAAGAAATTTCCTCTACTAGAAGCAAACAGACACCTGCTCTTCAACTTAGTTTGTTAGAGAGTTGCCTAGGGCATTGAAAGGTTAAATAACTTACTAAAGGGTACAGACAGTAAATGCCAGAGACAGGACTTGAATGCAGGTTTTCCTGTCATCACCACTCTAGGTTGAGCCTATTTACACTGATTAAAAAAATTTTTTTTAAATTATTTGGTCCAATGATTATTGGACCAACATTTCAACATACAATGAACAAAAAGAGGATTGTATTTGGAACTATTACTTTCTGTTAATGTAATGTTTGTTTTTTAAAGAAGTTTATGTGAAAAATAACAAGATAGAAACTAAACTGTCCTGCTTGTTTCTGTTTTCTTCTGAACTTTTTTGTTTTCTTGTGAATTAAAAAGAATGTTTTACTGATGACTTTTTCTTTCTTTTTTGGTATTTCTAATCAATACCCACTAATTCATCTTTATCTCCAACAGAAATCTGCCCTCATAACAAATAAATGCAACCAAAGAAAAGAAATCAATGCCTGCAAAAGTAAATTTCATTCTGTATCTTTTCTACATTCCATCTTGGCTAAGGGTCAGGAGCCATGTTTCATTATTAGTCTTCTAAAATCATGATTAGTCTGGTCACTTTATTCATTTCCAAATGATGCAGTGTGTACTACCTATTGCCACATAACTTTCAAAACAGCTTTAGCCTATTACTTTATGAAGGTTCTGTTCCATGAAAATCCATGTGACAACTTATCACAAACGGAGAGTTAGTCTTTTCAAACTTCGTAAGAATTAAAATTGAATGCTGGAAGATAATGACTACTTGGTTTTTCATTGATCAACTATAATTACTAGTTACCTTTTAACCTTGATCTTTCTTCTTTTCTCATAGAGCTAATTCAGTATTAAAGAGATGATGCTAATATTAGAGGTACAAATTTATTGATAAAAATTGAAAATTTTTATTGTATTTATTGATAATATTCTAACATTTTCTGAATTTGACACCGCTGTATTATGTATACATAATATAGAGGCACAAATTTATTGATAAAAATTGAAAATTTTTATTGTATTTATTGATAATATTCTAACATTTTCTGAATTTGACACCACTGACATAATACAGTGGTGTCAAATTCAAATAGAAAGAGATCCCTACGGATCTATCCTGCATATTGTCTTTGAAAACTACAAACTAATATTATAGTATATTTTATCTTTTAAATTTTTATTAACTATCTCCCAATTATATTTTAACCTGGTTAAGGCTATACTTAGGTGGCAAGTTTGACACTTTTGGCATAGAGTATAGAGAATACAAACTGTATCCAAATCCCTGCTTCTGACACATATTAGCTGTCTGATCCACAAGTCCCAAGGCCTCAGGCAACTTTCTAAAGTTTTGCTGCAAAAGGGTTGCTTGTCTGCTTGAATGCAGTTAGCTGACACAGGGCTTAGACAGTTGGACTTGGAGTAAGGAAAACTTGAATCCTGATCCTGTTTTAGACACTTATTAGCTAGTGTGACAAGTGGCAAATGAGTTAATTTTAATGAGACTCAATTCTTCATCTGCAAAATGAGGATAAAAAAAGCACTTCATGGGGTTGTTGTGAAAATCAAATAAGATATTACTTGTTGTAAACCTGAAAATACTAAGAAAATGCTACTTCTTAGTATTAGTATACATTAAGTACTTTGTAAAACTTGAAGTGCTATAGAAATGTTAGCTTTTGTTTTTATTAATGAATGGAGAACACTTGCATATCGGAAGTTCCTCTGCACAAATAAAATAATAGGTCTGGACACACTTCCCCTTTCCCTCCAAAATTAGAAGACTACACTGAATTTACTTTAATCCAGGATTTGAGAAGAATTTAGGGTGGGAAAAAGCTAATTGTCATCAGATGTGAAAACTTACATTTGCATATTATTTTGTAGTTTACAAGGCACTTTCTATAGAATAACCTGGTGTGGTAAGTATTATAAATGTTATTATCTTCTTTTTATAGATGAGGAAACTGAGTTTCTAGAAGGTGAAGTGGAGTCAAAATTCAATGTGAATTGTCCTGGCATCTTGTCCAAAGCTCTTTCAATAACCCTGGATCTTACTAATTATTTGGTTTTAAAAAAATCAAAGCTAATTTAAATAAATTTGAATTAAGAATTAGAAATAAAGCATAAGCCATACATGGTGGAGATGGTTAGTGTTTGATTTTGTTATACTCCTTTTACTCTCCTATAAGAAACAATAAATGATATGGTTTCTTGATGTTAAAGAAGCTGTGGATTTCTGACTTAACAAATGGAGTTGGAAAGAGCTCTCCTATTTATATGAGAAGCTCTGATTCACTTCTAAAATTCCTAATGAAAGCAATTCCAACTTTATTTCTGAATTCAGTTAACTGTCCAATCGTAAACAATCATAGAGATAAACCAGGACAATACTTAGAATTTAAGAATCACCAATTCCACATAACTCTCCAGTTTCCATTAAAGAATAAAACTCAATTAACAACTGCTTAATTATTTATTTAGTGAAAAAGAAACTAAAGTCAAAGGATCATCATCATCATCCTATGAATAGTACTTACAAAGCTTACACATTTTATCTGAAACCTAAAAGAAAAAAAAGTTCTAACCTAAGGTGAAAATAATAGATAGGTATTTAGTCTATGCAAAAATTTAGTTGAAACAGCAATTATTATGTGCCAGGTACAGAGAATGTAAAGAGAGTTAAAATAGTACCTGTCCTTGAGGAGCTTAATAGTCTACTGGATACAAAATTATAAGTGCAAAATTAGAATAGAGAGCCAAGTCTTAACACTAAAGGTATAGCCTGATAATGATAACAACAATAATAGCTAGCATTTACATAGTTTTTACTACATGCCAGGCACTATGCTAAGAACTTTTCAAATAGTAGCTCGTTTGACCCTCATAACCACTTTGGGAAGTAGAAGCTTTTATTATCTCCCTTTTTAAAGCTAAGGAAACAGGGGCCAACATAAAATGACTTGCTCAAGGTCACCCAGCTAAGTATCTGTGGTTGCATTTGAACTCAAGTCTTTTTGAATTCAGGTCTAGTATTCTATCCACTATGCTGTTTGGTTACCTAAATACCACATCATGGCACTGGAGTGATTCTTAGTTTTTGATAACTGTCTCCTAGGTGAATTTCAAGTTCTGGTAAGTTCCACCAAGTTGAAAAGTCTATGAAAATATGATTTGTGATAGCTGAGCCAATCCTTAGATAACAGTCATATATATAGGCTAAATTCTGAGATGCTGGCTGCCTGGCTGCAGGGTCTCAGCTATAGCATCTGCTCACAGGCTATCTACTATGTAGTACAGGAGAGATTAAGATCTGTAGCAATGAAGGAATTATTCACATAGATCCAATCATAGATTCTTGAAATATTTGCAAATATCAGAGTTGCTCAGATTTTCAGTTTTAGTAAGCTCAAACTAGTTGATGATTTCACACAAAAATTTAAGTTTCACTTCACTTTTGATATGACATCTTTAAATATTTTAATCTATATTGAACCAGCATTAGTTAGTCCTATTGAAGCTTTGTTTACTGCATATATTTTTTAATGCCTTGCTTTTAAAACCTGGAAAAGATAATTGATTATGCAAGTTACCCAAAGAGCACTAAAGAGAACATGGTGGATATAATTAGGCTGAGACATATCACTTACAAAGAACTGCAATGGCTAAGATATAAAGGATATCAACAGAGAAATGTATGAACAGGACAGGATGTAGGATGGTCACAAAGGGAGAAATGGATAAGTGATAGGCATCTCATAGGCTACCCTGGAATCCATACACTGTCAAAAGATCTAGATAAAGTTCTGTAGTGCATCACCAAGTGCTTTAGAGGACTTACAAAAGGACATAGACAAGAGCTGAACAGAAGGACAAACTGTAGATGGGTTGTCATTAGCACTGCAGGAGAGAGTACCACCATGGTGACATCATAGAGCCATTGAATTAAATGGTAATGGAAAAAAATACAGTAAAAGAAATCTTTTTATTAAAATGCTATTTAGAACAAAACTGAGAGTAGATCATAATGAAAGATGAGATGGATATCCCAATACTTAGTTGAAAAGTTAACTTTTTAATTAACAAAATAGTATTTGAGTTGTAAAAATTCTTAAGTTAACTATGATCTTGTGGATATGAGTATATCTGCAAAGAAACTGCCCACTAATCATGCTAAATTTTAAGTGATCTACACTCAAGTAAAATCTCAAGGTCAAGAAATGAAGGATTAGACTTCTATTTGGAAGAAACACTGATGTGGTAGCTCTCTCCCTCTGTCTCTCTCCTCTGTGTGTGAATTATATTTTTAATGAAAAGAAAAGAAGGATTACCAGTTGGGTTAATTACTGAAAGTCACACATCAGTCACTGACTTAGAGATAAGATGGGAGAGAAAGATTAAGGAATAAAACAAGAGGAAAAGAGAGTTAGGTAGAAATAGAAATCAAATCATTTGCTAAATATTTTTAGGACCCAGATCACCAATTCCACCTCTGATTTATAAAATATTATAGGAAATCCCCTTCTACTTAAGAAAGTTTTCATACAGAACTTACAAGTTTAGAGATGTTGACAAGAGTTTAGTTAGCAGCCCATTTAATGGTTAACTTTAAAGAAATACCTATCGGGGCATGGCAAGTGGTAGCAATCTACACAAAACTACATTTATATAGCAAAAGAACATTTATTTAATTCTCCATTGACATCCATATGACTATAATAAAGATATGCCTATAAAACAACCATACCTTCCAGCAGAGAAAGCAAACTGCTTTCCGAAGTAAATAAATAGTGCCCATCTGACACCAACATGAACAGAACTGACACACCATAGAAAAGCTTCTAAGAGGGAATCATTAGACATCAATTCAAGAGAGGCATAGCTATAATTACTGAAAATATGCAAAACCTGAAGCAAATTGCACCTTTCCTTTCATCATAAACTCACCATGACAAAGCAGTTTTCTTTGAAAAATTAAAGGGGGGATAAGAGGTCCCCCTGCTGCCTAATTCCTGCATCTCTCTACTCTTTATTTCTTTCCCCATGTGAACTACATTTTGTCACTTCTCATCTAACACTTGAAATAACATACAGCAGGAGAACTATCAACTGGCTTGCAACCTGATAATTTTCCTGCAGATGGCTCTATAATCATAAGCCTACTGAATGCTCTGTGTGTGTGTGTGTGTGTATCTGTATTTGCGTGTGCGCGTGCGTGAATGTGCACAAGCTTCTAAGGTGAGGGCTTCTTTCCTCCCCACCCAAAAATATTTCATAGAGATTTTACTTTGTTCAAGAAATGAGCATCTGGAAAGCTTTGGACACTGGAGTAGAAAGTGCAGGCCATGATACCCTAGTTTTTCTGATTTTTGTTTTGTTGTGTTTTTGTTTTTTTACTGTTCCTCAGCAGTGGTTTCTCTGTACTGTTGACTGGTTAGACAACACAGGAAAATTCTTCAGTAAACAAGGTTGTCATTTCAATCATCTGTCAAGAGCAAATGACAATCTTTCATTATCCAAAGTGAGGGATCAAGTTAGTTCTCCCAATGGAAAACTGCGTGTGTGTACACACAAATATATATCTTTGTATATCTGCCTTTGTCTACTGGGGGCAAGTGTCATTCTATCTTTTTAATTTTATTTCCTTTCCAGGCCTGGGCAACTTGTTTTCTTTATAACTTAGAAAGCACCAGACCTCTACTTCACAAGAAATGTGGCAGCACTAAAATGTTGGCCAATTCTAATTCCATTTAAAATTTATATTTAAAGAGAAACCAGAACTAACATCTGCATCTTAGCCTACGGCTATGAAAAAAACCCCAGCAATCTGAAGTGCTGAATAACTTATACATGAAGTTATTTCTGGGGTCCGTATTATGTTTGTGTTTCAGTAAAATTCTTGCTAGTCGTAGCAATTTTTTATACTGACTACCTCTGGATAATTACACTGTGAGAGCCAACCAAAACATCCTGTCTCACATTTGTACTGATCAAGTAACAAAGAGCCAGCAGCTCATTTTAGCAGCATGTCATTGGCAAAAATCATGCAGATCTTATACTTGCTTAGGACCCAGTCTAAAAAAAGTGGGTTTTCTAAAATTTTCATCTAAAATGTAGGGACCATCCCACAAAGAAAATCAAGAAAAACTATTTTGAAAACATTTCTGAGGTGTTGTAAAACAAATGAGAACACCTAATAAAATTAAACTTCAGTATTTCGATGGATCTCTGACGTAAATTGATGAATCCCATTAATATTATCTGTGCAACTGTCAAATTGCTCTGAATTTCTTTGCAGAGGATCTACCTGAAAATATCAGGGGCTTTCCTCTAGATCTCCTGATAACATGTGCTGCCCAATAGTTATCTTTTGCTCTTGTGTTGGGCCTGCTGTTTTGTTTATTTTTTTTTCCTTTTTTCTTTCTCATAAAATCTTTAGGATATTTCTCTCATGACTCTTGAACACTAGTAACAGTAAAAAAAACAAAAACAAAATCAAGTGCCTTGATCCCTCATATTTACCTTTTCTATTTTAAGAAACTAAAATTTTAATTCTAGATAATTAATTCCTTTTCCAAATTACAAAGTCTCCTTTCATTAATCCATAAAATGAGACTAATTATGCAGTCAATTGGCCCAGCGAGGTGAGAGCTACTGCCCACATATGTCTCTGCCAACTTTGATGGCATTACATTTTTTTTTACTTTCTAAACTTTTATTTACACACATCCACACATCCCAAAGACTGAGAAATTGCCATGTTAAAATATGAATGGATATTTTTAGAAAGATTTAATTATTGTTTTTATCTTTACAATTTATATTAGTAGAAAGTTCTCTTACTTACTACCTGTATAACTTTGGCCAAATGAAGTTATTGTCCTTGGTCTCAGTTTCCTCAATTTAAAATTAGATCACTTTTCTGTTTTTTCTAAGCTCTAAATCTATGATCATCCAATGCTTTTCCTTGGATTATTCATATTTAATCTAAGGACATGCCAATTAATATCATACTCCACTAATATTGTAGACATTGCAATTGTCTACAAGTAACTACTTATTGATCCAAAATTAAGTGTCAGAGAAAGAATAAAGAATTCAGAATACATAATTCTTAGTTTTAAACAGAGAACAAATTTTTCCAAGTCATTCAAGTGCCAATAATCAAATCTTCTTTATAATATGTTGTATACTGTGGTTGTATAATGCTTTCCTTTTCAAATTTTATCTGCTTTAAAATTTATGCAATCCTTAGCCCAAATAAGAAACAACCTAAACCTGGTTTATAATGTCTTAAAAAACTACTACTGATTTTCATCAGCTTTACTTCTTTTATGTTTTGTTTAATCACTATTTTATGGGCTTTATTAGGAAATAAAATAATCTAGGCATTGTAAATTTTAATGTTTGAATAGCACTGCCCATAAATAGAGTCCTATGATTTCAGGATGCACCAAAAGATTAGTAGGGCAATGTGGTAGATGTAGTTCTCCTTAGATCCATCCCAACTTGATAGACTTTGGGTCCTACACTATTCCGTAAAAGAAAAGCTAGGTCTTTAATTTGACTTTTCATGATTTTTAGTAAAGAATTTAGATGACGAATAAAAGGACAGAATGCAATGTGGGTTATAACAAAGGCATCTATAATGATTAAACTGGTGAGAATGTTTAGAGTATAGAAAAAAAGAATAAAAAAAACAATATAAAAAAACAATACCAATTCCAAATTAACTCTCTCTATATTTTTTTTACTTAATCTGGAGGACATATGCCCTAAATTGTATGAAAGAATAGATGGTTAAGTTTACACTGAAAAGTCTTCTAATCAAACTATGTCTGCTCAAGTAGCAGAGGCCAGGTAATTGAACTATGAAGAGATCTAGGGTTGTGATGCTGATGAGCTTCAGTAGTGTGTTTTAAGAGGTTAAATGCTTTAAAAGCCTTGGAAGGGCAACTGAGTCACCCATTTCCAGGGTATTTTGCCACTTAAAGAAAAGCCATTTAGGTATGAATCAGAAATTCTTATTAAAAGCATAAACTCATGACATTTCAACTTGGTAACATCCCTTCCACATCTAATTTTACATATTAGGAAACTAAGGTCCAATGACTTTCTAAGGTAGAAGGAAAAGAGCTTTCATTGTATTATATGACTCTAAACCTTATTACTCCTGATAAAATGAGAATGAATATCTTATGAGGGTAGGGACATGGTATTCCAAAGTCAAAGAAAGTAGTTCATGTGAGAAATCAAGATGTACTTTCCTAGCTTTTGTGATACATTTGTGGAAGTTAAATAAGTAAGCTTCTCATTTAAAAGGGAAAGGGTTTCAATGGCCCCCATCTCATAGGGGCCTTTAGATTTTCTAATGGAAACTGTTTTTCTTCCTTTGAAAATGTTTGGCCAACACCATTCAGGATGCTTATACTACGTGAAACATTGTGCAATATTGGTGGTTACTGAAGCAGCACTCTTGTTTCCCTTGGAGGGCACATAGAGGTTTTTGAATAGCTTTGACAGAAGAAACAGTTTTGATCATACAGTTTTATTTGATCAACATCTATGTTAAAAAGATTGTTTTTAGCACTGGGCTAGGCAATGGGCCTACAAAGGCAAAAATGAGATCACTCCTAACTTCAAATAGCTTACATTTTAGGAGGGAGAAAAGAAAAGGAGTAGAGAGAAGAGAGTTCACAACTATGAGACATCCATATGATCTGACTAATGGGTTCAATGCAGCACTTCCAGGTGTACTATTCAGTTAAATTAGAACAATGCCCTCACTCTCAATAGCATTAAAAAGTAAACCTATACATCTTTTTCTTTGAGGTAGGGTTCCCTGCTGTCTAGTTGCCATCCCTTAATTTCAGGGAATTGTGGTTTTTTCTTAAACCCTTACCTTCCATCTTGGAGTCAATATAGTGTATTGGCTCCAAGGCAGAAGAGTGGTAAGGGTAGGCAATGAGAGTCAAGTGACTTGCCCAGGGTCATACAGCTGGGAAGTGTCTGAGGGCAGATTTGAACCTAGGACCTCCCGTTTGTAGGCCTGGCTCTCAATCCACTGAGCTATCCAGCTACCCAGCTACCCCTAAGGAAATGTGTTTGTTGCAATCCAAATTAGTTGAGTAGAGAACAAATAGTATCTTATAATAGTGTAGATAAACTGAAGTTAACTGTATACTTAGGAGAAGAAAATGAATAAATGATATAATAGAAGGTACTGTTTCTTTTAAACAGAAAAAAGTGAATGTTTTTGGTAATGGCTTTTTTTATTAGCAAGCATGAAAGGGAGTTTTAAAATGTCATTGCAAAGCCACTCATACTCATATATTTTCTCTCTCTCTCTCTCTCTCTCTCTCTCTCTCTCTCTCTCTCTCCCCCCCATTGGTCCACATATCTAGGTATGAAAGAAATGAAGGTGGGCTTAATGAAATTTAGGCAGTGATCTTGACAAAGATAAGAAACAGGCCTAAAAAAAACCTCCTTTTGTTTCCCTTTTAGTTTGCTTTTTTTCATGGGAGTTGTATTTATGAGGGAGCTAAGAATGTATTTGCTTTAGGCAAACACTTGTGTTCTCTTAGTCTATTGCTATGGGGAATAGCAGAAGTAGGGGATGGAATGTTGGAATAAACAGTGGCATCAGGAAATTAGGGTAGGGCCACAGTGAATTCTGTAGACCAAAATAGAATTTTTAGAGCCAAATGACTTTTGAAAATAAATCTCTAGGCTGGCATTGTTAGATTATATATTAAATAAAAAACAGAGATAATAAAAGTTCTTTTAAAAAAACCCAACAACCTCAAACAACCCAGAATGGTAAACACTTTAAACTTCTGTTTAAAATACATTCAATTAGTATAAACATGGGGAAAAATACAAGGCCCCTCATGGGAGCCAGAGCCAGTTTTTTTCAAAGTTGTATCTCAAGGTACAACTATGATCTTCTACAGACAGCACATATAATTGTAGTTCTTCACAAATTAGATATTATACATGTACAATTAATGACTTTTCAAGACATACAATAAGCACCAATAAAACAAAGGAAATTTTCTCCTCCTATAAGGTAGTAATTGCAAATTTCTAGTTAGCCCAACTGCTGAGGATTGTTAACAGTCTGCCTAATTTGGAATGAAATTAAGAAACTGAGCCAATCCTAGGAATAAAACTCTTAGTTTAATCCTGAGCAATCCCTTGCCTTTATTTCCATTTTGCAAAACTAAAAACCTTTATCAAATTATGTCAGGAAAACATCAGGGGCCTGATGTTGCTGAATGCTTCTAACACAGACACAAACAAGCAGCGTTTATGGAATTCTCCTCTCTATTTCCCAATATGCTTCTTCCTGCACTGAAAATTCTTCTTGTACCCTTAAACAATCCCTATTTTTGACTTGTGAAAATCAAGGGGATCAAAAGAACTATTAACTGAAGATTCAAATGAACCCTAAAAGTTGGCAACCTCTTCAAAACTCATTCCTGATCTGACTTTCCCTTGAAAAGGATGACTGTGTGGAAGGAAGGTAAAATAATGACATTAACACTGAAGTTATATAATCACATCACTTACAGACAACAGGATTAATTCACTGAATACTGTTCCTTCTGGATTTTGACCTGAATATAGATCAAAGGCTTTAATGGCTCACAGAAAATGACCAGAAAAGCTACAGATAAAAGCCTCATCTGAGCCATAATACTTTTCAGTATTAGCAAAAACAGTATTTGTTTCAACTATTCTAATATTTGATATTTACATAGGGTTTTACAGTTTACAAATAGCTCTACATATAATATCTTATTTGATCCCTTCTGAATAGAGGGAGGCTCAACTAGGTTAAATTCTTTTGTCTATGGTCACATAATAGAATGTAAACTCCTTGAGGTTGGTGACCATTCCCCTACTCCTTCTCCTCCCTTTATATCTTCAGTGCCTGCTACAATTGTTCCAGAAACATAAGCAGATGCTTAACACATTATGTATGAATAAAATATCACAAGTAGAATATGAATCTAGACCAGTGGTTCCCAAACTTTTTTGGCCTACCGCCCCCTTTCCAGAAAAAATATTACTTAGCCCCTGGAAATTAATTTTTAAAAAAATTTTAATAGCAATTAATAGGAAAGATAAATGCACCTGTGGCCATCACCGCCTCTCTGAGTCGCTGCAGCACCCACCAGGGGGCAGTGGTGCCCACTTTGGGAATCACTGATCTAGACTTTCCTGGACTCCAAATCCAGGCCTCTTTCTACTGTGTTATGCCATAGATGGAGCAACCAGCTGATATGGGACATCTGGGACCCTTGTTTGAATTACATGTTGGTATATTACTACATCATCAGGACTAAGAGACTTTAGTAGGTAGAGAAACAAGGTCAGGCGGTTGAACTTATTTATTCACAGATGGATGTGGGCCAAACAAAATCCTTATCCTCATCAAAGTAACTGGCAAATCCAAGACTATTAGATTAAATGACCATTGTATGTAAAGGGATATATCAATCTCCTCTGGCACTTCTGGTCAATACTAGAAGCCACCATTTAACTTACTATAAATATCCCATGTCTTGGCTTCCTTTTGCTTACCACAATTTACCTCAATTTTATATAGTATGTTTTTTTTCTATTAATAGGAATAATTTTGGAACATAGGATTTAAATTTTTATCACCTTTTGTTCTGATATCACTGTCATTCCTGAATATCCCACCTTTTCCCCCATCCTGCCAGAGTGAGCCGTGCCTTGGAACAAAAATATGGAAAAGTAGAAAAATAGCAGTTTAATAAAGTTGACCTACACACTGATCAAGTTTGACAGTATATAAAATGTTCCATAACCATTGTTGTCTTTTACATCTGCAAAGAATGGAGTTTGATTTTCATATCTCTTAATGAGTTCTGTTTAATAATTTTTCTAAAGTACCCAAATAACCCTTTAATGACTTTAGTCATTCTTCTCTAGCAACCCCAACTGGTTGGTGGTCACTTTTCTACTTGGAAAATACTCAGCTGTGGAGACCCTAAGAATTTAGTGTTTTTACTGCTTTTGTTTAACATGTACATTAAAAAGCTAGTAGATCATTAGACATTGTCTAATGGTCTTTATTGTCACTATTATAAGGAGCAATGATCCCCTAACTTGTATAATACCCCAGGGCACTTCAGATTGCCTCAAGGGGTATCACAAAATTCCAAATTCACAAAAAAAGTTGTTTTTAATTTACATGAACAAACATAAAGACAATTTCTACATAACTTTCAGAAGGGGAGGTGGTGTCAATTCTAAACACCATCTAAAAAGTATGGAAGTCACTGGCCTATTACTAACTTTATATTCCTAAATCAAATTCAATTTGATTTAAAAAGTTTTCAAGTAACTATTATGTGGAGATGCTATGGCATGGGGTACAGATGAGATGGAACAGCTAGTTGGCGCAGTGGATAGTGTGAGGGACCAGGAGTCAAGAAGACTAATCTTCCCAACTTCAAATCCAGCCTCAAATACTTACTAGTGTGTACATCACTTAACTCTATTTGCTTCAATTTCCTCATCTGTCAAACGAGCTAGAGAAGGAAATGGCAAACTATTCCAACATCTCTCCCAAGGAAAACTCAAATAGGATAATGAGAGGGAGACATTATTGAAAAACACTTAACAATAACAAAAGTGGACAGAGAGATACAAAGAAAAATAAGATAGGATCACTGCTCTCAAGGTGCTTACAATATTGCATATGACAAAGCCAACATAAATGGAATAAGATAAATGAACAAGATATAACCAAAACGTAGTGCTCTGAATGAGTTTAGAGGAGGAAAGGATCACTTTTTAGCTAGAATGGTTCAGGGAAAGCTTCTTGGAAGAAGAGGTATTTGAATGTGAACAAAGACTAGGATTTCACAGTTGGAGGTAGATAGGGAAATACACTAAAGGCATATGCAGAGACCAGGATTTTGCCTCTTGGGCACTGAAATTTAAAGGAACATGAATTGCACTTTCAGTCCTTCATCAGTATATAAACAACTGAATTTAGCATCTAGTTAGCAAGAATTAGTTGAAACAAGAATTTACCAGATATTAGCTATCATCCATAGAGTCAGGGATCCAGGTTAACTCTTGTCCAGTCCTACCCTTTCCCTTCTCCCCAGTTCTCCCCTCCCTTTCTTCCTTTGGTCTTTTTCCTGGGCCTCTTGGTATCTCAGGGTCTTGGCCAGTTAACACAACTAATTTGAAGTCATGCATGCTTTTGTATCATTTGCTCTAGGAACAAAAACCACTAGTTATAGCTGTTGGCATAGGGAATGGGTACACAAAATCAGAGAAAAGAATGGGATTTATTTTAGAAAATGGTGTATGATCCTATTTTCTAGGTTGGGTGAGGTATTTGCAGAATAATAATAAAAGACATTGCTGGAAAAGATAGTTAGTAGTAGAATACAGAATATTTTGTAAAAATGAAGAAGGCATCTGGACTTTATTTGGCAGGTATTGGAAACTCCTTGAAGACCTTCAAGTAGAAAACAACAAGACTGCAGTTGTGATTTTTATGTGAACTACTCTAATGGCAATGTATACTAAGGATGGAAGGTTAGAGAGGAATATGTTATTTTGGAGTTAGAATCAACAAGCCTTGGCAAATGATTACATATGGAAGAAATCAAATATGTTACAAAAGCTTGAAGTCTAGGTGACTAGAAAAGGAATCATGACAATGGACCAAATATGCTTTAAAACTTAAAAATATCTACATGATATCTTATTTGAGGCTTACAATAATCCTATCTGGTAGGTTATTATTTACTGTTCTCATTTTACAGACAAGGAAACTGAGGCTTATGGAAGGAGGTTAAAGTGATGTTCATGGTCAAAAGCAGGATTCAAAGTTAGTTATCTCCTCATGTACTTTAAGACCCAGTGAAACTGGTCTTATTGCTATTCTATGAACACAGAATTTCATCTTTTGTCTCTATGTCTTTTGCTTGAAATACTCTTTTTTTCCTCCTTACTTCTAGGTCTTGGAGTACCTTGCTCCCTTCAAAGTTGAGCTCAAGTGCCATGTCCCTATAGCACAACTTTCTTGATTCTCCTCTTATCAGTCTCTCTCAAAATTACTAGGTATTCTTTTTTTATGTATGTGTTTATTTGTGTATAATGTGGTTTCCCTCAAAAGACTGTAAGCACCTTGTCTTTTGTATTTTTATATGTAGCACAGTACCTGAAACAGAGCAGGAACATAATAAATGCTTGTGGAATTAAGTTCCATCTCTATTGATCTTTTCACCCTATATCTTTAATAAAAAACAAGGAGGAACATGTTTTGGGGGAAAGACGCTAAGTTTGTTTTTGAAATCTATGGAACACAAAAGTGCCTGATAGGTATGGATTTACACATTCTAGAGTCCCTTGCATAGAAGTAATAATTGAAGCCATGGGAGTCAGAGATCATGAACAGAGAAAATATATTGAAAGAAAGAAAGAAAATAACCAAAGATAAAATATTGGGGCTAACTACATAGAAGAATAACTAAAAGAATTCTTCTACAACCCAAAAAAGCCAAGATCTTAAAGTACTCAGAAGTATAAAGAATTTGGTACATGATTAGGTTATGTCTATTACATTCAACACACTAAAGTTATCAGGGACATATTTATCTATTTCTTTTTTAACATGATGATTCGGTCTTTCCAAGATAATAGTCTAACTACTGCATCAAGCCTGCTTCAGATTACTCCTTTTTTTGCAGTTCAAGAAAGTGACTCACAAAAAAAATGCTCGAAATCACTCTTGATTAGAGAAATGCAAATTAAAACAACTCTGAGGCACCACTTCCCACCTATGAGATTGGCCAGTATGTTAGAAAAGGAAAATGATGAATGTTGGAGAGGATGTGGGATAATACACTCTTGGTGGACTTGCAATCTGATCCAGTCACTCTGGAGAGTAATTTGGAATAGTTCTCAAGCGACTCTGAAACCTTACATACTCTTTGATCCATCGATACATTAGTAGGTCTGTATCCCAAAGAGATTTTAAAAAAGGGTGGAGGGGAAGGATCTGTTTGTACAAAAATATTTATTGCAGCTCTTTTTTTGTGACAGTAAATAATAGGAAATTTAGAGTTGTCCAATAATTGGGGAATGGTTAAATAAGTTGTGGTATATGATAGTTATGGAATATTACTGTGCTATGAGAAATGACAAGCAGGATGATTTCAGAAAAATCTGTAAAGACTTACACAAACTGATGCAAAATTAAATGAGCAGAAACAGAAGAACATTCTACACAGTGACAACACTATTGATAAACAACTGTGAATGACTTAGTTATTCTCAGCAATGCAGTGATTCAAGACAATCCAGAGATTCATGAAGGAAAATGCAGCCTCTCCTCTGAGAAAGAACTGATGGAATCTGAATGCAAACTAAAACATACTATATATAATTTTTTTCTTTCTCTTTCTTCTTTCATTTTAAATCTCTTCCACAAAATGAGTAATATGGAAAAATGTTTTACATGATGGCACATATAAAAATCTATATCTGATTGCTCATCATCTCAGGGAAGAGAAAGGATAGGAGGGAATTTGGAATTCAAAACTTAAAAAAATACTAACAAATTGTTTTTACATTTAATAGGGGGAAAATAAAATATTTTTTTAAAAAAGAAACTTGGCCTGTGTTTGGAAATACTAACATGAAATCAAGGTACAAATGTAGGAAAAGAATCTAGCAGCTTGCTTTAATACAAGAAAATTATTATTTATAAATCTATAAAGAGAACAAATTTGGAGGAATAGAAGGGAAACTATTGATAGTGATAGCTCAGAAAATGAAAAAGATTTGACCAAGATATGTAGCAAAAATTAATTCACTGAGATGGGAGGGGAGGTGTTATGTGTTATTTCCTTTTAAAAGCCCCCCCCCCGAGGAAAAATATCTGTTTGACACAGAGAGGGCACTAAATGAAAAAAAGCAAAAAGTCTTTCCTGGTTTAATTATAATTTTGCTTATTTCTTCTGTTCTCAAATTTTTTCTTGCTTTTCAAAAATAAAGCAAAAACAAAGAGATGCCAAATTTCTGTAAGTTTCCAAGACTGTGGATCCATTTATAATAAAAAAGGTAGGTAAAGGGAAGCAAATTAATTACAGAATCATCAAGTTAAAAGGGCCCTCAGAGGCCATCTCCTTCAACCCATAGTTGAACAAGAATATTTAATACATGAGAATCCATTGCCTCTTGAGGCAACCTATTTAATTTTTGGACAGCTCTAATTGTTGTGAAGGTTCCTTTTAAATCCAGCTTAAATGTACCTTTCTGCAGCTTCTCCCAGTTGTTTCTACATCTGCTTTCTGGAGCCAAGAAGAACAAGGCTTATTCCTTTTTTTATATGCCAGCCCTTTAAAAACCTGAAAATATATGGTTCTTCTCTAGTCTTCTCTAGATTAGGTTAACAGTTACTAGTCTCAAGAATCCTTTACAATCTTAAAAAATCTACCCCTTTCACTCTTAATTTACTGAGTACTCCAAAAAAATTGTTTTTGTAGGTTCTATTGATATTTATTACATTAAAAATTAAAACCACTAAAAAGAAAATATGTATTAACTTTTAAATAAAATAATCTTATGACAAAACAAAAATAAGATTTTGAGTAAAAAATAATCATATTTTATCCCCCCAAATTTAGTGAGTTCAGCATTGTTTTATATACTTCTTTGCAAATCTCTTTATAATGTCTATCTTTTAATAGAATACAGTTGGGCTTTCATATCTGCTTCTATATTCAATTTGTTATGATGTTTCTTTGGTTGAAGTATATGAAGAGAATCTGTCCTTACACAGACATGTAGCTAGAAAAAAGAAGAGTACTTTTAACAAATAATATCTTAGTATTATTATGAGAACAGTTTTGACCTTGCAGACTCTACCTAAAAGGGTCTTAGGGACTCCCAGGCACCTGAGCAATGCACTTGGAGAACTTCTGGTCTGAGCTAAACATCCTTCTTTCCTTCAGTTGATCTTTGTATATGATGGCCATTATCTTAGCCCACACTAATCATGTTTCCAATGTCCTTTCTCAAATAGGTCACCTTGAACTGAAAACAAGAATTTATAAATCTAATGGTCTTACAAGGCCACAGAGTAACAAGACTATCACCTCATTTGTTCCAGACACTTATCCTCTGCTAATAGTGAATTCTTTTTTGGCTGCCGTGACACTACTGGTCTCTTCAGGTGGACTACTGTCTAATCATACCACCTCAATTCTTTTTTGCCTCAGGTATAGGCTTTTAAAATAGGTCAGGGAGGTGGCACAATGGATACAGCATTGAGCCTGGAGGCAAGAAGACCTGAGTTCAAATTCAGCCCCAGACATTGAATAGCTGTAAGACACTGGGCAAATCACTTAAACAGTTTGCCTACATTTGATCATCTGTAAAATGGGGATAATCATGGCACCTATTTCCCAGGGTTGTTGTAAGGATCGAATGAGATAATAATTGTTAAGTGCTTGGCACATGCCTGGCATACATTAGGTCCTATAAAAATGTTATTTGTTATTATTATTAAATTTTATTTTATTAGTTTCAGTCCAGTGTTCTAGCTTGTTGAAATTTTTCTGGATCCTGACTTTTTTCTCCCCAGTGTATTAAGTTCTGATTTAAAAAACAAAACAACTGAATTATATTAACCAATTGTATGCATTTTAATCACTACAGTTCTAATTTGAGGACAAATTAGCAAATATTTAGAGTTCCTGTGAGAATAAATCACAGATTTATGTTAATATACTTGTTAGATCCTCATTTTATCTTATATAAGACAATTCTATTAGGAAACTAAATTTTAGCTACCTACCTAATCAATCTATAAATGTATGTATGTATGTATATTTATCTATCTATGTAGTTATTCCTAAAGTGATTTTTAAAGTCTATAAAGTCTCTCATTTAGTACAATAATGTGTAGATTTTCATTTTCTTAATTTATGTTTTTTCCCCCTTCAAAGTTTCCATTTCATACCTATTGCTAAGGGGTTGGGTGAATAGGGTGGGGGAACTAGGATCAATGGAATTCCTCCCTCTAATAAGTTTAAAATTTCTATACATTTTATATCTTTACATAGGAAAAATCAGATACAGATGAAAACCAGCTGGTTTTAATTCAAAGAATAAAGGATGGAGTTAGTGTTGAGAGAGGAGAGGAAGTATGTTAATGGAAGGTCTAGAGGACCAAAGAAAATCAAAGGGAAGTAATGGTCTATGAAGCCAAGAAAGGCAGCATGGTACAATGGATAGAGAAAGGGCAGTGGAATCTGGAAAGCCTTGGTTCAAGACTTCCCTTTGAAACACAATAACTATTTGATTCTGGGTAAATTACTTAACCTATCAGTGTACCAGTAAACTCTCTAAGTCTACAAATTTTCAGAGTAGGTGCTGATTTCTGATGGTAGAGGGCATCTTTTCACTGAAATTCCCCATATTGATAAAATCTGATATCTAAAAAACTCAACAATCAATTTTAAAAAAGCAAAACAAAATACTTATCAAGTATCTCCTATATGCTCAAAGGAGAAAGAAAGTTCCTGCCCTCAAGGAGCTCACAATCTAAGTAAAGGTATGACTCATTATTCAACCATGGATAAAGTCATGCATACCCTTTTAGATATGTTTTCAGAGCAAATTTAGACCAGAGGTGCCAAACTCAACAGCAACATGTGGCCAGCAAAACTTCCAAGTACAGTCTGAACCAGATGAAAATGTATTAGGGAAATGTAATGAAATATATAAAAATAGAGAAAAACAAAGATAATCTTTTTATGTGTGATTTTCTAAGTCTGGCATACATTAGGTATATGTGGCTTGCAGAGATCTATTTCTTTTTTTTTTTATTTCTTTTTTATTTTTATTTTTTTTTATTTTAAACCCTTAACTTCTGTGTATTGACTTTTATAGGTGGAAGAGTGGTAAGGGTAGGCAATGGGGGTCAAGTGACTTGCCCAGGGTCACACAGCTGGGAAGTGTCTGAGGCCGGATTTGAACCTAGGACCTCCCGTCTCTAGGCCTGGCTCTCAATCCACTGAGCTACCCAGCTGCTCCCGATCTATTTCTTTTTTAATTTGACATCACTAATTTTTTCTAGTATGGAGTGGGGTAGAAGGGAAGGAAGTACTGGAAAATTTTCATGTAACAAATAAACAAATAAATAAACTTTTAAAAAATCATCTGATGTGTTTCCTATACTGGTCTATCTTTTTTCATAATCAGGATGGTTAAATATGTTTTCATGGTAGGCTTTTGCAGTAGATTTCCAAAGGCTGAAGCTAGTTAAAATGCACAATTAAGTTCCTTGGAGGCAGAGACTGTTTACTTTTTATCTTTATATATCCAAATATTTTATTTTTAATTGAATTGCTAAGAGAATATAAAGTGAGTAAATGTTGGGCATTTCAGGTAAATAAAATTAGATAAATCCAAACTTTTGCTGTAGGGATTGCTTAAAACATAAATGTGTTTTATATA
Source organism: Gracilinanus agilis (assembly GCF_016433145.1). Classification (NCBI taxonomy): domain Eukaryota; kingdom Metazoa; phylum Chordata; class Mammalia; order Didelphimorphia; family Didelphidae; genus Gracilinanus; species Gracilinanus agilis. The sequence goes on along the minus strand of NC_058131.1, from coordinate 560,413,949 downwards.
ATGTAGTTTCCAGAAATGGAGCTGGGATGCTTATAGTACAAGATGAGGCATCCTCATGAGCCTGAGGACCAGCTTTCCTGCCAATGTTACCTTTTCTTAATCCTTTAAGGTACCACAACCAGTTGGAAAAACTTGTTTATTCTAACTTCATTAGTACAGGAAAGGCAAGAAGATTACCTAAAGCTTGAGCACACCACTTATTGGTCCAAGAGAAGGAATGTCTACGTGGAAGGAGAGTCTGCTCCATATATCTTTAGGCTTTATAGTGGAAAGGATCAGAAAACTAGGGATCTAAAATGTCTTTGCTGTTTACTATATATGTGTGGTAAAGTCACTTAACTTTCCTGACTTCAGATTTCTCAAATATGAAACTAAAGGGTTGGACTTTTAGAAAGCTTTTCAGGTTCCTCTTAGTTTCTAGATCTATGATCTTCCTATTCTATGTTGAACATAAACAGCACTAATTTTGATTAAATGGCATTCAGATATGTAAAAACAAGCAGTGTATCAACAGTATGGGAGACTTATATAGCTTCCCCTGCTCCCTTGACATTATTCTACAGGGACTCACAATAGACCTTCATTATATAGGGTAATGTAGAAGAATGACCCCTTTGGAACCATTCGCAATTCTGACAGCTCAGTCACATCAGTGATTAATGACTATTAGCTAGATTATGAACTCCATGAGGGCAAGAACTTTGTCTAATCCATTCTTTTGGTCTTAAACAGAATCCAATATATAGTATATGTTCAATAAATATTTTCTGATTTTGATGAGGGCTGAAATAAAATAGTGTTTGGGATCATATATGAGTCTAGATCTTTGTTGTTTGACTCATGAGGCAAAACAATTCTATAATTGTCTATATATTAAATAACATAATATCTACTTGATATGGTGTTCTATGTTGGCAGCAATAATAAATGCCACGGTGAAATTCAAGACCTAGTATGCATTTACTACTTGTATGACTTTTGTTAACTCACTTAAGATCTCTGACCTTAGCTGAACCATCTGGCAAATGGGAATAATACTTACAGTACTTATTTATACAGGGTTAAAGTGAAGACCAAATGAGATATAATGCATGTAAAATAATTTTATAAACCTAAAAGGGCTTTTACATGTAAGTTATTATTAAATAACAAAATTTTATAATATAACTATATAATACAACATGTAATACCAGCAGCAACAAAGGAAACAACAGCTTAGTTCTTATCACATTCAAAGTGGCACTGCCACTAGTCAATTTATAACATGCTTGGACAGATAGGCAGTTTCTAAGGAGTCTGAGATGTTACCATCAACTTTCCTATTTGAATGGGGGGGAAGGGGAAAAGATTTCTGTTTCACAGTGTAAATCTAAATAATCTTTTTCTTTTGGGTTTATGTTTAATTCCTTATAATTCATAGAGTAAAATTATTAGCTTATTTTCAGAAAGAATTAATATAAGAAAATTTATGAAACTGAAATTTCTGTTTACAATTTTAAAAAACTGATGACATTTCTCAAAATTCTGTGTGTGTGACTCTTCTTTCTGGTTGAAATGTCTGTTTTATTTTATCTTTAAATTTAGATAAATCCATTTCCTTTTGCACAAAATATGCCTCTCAACTTCCAGAAAGTATTCCTCACATGCTGTTACCTTAATATTTCCAATTTAAGAAAATACATCTACCATGAAGTGATCTTAAAAATAGTTAAATACTAAATATTTCAAAAACAATTTGAACATATATGTGAATTTATACAATATAGAAAGTTTAATGTATAGGTTTAAAATCAATACAACTGTTCTAACTAGTATAATACACTGCAAAAAAAAGACCACTCTAGGGTCTAGTTTGCTTAGTATTCTAATATTAATCTTTCAGCTTTGAATCAATGATCTTTATTTTAGTAACAAAGACTGGGGAAAAAATTAGGTTTTTTCTCATCCTCTTTCTCTATGGTACCTCTCAGATATTATATACAACATTGAGAAATATTCTAAAGTATCAAGTAATGACTATAATTTTTACTAGGAACATATAGATCACTGATGACCCCCAGTGTCTGTACTCCAACTACACTGTTAAGAATTTAAATATATATGTATATACATATATATTTTCTTGCCTTAGCTTCTTTATTTAAAATATGAAAAAACAAAGTGGCAGACACTAAAAACATAATGTTTATTAAAATTAATGCCAGATCAGAAGAATGAGCAAAATTTGCCATTTACTAATATGGTCCCTCTACCTAAATTACATATTAATATTTAGTAGGACTATTTAACTTTTATTACTCTCATAGAATCCTAGTAATAAATTACATGAAAATTGCACTGTTATATGTTTTAGCAGCTCTGTCATTTTTGATATAATTTCTGTTAATCTAGCAGAAATCATTGGTTATACTGTAAAGCCACCCACCCCTGCATAAGCACACAACTGTTAAAATGTAAATTGCCCAACTATTTTTAGCTGCAGTTGAAAAAAAAAAAGCTGTCCTCGGGAATAATGATTTGAGGTATTGTGTTCATTTTGTTTATCAAGCAGCTATTCAGCCTCTAGTGGGGCCCAAGTGCTTAGGCAAGCAAAAGCTTTTTAAGAATGCCTGCAGCTGCAATTCAGCCTTCCAGGTAGGCTGCAGGTTCAGAGCACAGCTGCCCCAGGCTGCATCAACTCAGATCCATCTGGAACAGAGTTTTAAAGAGGATTTCAAATTCAAGTTTTTGGGTATTGGACAAAAGATGGTGGTGGTGGTGAGGTGAATGGAACCCAATAACTAAAAAAAAGATACCATCTCGACTTGGGCCTTAATACATAATAAAAAGATCAGACCCATTTTGCTCTTTCTATGGGACTCCTTGCTAAGCCGGATGTTGCATTCAATTTATACCTCGATGAGTTATGACTCATCCAGCAGCACCTGCGCCCATGTGTTAAGTATTGCCAAATAAAAAGCCCAACATCCATTTACACAACAAAGAGATGTACCCCACAAGGCAACAGGGCTTCAAATCTACTCCCCCTTATTTGTTCTAAGTAAGAAGGGGTGGAAAGATCTTTCTTCATTACACAAGAGATTTTTAAACCTTACATGGATTTATAATGTGGATTCATTTATAAACAGTTTTGTTCCTTTAAAGAATAAAGCATATTTAATAGCACAAACACTCTTATAGCATAAGATTATCACAACCATTAATGATTTTTCCACCAAACCTTTCCAACCTTTTTCATCAAAGCCCTAAATTCTCAAAGGATACATTTTTGAGCAAAGAGGGATCAACAAACTAGTTGCTTGAAAGCTTTCCTGATGCTAGGCTGAAGTTAGGAAAGGCTTAATGAAGGCTTTAAAATCCACTAGGGCTTCACAATGAACATCTGACTTGGTGATTTATGCATATTAATAACCTCAGTCCTACAGAGGCAAGCTGAGCCGAACATGTCCTCCGAATCTTAATGTCTTCAGCTCCATTGGGATTATTACAAATGTAAATTTCTAAGATTCTCAGCTATTAATCTCTGTCTGTCCTCCTGTTCAGCAACATAATGACTAATTAAACATCAAAAGACCTGTACAGGAGATCTTCTTTGACAGCTACCGGTCTAGCCTTCTTCCCAAGAGGCAAATTCAAATGACAGGGACATGGGGTAAAAGCATATGAGTAAGCTACAAATCATGGCAGTGAAAGCTAAAAACTAAACATCAGATGTGGATTCAGACCTAACAAACCTTCTCAATGATTCAGTTAGGCTATTTACAGTCACAAGACAAAGCATTCATAATGGCAACAACTTAACTTATTCTCTCAAGAAGCAATCATTAAACCCTGCAGCAATCTGTTACCACCAAGTTAAAACACAGGTACTTACAGAAGAAGGCAAACCAGGAGGCACCTTTCTGACTTTCTTTGCTTGTAAAGGATCTGTATGTAGGAAAAAAAAAACAACAAACCATTTCATCAGTACATTATATCAGGCATAGAGAGAAACAACCAGTGTTCAGCTCTATAACAAAGCAACATGGGATTCTTTATGGTACATGTCTTGTTTTCCAACTTTTTTGGGGGGGGCTATTCATTTAGCCAACTGTTCCCTTCTTGCTGGCTCTAAATAGGGCAATGTGAGGTGCACCCTGATTAAAGTGGTGCCACGTGGGATTGCTACAAATCTCGTGGGCATGCACAGAGTCACAGAAAAAGAATACTATAAATAAATGTGTGCACCAAAGGCATATGATGCAACAGGTTAAGAATGGAACTTAGGGCAATGTTCCCCTGTGTTCATATAAGTTCAAAAACTGTAGTACCAGTAGTAATAAGAGCAGGACCAAGTGTTAGCTTCCTCTGTATCTCTAACAGCAGGTAACTGACAGTATTTTTCACATAACAGGCATTCAAAAATATTTCTTAGGGAAAATTTGTTCATAAAACACATATCCTGGATTCTGAGAACAGCCAAATTCACATTCATGTTAAAACTAGTCATATAGGTCATTAGGTGCTTCTTAAATTGGGGATTCTTAACCTGGTCTTCATGGACTGCTCTAGGGATATATTTCAGGGGCTCTGTGAATTTGATGGGAAATAATATCTTTATTTGGAAAAACCTCTAACTGAAATTTAGCATTTCTTTTGATTATTTAAAAACCTAATTCTGAAAAGGGGGGGGCAATGACTTTACCACAATACCAAAATGATCCATGACACAAAAAAGGTTAATAATCTTGAGTGTAAGTGGAAGATATCATATGCAAGGTAGATGAACACAAATGAAATTTTACAAAGAATTCTTGATTTTTAGGTAAATTGGAAATATTGCTGTTTTTGTTATTATTCCCTGCTTATTATAACTAATGAATGAAAAGCCACTGCTGTCTCAAATATACTATTTTAATACAAATAAAATCAATTGGTCTCTGAATTCAGTCAAATTCAGGATGCGGGGGCAAAGATATAGTCAGTGTTTAAATCAAAGATACAAAAGGAAATATTTAACAAGTTAAAAGCGAGGTCTATGTTAGGAATGCTGTTATTATATTTAAAGAAATAGTTAAGAAATCAAAAACATGTAGGGTTATCCATAAACTGTGTATGATATATATCAGAGCAGAAAAATAAGCAGGTCATACTTCAGAATACCAGCTAGAGCATATAGAAGAGTTTATGGTAAGCAAAAAGAAGTGCTTACAGAAGGTTTATCCAAATTTGCAATAACATATTACCCATTTGGGCATTAGATGTTTACAGTAAATTCAAAGAAAAGTTTATTTAAAATATTATTAATATTTTTGATGGACAAAAATAATAATTTTATCAATGTTAATGGAAAAGAGAAGTATTTTCACATGCTCACTGACATGTCTCTTTTAGTTTGACTTAAAATAGTTAGAATTTAAAACCTATGCCTTCCATTCTTTCTCTACGATATGGATAAAAACAATAAGCACCTTCTTTCAAATCCTGTAAACCAAAACAAGGACTAAATTTAAGTTTTTCAAAGGAACTCATTATTAGGAAGAGATATAGCACATAGGGCAAAACTATTTAAGGAACAATGTTTGATGTTTTTAAAAATGAGAATTATGGAAATACCTTTGTAAACAAGCATGGCATTTTTCTATGCCATAAATGGCATAGTGTAACAATAAGACATTTAGATTTGTGTTGAGAATTCTCTTCAATGAATTAACTCTCCCAAGAGTCTGAAAAGCTTTTTAAAAATCAGCTTTTTAAGTAGTGTGTGGAAAATTTAAAACCAAGAAGGAGGTAAAAAAAAACCCTTCATTAGCATCTCTGTCCGTTCCCCAAGAGGCAGCCTGTATTTCCTTAAAACAGAATGTGCCAAAGATAAACAACATCTGGCACACTATATTTCTGAAACTTAAAGGCAAAATCTTTGTCCTTTGTGGGGCTTTATTAGAACTCAATGTTCCCAACTCTTCACAACCAAGAGTGTCCCCTGAGCAAAAGCCATACTCTTTCTACCAAGAATGTCAACTAGATACTGCTACAATTCAGACTGGAGTCTACCACTGTGATTCATGGGAGGAGGGACTGCTACAGTTCAAGTCAGTTCATCCTTGATATGTTAAGAACAACTATTATATCTAGGTTCTTATCCGCTATCTGCAATTCAACTTCTTTGTAAATAACATTTTTTTAATGTTTTAGCTCATCCTCAACTGTCCCTGGTTAGCTTTCTAATTTGTATTTGATCTATAATCAAGGGTCTGAACAAGTTGTCATTTGATTTGTCTCAAAAAATCAGGGCAAAACTCTTATAATCTAATAGTTAAGGGCTATTTTTTAGAGTTCATTTTCCAGGACATTTAAGCCTCTGGTTGAATGAAGGCACTATTTGATTTTTTATGTGTATGTTCTAGGGTCTGGCACAGATGCTTAATAAATGTCTGTGGAACTGATTTGAATTTTAAAGATGCAGGACAGCTTAGGTAGCTCAGTGGATAGAGAGCCAGGCTAGGAGATGGGAAGTCCTGGGTTCAAATATGACTCCAGGCACTTCCTTGGGCAATTCACTAAACTCCCCAAACCCCTGCTTCCCCTACTGAGTAGTCATTACCAATCTTCTGCCTTAGAACCAATACAAAGTATAGATTCTAAGACAGAAGATAAGAATTTTTTTAAAAAGCTGACATGCAGCATAAGTTTTGCTGAGGTTGAAGCTATACAAATCTGTGATGTTTTAACAAAACTTGTTTTGTCTACAAAGCTCACAGAACTAGAAATATTACAACTGTTAGCTAATATTTGTAGTATGCTCCAAATTTTGCAAAGTATTTTACAAGTACTACCTCATTTTTATCCTCACAATAATCCTGGGAGGTAGGTGCTATTATTATCACCATTTTATAGATAAGAAAATTGAGGCAGATAGAAGGGTTAAAAAGCATAGAAGTTAGGGGACAGCTGGGTAGCTCAGTGGATTGAGAGTCAGGCCTAAAGATGGGAGGTCCTAGGTTCAAATCTGGCCTCAGATACTTCCCAGCTATGTGACCCTGGGCAAGTCACTTGACCCCCATTGCCTAAAATAAATAAATTAAAAATTAAAAATTAAAAAAAAAAGCATTGAAGTATATGAGGTTGGATTTGAACTAAGATCTTCCAGATTCCAGGGTGGATTTTCTAGCCACCTAGGTATCCTCAGTTAATACTGAGGTAAAAATTCAATATTTGGATATATTTTCTTTTTCTAATAGGTGACTTTGGTTTTGGGAGGGAGGTTGTTAACATGTCCAGGAATAACAACTTACATATCAGAAATTTGTTTTCTCATCTGTAGAAAATAGTCCTCAGAAATGAATTCTCAGATTTAGAAATAGATCACAGAACACTGCAAATATAAGCCAAGGGAATGGAATCAACTGAAGTCCCTTTTCTGGCTTATGAGTCTGGCTTGATTTGTTTATAGGTCTATTAGATATTTTAAAGAGGAACAAAGAAAAGAAAAGCCTTCTGTGGTAGAGAAATAATTTGGGTAAGCCATTTGCTGAACTGAATTTTTATATCCCTGAACTAATGATGAACTAATGTCTATTGAGTGCTTGCTTTGCACAGAATATCATAACTACAGATAGACTAGTGTATCAAATGGGGGATGAAAGTAAACACATTAAGATTAAAGGTTAGCTTTAAAGAAATTAGAATCATTTGTTAATTAAATCAACAAGTGTTTATTAAACATTTGCTTACTCTGATGTTTAACACTGCCATTAGTCCTGTGTGAGATTAAAAAAAATGGAAGATATGCTACTTGGCCTCACTGAACTTTCGAAGCATAAGTTGATGTTTATGTGAGCACTTCATGCAAAGAGATTTACAAATTATGGCTGAAACAATGAAGACTAATTTCTATTGTATTTAAAATTCTCAAATATGAACTTTTCATTACAAAGGGACACAGATAGTCAAGTTGGATTTTGTTCTTTAGTTTTCTTGGTAAGTCAGCAATCTCACTTGACTAGTTTAAACAGAGAACTTGTAAAGAAAGATAAATTTTAAAGATTTTGTTACATAAAACTTTTATGAAAAGAAATTACATATCAAATGTAGAAGAATCAGGATTGTGTGTGTGCTCTACTTATACATGATAAAATAGATTACATTTTTTAATCAAATAGATTAATCTCCAACTTTAATATAATTCCTCAAACGCCAAATTCCATAGACTTAATTACTTTGCAGTTTCCTCTAAGTAGGAGAACAATGGTGTTTTTAGGTAAGGAAAGAAATTAAATAAGTCTCAGACTTGAAATTTAACCTAAAGACAATGCATATTTACCAAGTGCTGAAGAGTCATGTAGTGGTCTTCTTCGAGAACTGGTGGCAGAAAAGGAATAATATGGTGTCCCGGCTTTTCCAGAAGATGATAACTGTGCTGGGCTCCCAAGTCCTATATCTTGTCGTAGGAGACTGGACTGTAAAAAAAGGCAAAGGAAACCTAGTCACCTTTCTAAAATAATAGAGCTCTTATAATACCATTGACTCAAGAACACAAGGATTGAAAATTATTTGTGGCTTCTTTGTTCCTCTTGCCACCTGCTTTTTGGTCATTGCCTTAGCCTCTTCACCAGAGATGAGAAATAAAATGAGGAGCAAGGTGACACTGTCAAGTATGCTATTTTGTCAGCTGTTCTGGCAAAGAATCATAGGGTCATAGGTTCCAAAGTCAAACTCTTTCCACTTGTCACCCACTTCTTTGAAGAAGAAAGGAAACTGTTAAAGACACTGAGAAAGATATTTTCAGATTTCCTGGGGTTCAAATAACTATGCTTGGTTTTCTGTGCACTGAAAAGAAACCATTCGCTTTGTTTTTATTTTTTAAATCATTTTAAATCAGTTCATCTTAAGGAAAGTTTAATAGAAAGCTACTATGCTAACAAGATTGGGAAAAATAGAAATTTTATTATGATAGGAGGCATCACACCATGCTATGGTCAACTAAAGACATTTCAGAGTCTAAGCAAGCTTAAAAAGCAGAAACAAAGCAGGGGCTAGCTAAAATGACTGACCTCTGCAAAAAAGGTGCAAATTACTACCTTAATGACTTCAGGCAAGCCACAAAATTATAGTAAGTCTCAATATTCTCATTTGTAAAATGAGAGTTTTAGAATAGATAATGCCTAGGTCTTCTAGCTCTGAGTTTATATAGCAGTGCAGGTAAAATATATGAATTCAGAGAAGATATATACTATAAGGGAATTAGGTTCTAAAGTCATCTTTTTCCCCCCTAAACCCTACCTTCCGTCTTGGAGTCAATATTGTGTATTGGCTCCAAGGAAGAAGAGTGGTAAGTGCTAGGCAATGGGGGTCAAGTGACTTGCCCAGGTTCACAAAGCTGGAAAGTGTCTGAGGTCACATTTGAACCTAGGACCTCCCAACTCTAGGCCTGGTTCTCAATTCACTGAGCTACCCAGCTGCCCCCCCAAAGTCATCTTGAAAGGCAAACATATAGGTAAAATTGCTCTTGGAAATCCCTTAAATAGTCTATGAAACATAACACAACATTTAATTTTTAAATAATCATAGTTGGAAAGTCAGCCAGTCAGCAAACATATATTACCACCTTCTATGTGCCTGGCACTGTGCTAAGCTCTAAAGATAAAAAATAAAAGGAAAGGAGCCAGAGTGTCTTTAAAAGGCAGTCTGCTTCAAAAGAGTAGAAGAATCTGAGATCATTGCTATGGAACTAAATATAAATTTTATTTTTTCACTACACATACTCAGCTAAGGAATCAATCCGGAAAGTGTAATCAATCAACCAACAAGCATTTATAAGTGTTCTACTATGTGTCAGATACTGGGGATATTATATCTTATAAGATATAGTATCTGGTCTTATATCATTGACCCTACAGTCAGAAAGACCTGAGTTCAATTGGAGCCTCAGAACCTTACTAGCTGCATGATCCTGGACAAGACTGGTTTCAGCTTCTTCCTCTATGAAGATGGGGATAAAAATAGTTCTTGCCTTTAAAGGCTTCTGTGAGAATAAAATAATATTTGTAACACATTTTACAAACCTTAAAGGGCTAATCCTCTGAAGGAGCTTTCATTATAATGAGAAATGACAAATATATATATAAAAGTATATGTAGAATAAATAAAAAGAGAATAAATGCAAAGTAGTTAAATGCAACCAATACTTCTACTCAGATAAAAGAAAACAAAACAGGTAAAGATTTGGTGAGCAGGAAAAATATTCTGGAAGGAGCTTTGTGAATATGAGATATTAGAAGATGTCCACTCTGAAACTATCTCTTCCTATTTCACCATGAATCAAGGGAGGATACAAGCAAATTAAAGGGAGGACAGTGGGGGATCTTTAAGCTGACTAAGAATGCTGAGAAGGCCAACTAAGGCTGTCAGTCTCAAAAGGCTGACTACAGATATGAATAAAAGATTCAACATTCACAGTGCTGAAAGATGTTCATATTATGAGACACACAAGAACTGTGGTCAAATGTGGGAACAGTTCACTCATATCTTCTATCAGATGCTTATGTAGCAGAGTGGTTCTGTTCGTGCTACAGAAACTATTATTTTTCTCTAAACAAGCTCAGATAGTTGAACTCCCATAATCTAAATGTCCGCGTGATACAATTCCATTAGTATATGAAATACATCATATGTGACAAATTCTAGTTAGCATAATTTTAAGAGTCAAGTCTTTGTGATATTCCCAAGAAGATGCAATGCATCACTCTATTTAATGGTACAAACCTCCATTCTTATGTATGGAGTACTTATTTATACAATATAAAAATAAGGCTAGCTCATATGTCTGGAGCAGGGGTGAGCAAACTACAGCCTGAGGGTCAAATCTAGCCTGCTGCCTGTTTCTGGACTGCCCTCAAGCTAAAAATATGCCTTTTGCATTTTTAACACAACAAAACTGTATTTAAAAATATAAACCATTTTTAGCTCACAGTCTGTAATAAACCTCTGCTGTAAACCTTTCGTTTAAAAGACAGGGTTAGTATGAATGAGTTATTTCTTATATTTTCTACTTAGGATAGTTAAGCTTTGTTCTGTTCCATGTCCATAGATTACAACTCTGTCTTGGGTCAGCTGTCTTGGCACAATGGAAAGAACACTTGGTTGTGGAAACATAAAAATTGGGCTCAAATTCTACCTCTGAGGTCACCTGTGTGACCATGAGCAAATAAAACTCTCTGGGACTCAGTTTTCTCATCTGTAAAATGAGGTACTTTCTAGCTTGATCTATGATCCTATGATCTTGCAAAAAAGTACATCATAAAACAAAGGATATGGCTGGGTTAGTACCCATTTATTGTCACAAATAGTAAACAACTAAGAAATAACCTCTAGATGATGAGAAATCCCTCAATCATTTTTAAGCATAAAGAACAACATTTATTCATATGTTCAAGGAGAACTAGTGGAAAGATAACCAATGGTGCTAGAGTTGTAGTAGGACCATTCCAGCTTTCCACTCTTGGACTGGGGCCAGAAGATGGGAATGGTTAAGGATAAAGGAAAAGGGTATTGGATTCATGCCAGAGGATTTCAGGAGATGATCTGCCATTCAATGTTCCCAGAGCCCTTGTACACTCTTCTAATACTCTTTCATCCTTATCCACATCTTTTAAGCAGCCATCTTTCCTCCTGCCATTATTGAAATGTTAAGAATCATAATAATTATAATAGCTAGCATTTATATAGCACCTACTATGTGCCAGTCACTGTTCTAAGTGCTTTACAAATATTATCTCATTAGATTTTCATAGTGACCCTGAGAGGCAGCTGCTATTACTATCCCCATTGAACAGATGCAGAAACTGAGGCAGACAGAGGTTAAGTGACTTGTCTAGGGTTAGGTATAATATATATAATAACATGTTATTATATATATATGATATAATAACACAGGTCATTTTATATTTATTGAATAATGGATGAATGCAACGTTCTGTAGTAGGGATGTAAGAATGCAAAGGTGGTTTGCAAAACAGATAATTCTGCCTTTGGTAAAATTATAAACTAGGGGAAGATGAAGCATGTAGAAAAAATAGTAAATATAAAAAGATACACACACACATTCATTCAAAACAGGTCAACTTGTAGTAACACACTAAGCTAACTTTTCCTTGCCTGATTTCATCACTGATTCAGATTCCACATAACTGTTGAAGTTATTTTTCTTAACGTACACATATGACTATGTCATCACCCTTCTCAATAAGCTATAAACTACTTTGCATAGCATCTAAAGGCCTTTAGGACCTGGTCCCAACTTGTCTTTAAAGTCTCAATATGTAGAGTCCTTTCCTAGAATCTTTTAGTCTCCAAAATGTATTTTTTGCTAGTGTACATAAATGACACTCCATCTCCAAAACTGTTTCCTGTTCCTGTTTTCTGGTTTTCTTCCCATGCCTGAGATACTTTCTCCTCTCCTTTAAGATTTATTTAGATCAAGCAGTACCTTTTACCAAAAGCTTTTCCTGAACTACTCCCCTCCCTCCCAAGACCACCTTGTATTTATCCTTTATATACTTACTGCCTCCTCAGACAGAATATAAACTACTTGAGGGGCAGGGGCAACTTAATTTTAGTTTTTGTATCCCTGGCACCTAGTGAGCACCTGGTACATTGTAGGAACTTAATCAATGTGGGTTGGTTGATTATCCAATCCATAAAACAAGGTTGTTCTCTTTTATATCATCATGTGGATTTTTTATTTTGTTTTTATTGCAGGTGACATGAGTTCTGAGGTTCAGACTGGTTCAAACAAATTCAGATCCAACCACCTGGTTCAGACTAGTCTAAACTAGTCCAATATATGCAGATGTCCAGTTCTGACCAGTTCAGCCTGGTTGAAAGCAGATGAAATTATTTCAGAGCAATTGAAACCAGTACTGACTACATTATAAGCTGAATAGGCTATTGTGGTCTAGCCTGGAAACCTATCTGCTATTTATAGCTTTGTTTCTATGAGAAAATACATTCCAAGGTCTGAGCAACTGACATACCAATGAACTTTGGGAACACATCCCCTTTGTAATTTGAGTACTAGCTGTATATGCAAATATTTTTTGCATTTGTGTAGAGTGGACTTTTAAAAAAGGTATTTATTTCTTGATAATTTTAATGCTGCTAAATCTAACCAATAAAAGGCCAAAAGGAAGACATGGTTTAAAAAATTCCATGTCTCCTAATCCTACCATCAAGTGAAAATTCAGATGCTCTATTTCACTCAACTTTGCCTTTTCCAATCTTACTACTTTTCCCCTGTGGAACTAGTCAACCTGGACTTATACCTTATAGTTATGCAAAAGAAAATGCAGATTAAACTATTTCTCTATAACAGTATAAAATAAAGCTTTGTTTTTTCAGTACTATATTCTACCACTATAAGAAAATACAAAATTTTAGACTGTATCTGTCCTAGAAGTTTTTAGTAAGTTTTACCTTCTGAAAAAGTTCTCCCAAGTTCTTCTTAATTTAGTGCCACCCTCTGCTACTCAACCTACTCCCAATTTATCCTCTGCATATCTCCTTTGTACATAGCTATTTGCATACTGTCTCCCCCCATCAGCTATGAGCTCTTTGAGAGCAAGGACTAGTTTATTTATTGTCTTTTTTTTGTAACCTCAGTGCTTGGCAGTGTCTGGAATATTATGATTACTTACTAAAAGATAAAACAAATATATATGAAATAACTATAGAATAATATTAGCTGTAATAATCAAGAGCTTAATTGTGTTGCACTGCCTATTAATACTATCAATTAATATTCTAAACATTCACACAGTGGTGTTTTCTTTTCTCATTCTAGTCTTAAAAACTTTTAGCCATTATTCTATATGTATTGTAGCATATAAAGTAAGCTATTATATATTTTTCTTCTGATAAAAATAAAAAATAGATGTCAGCTCATATTATTGATTTTTCTGCCTGTCTAAACCAAATGAGAAGCAATATTGATTAGGACTGATCCTGTCCTGGAGGTATCTCATGCAAAAAGGAACATACAAATATCCCTGAGGAGAAAAAATGACTAGCAAAGCAGTTTTAAATTATCTGGGGCATGTTCACTTTAGGTGAGGCTGCTTTAGGTCTCATCTAAGGTATTAGTTCTCTGAAATGATACATCACTCAGTTCTTAACACATTCTTAAAACAGGTTTGTGTCTTTAGTCACTTAGAACCTCATCTGCTAAACTTGTATTTAATTACTAAAGAACAATCAATGATGGGTTATCCTCCTGAAACACTGGCTAATACTGCATGGATCAATGTTATATTAGATATTCTTCACCCTGAATTACACAGAACAGATACTTAGCTTGCAAATAAGTATCCTAAGACTTCTAAAAGTATTTTCCAAGGGTCCATAAGCCTCAAAGATAAAAATAAAAACTGTACTGTATCACATTACTACTACTACTACTACTATTATTATTGCTACTACTATTGCTGCTGCTGCTGCTACACCACCACCACCATCATCATCATCATAATGAAGTGAATATTTGGTCCACAAGAAATGAAATTAGTCGAAATTATATAGTAGTGGAGGTGGTCAAAAGCAGTAATACTTTATCACTGTTATTTCTTACTGATAATACAGTTAGCTAAGGGTACCCCTGAAGAAGGCCAGATGAAACAACTGAGAAGGAAAGGTGCTACTTTGATGCCAACTGATAAATAAGGAGATGACCTTTTAGTGGTGACAAAGAATTGGAAACTAAAAGGAGGGGTGCCACCAATGGAAGGATTATGGGATAGGAACAAATTATAGTATATGAATATGATAAATACTATTGTGTAGTAAGAAAAGTTAAGAGAATGGTTTTAGGAAAACCTGGTCAGATTTGTGTGAACCAATGCAGTGTGAGGTGAACAGAATCTAAAGAATAACTGATACAATAATAATACTGCAAAAACAAACTTTAAAAGACTTAGGAACTCTGACCATTCCAGAGAATGTATGCTGGGATATGCTACCCACTTCTTGATAGAGAAGTGATGGATTCAAGAGTACAGACTTGAGACACTTTTTTCTGACTAGTTCAAAGCAGGAATTTACTTTGCTTGACTAAATACTGGTTACAAAGGTTCTGCTTGGGGGGAATCAATACATGAGTTAATAAATGCACTATATCACAAAATAAGTGCATGTAGAAATAAAAAATTAAAAGATTAAAAAAAAGAATTAGTTGAGAATATGCCAACTTTAAGGATTGTCACTCTCCTTTTGACTTTACAAAGATATCTGAAGCCTAAGGGGGTATTGGTTTATTTCCTTGGAACAACTTTGTATTATATAATATGGTCCAACACTGTAATGAATAAAGTTTTACTTAATTTCCATTTACTCTCCCAAATTGACTAAAAGCTTAATAAATTTTATGCCAGATTAGAAATGATTTATTTGATTTGGTGATTGAAGTCTGAAATACTATTCTGATGTAGTTATCTTTAAATATTAATAAAATTAATTTGTTTTCTAGAAAAATAAAATGGAAGAGACCTCTTTAAGTTACAAAGTCAATATATCTCATAAGTCAAAATAAGTCTACTATAAATATATGTATATTATATATAAGTATAAAAAATGAGCAAATATGTCTCCAGGGGGAGCCCTTGGTTTTATAAACATTCTATAGAATTCCATAATTTCTATATCCATTTGAATGGTATACACTTTGAAATAATAATGGCAAGCAGCTGTTCTTGGTCTTGTCCTTCTTGGGGATATCAGTCTGAATCTAAATGGCAAAAGGGAATGAAATATATAACTCCAATTAAAAAAACTATCTCAACTATTGGAAGATTTTATTTTCTCTGGAATTCTTTATACTCTACTATATATTTTCTTTTAAAAACTTTTCCACAGAGGATGAGGAAAAGTGCTTATTTTAAAGTAGTAGTAGTGCTACTTTTTGTTTAAAGAATCATTGTCAGATAACATTAGAAAAACCCTTAAAGCCCCAAATGATTCTCAGTGATTTTGATGAGAGAATTAGATGTAAAGGAGGAGCACATCACCTGAAGTCCCTGGCAAGTCTTTCTAGACAACTAAGATAAACATCGAATACATAAAATGTTGAACTTTAACTATTTATTAATTTTCTGTTAATATTCCACAAATGATTAAAAAGCATACTGCAATAAACATTGAATTTGGAAAACACTGACATTTGTAAAATAATTGTATTATGATGTAAATGTATTTTAAATTGAAATTCTAGGGATATGTTAGCAATTATCAGCATGTTGTTAAAGAATTTTATCCTGAGAATCTCATTAGATAGTGATGTGAACTACAGTTGTTATCATTCTGAGAACAAAGGGATCTTGAATGAGTAATCAATAGCAACTGGCAGAAAATGAGACATTAATTATGATCCTCTCTAGTGTTTTGTCTCAGACAAGGTTTCATTAAATGCTTTGTGCTAACCTGTACAGTTTCAAGTCATTACTAACACATTGGACAATATATTATTTTTTTGGGGGGGTGGGGTAGAGGGAGTGATCTCAAAACAAAATAAAAGAAAACCTGAGATGCCACTATTCTTTTTGTGGGTCAATCAAAACATACCAACTGTCATTAACCAAATGCTGTATATTTTCTTTAAAATATCTCAAATCATATAATCTCTACATAGTCTCTCGAAAATTTAATTATCATCATCTATACCAAAAGAGTCATGCAGGTTTGAGAAGATAATGGCAGTCATCCATCAATTGCATCCTGCCACTGCAATCAGCCTAATCTTACTCACTGGAATTAAAAGAAAAAGGGGGGGGGGAGAAGAGAAGCTACCTAGGGTACTAGCTACCTAAGTGCTGCCACATCATAAACAAAATAACACATATTTAGTTTTCCTACCTTCTCTAATTATCATTAGCACATGGAAATTCTGAGATCTTGGCATATCTCTTCTTTTTTTTAAATAAGATTAAAACATGTAAAACCTGAATTACCTAAAGTGAAAATACCTACCTTATTAAAGATGAAGAAGAAAAAATAATGAACAGATCATGGTAAAGAGTTTTCTAATTCTAAGGATCAAAAAGATAAAAAAGTAGAAAGTGCTATCTAGCTACTACCTACAAACAGGCTTTCTGAAAAGAAAAGAAAGCTGAAACTCCCTGTCTTCCTAGGCATTTTTATCATTCTCATGTTGATCATATCTGAAAATATGGCAAGACAATCTTAGTTTTACTTGGCAGTTGTTATATGCTACTTTGTATTTTTGTATTGTTGGTTACCTTTCCATGTCCTATTTATGCAATTAATCTTAAGTACCTCAGGATGGGGACTAAGTCTTAGGTTTTACTATGTCTCTAGTAGTTTTTTTTTTCCCCATAAACAGGAAGTTTTTGTATATTACAATAAATAAAATCAGTGAAAAATTGATTGGGAAAACCACTGGTATGGCCCCTTTGTCTCACTGAGAGAGAAATATGAAGGAAGACATATTTTTCAATAATGAAAAAATTCTTTGAAGTTTCTACTCTATAAAAGATTCTTCTCCTAATAGTTTTCTCTCAAACAAAAATATAAAAGGAGAATGTATCAACCAGTTTCCGTTGGATGGCAGTACAATCAGTTTTTCATCAGTTTTGTCTTATGTGATACATAAGGATAAAAGTCTCTAGGGAAGAAGGAATTATTTTTATTAATAACAAAATGAAAAGTATAAAGATGTTATATTTGGCAAAACATATTACCATATAGCAATTTAAAGTATACAGCTCTGAAGCAAAGGTCTAATAAAATAATCCCTTTGAAATCAGTGGGAAAAGTCACTTGCTCTAATATGGCTAAGGTAGGCTGGGTTAAAGACAATAATCAAAAAAATATCTTTTCTTAACTTTGTCATATGAAATGAACTGAAATTTTCTCTTCTCTGCAATTCTATATGTAAGAAGAGAAATCTTTTCAGATATTTTCAAATATCTGAAAATCAAGATTTAATATTAAATCATTTTAAGAATGGTCTTTGGATACTGAAATGTTCAAAATACACTAATAATTTCTTGGCAAGGGTAATTTAAAAACATTAAGGATGAAAATGTATTCTTTGAATAGAATTGGGAATATTTTCTCAAGTCTCTTTTGCTTTTTTATGCGTGCCTTAGTTAACTAAGTAGTCTACTGATATTATTCTTTTGGGGGTTCTCTATGTCTATTCTCTGAAAATATTCCTTTTTTATGAACTTGACAAACAAACATGAATATTTTCATAATCAAAGAAGAGAGAGGAGCTGTATAGAATGCTATGAATTATAATATATGAGCTTATTTTTAGAGTATATATTTCATTTATTCATCTATTTATTTATTTGTTTATCCATTTATTTGTCTGTTTATTTATTTCTCTATCTATTTATTTTCAGCACCTTTACCTTCCATCTTGGAATCAATACTGCGCATTGGTTCCAAGGCAGGAGAGTGGTAAGGGTAGGCAATGGGGATTAAGTGACTATCAACTTCATGGGGTTGTTGCAAGGAAAGTTCTTTGTGAAACAAAATTCTCCCCTGGCTGCACTACTTAGAGACTTTTCTAACTTACCCATCATACCTCAGGCTGCTTTTTATTGGGAGAACCTCATCATCTCATAAGATCTTGTTAGCCTTGTTAATGCACCTCATCATTACCCTCTGTGTCTCTGATTGAAAGGTGGTGCCATGAACTCCAAACCTACATATAAAGAGAGGCCTCAGCTCATATATATCGCCTTACTTATTACCTGGCTGCACTACTTTGGAACTTCTCTGATTTCTCCATCATACCCCCAACCTGGCTAATCCCCTAGATTCCCACCCTACCTCCCAGTGCTTTTCAGATTTCTTTTTTGTGTTGTTTCCTCCAATTAGATGGTAAGCTCCTTGAGGGAAGGAACTCTTTTTTGGTATTAATATCCCTACTGCTTAGCCCATTGCCTGATAGCACTTCATGTTTATTGATTGATATACAAACTGGAATCATCATCATCATTATTGCCATCTTGTTTTTCTTATCTTTTTAATGACATTCATGCAGAAATGATCTTGGGACTAATTGTTATCTTGCCACATTTTTTACATTGAATATTCTATGGAATATAGACAAAATAATTCTATTAGGATGTAAGCTCATCCTACAGAGACTCAATGAAAGCATCCTTTTTTATTACTCCAGTAAGCAGTCTGGACAGTATGGATATTATGTACCTCATTCTCTTCCCACATAATTTGGACTTCCTCTACTAAGATTCTGTTCCATAAGGCTTGGAAATATGACTTTTGATCTGGTGAGACCTATTAAAAACATTATTCTAAATTTTATGGATTAATGGTATATCTAAAAGAATGTAGCTCAATAGTTTAGGCTACAATAATGGTACAGTTACAATATAATTTATTTTTTAGTTCTCTCAGAGGGTTGGAAGTCTGTATTTGTAGTAAGGGAATTTGTCTGTTATTCATCAAAGCCTCTGACTATAATCCCAGCCACCAGTTCACATATTGCTAGGCATTTTGGTTGAGACTAAATTTTTCGTAGCTTGCAGAAATGTTGCACAGTCTTGGCTATTTGCCTGCACAATCTATATTGGTCACTAAGTCTCGGTTCCTTAAGAATAGCCCTTCTGCAATTTCTGATGACAATGATTTAGTCCTTTTTATTTTTTAAAATCCTAACCTACTGTCTTATAATCAATATTAAGTATCTGTTCCAAGGCAGAAGAGTGACAAGAGCTAAGTAATGGAGCTAAGTGACTTGCCCTGTGTCACAAAGCTAGGAGTATATGAGGTCATATTTGAACCCAGCCTCCCATCTCTAGGCCTGCTCTATATCCACTGAGCCACCTAGTTGACTCACATTGATATATTTTTGTACTGCCATTGCAAACCTCTCTGTTTTGACAAAGAAATCCATGACTCAGACACTTGTTTGATACTTTTTTTGTTAACACGCTGTTGACTGACTTCATGTGATCAATGTTGATAGAATATTTTTTTTATTCTAATCTTGGCTTTAAAAAAAAGTTATTTTATGGGCTCCATCTTGAGACAAAGCATTTTTGGTAAAAACCAACAAATCAGTAGTGTCTATTTGTTATCAGTTTCTACAACTGCTTGAAGTGATGGCTAGTTGTTCTAAAATTATTTCTGTAGGTGTAGAACTGTCTATTTTGTGCCCTAAAATGGTTATCATCGTCTTCCTCCTTTATAAGGAAATATTAACCTTTTTTTAGTTTCCTTTGGGTGATGATCTCTGTATTTCATTAATAATGAACAGGTTTTTATGAAAATACATTTTTATTCAGTTATAGTCTACTTTGCACTTCCAAAGTTGTTCTTTAATACCAACACCATATGGGTATTATGTGCTTAAAATGCATTGTTCCCATTTGGCTTTGATTTCAGGATGCTGATAATATCTTGACATATCCAGCTACAGTCTTCTCCTTGATATTTGTATGCTTGATATGTCATGCCTGGAGAAGAGCAAGGTATGGCTATGTATTGTCTTAATCCTTTGATTCAATGTGATCTATAAATTATAGATGAAAATACCTTTTATTCTCCTTGGAGTACATTAAGAATTACACACTTATGGAAGCAAAATTATATTTTGATATCATTAGTGAAAGATTGCAGCAGACTAAGGAACTGAAATTTAACTAAG
Source organism: Gracilinanus agilis (assembly GCF_016433145.1). NCBI lineage: Eukaryota > Metazoa > Chordata > Mammalia > Didelphimorphia > Didelphidae > Gracilinanus > Gracilinanus agilis. Next base: position 560,393,281 of record NC_058131.1, on the reverse strand, counting down.
ATTTATTCACTACGTATTATGTGCCAGACAATGAGAATTTTAAAAAGGCAAGAAACCATTCCTGCTATTAAGGAGCTCAGAGTCCAATGGGGGAAGCAACTTTGCAAACAACTCTGTAAAAGTTTTATAATCAAGATAAATTGGAGTTCATTTGATAGGGAAGTGCCTGAGATTAAGGAGACCTAGGAAAGGTTTTTCACAATGGGTGGGATTTCAGCTGGGATTTGGAGGAAGTCAGGGAATTCAGGAAGGGAAGATAGGACAGAGTTCAAGGCAAAGGAAGCAGCCAGTGGAAATGCTTGTTAAACTGACTTGACTTGTCACTAAATTTAAAGAATGTGTATTTAGTATTTTTTCCTTCTTCACTTAAAACCATATACCTTGATGTCATACATATGCAATAAGAGATTAATAATATATTTTGATTCTATTCTATCTTTAATTTGGAAGCTATACATAGTTCTATTTATGAGAGATGATACTGTATTTAAAGCTAAGCAGAATCAGAATGGGCTTCTTGTCTCCCTGATACAATGTCAAAATTTGTATCAATCATACTTGGCAATATTCTGCTGGTGGCATGTTTTAAATAGAAAAGTTTTCCACATGGATATCAAATACTCTGGTGTCTTCACCATATTTAGGTCTATTTGCAACATATAAATATGTTATAAAGATAGAACTGAGCCAAAGGCTCTGTGGCAAAGGATGCTATATATCTCCTTACATATAGGTCCTGAAATATTTTTACACCTATGGGCAATTATCATGGGAGATTGCATTCATTTACAATGATGATAATAGGTAATAGTTTTTCTGAATTACTTAATTTTGGCATAATCGATCTGTTAGTAAGAGTCATACTGTCAAACTCAGAAAAGGCTTGAAAGAAATGCAGCCTAAGTACAGCCATCTCTTTTTCAAAATTATTTGGCATAATGAAGTTGTTTGTTTTTTTTTTTTATCATTTATTTAGTTAGTTATTAGGTATGATTTCCTGAGCCTACATTAAATGAAGATTTTCAATCACATGATCCTCATCATGATCATTATGTTATATACTGATTGCTACTGTGTCTTCTATCCAAGTCAAATAACTACTATTTAATAAATATTTTCCCATAAAATTTTCATTAAAAATTTTATCAAAGTTACTATTTTCCCTTTGAAAACTTGAATTTTAGTCTTAACTTTTTAGTATGTTAAACACCACATACTTAAACATTAAAATGACTTTTCATGAATGTTGTGAGGTCTTAAAATAGGTCTCTATAGAGAATCTTCAAAGAAAAGCAAAATATCATTAGTCATTTTAAATCTTGTATATAGTTAAAATATTATAATTCATATATAAATACTATTTTTAGTATTTCGTATTTAGAATTCTATCCTTCCAAAAATGCCATATACAATGTTTTATACAGACATTAGGATTGAGGAACTATGAATATATATATGCATATATATGTACATATATATAAAAATAAACACAAATGGTACAAAACACCTGAATGATTCAGAAAGAAATTTCCTTTACTAAAGAGTTGTCCTTAGCCAGTGACCTTTACTATGACCACACAAGCCTAAATCATGCTAATGCTTTTTTAAAAACCTTTTAAAAATCTAGTTACGAATTAAAGGAGCTGACTTGTTTACTAACTCAGCTAAGCACTTGCTTATTAATTCCTAAATAAGGGAGGGGACTTTGACTATTAAGCTACCTGCATCAGAAACAAATAATGTTTTTGAGGCATTTTCTACTTTTCTTATTGTATACTATTAATTGATGAATCCTTTAGAGTATATTTACATATCTACAGAAATTGGAAAAAGGTCTCCTTCAATCACTATGGATGATCTGTTCCACATTTTTAATATGGAACCAAATGAAAAAGATAAAAAATGTAGAAGATATACAGAAATGCAAGCTGGGACTTTGACATCTTAAGATGTTTATGTGTATTATGTACATGTGTATATGCAATTCTGATTTTTGTAAGAAGGAGGAAAAAATTAAAAACAAAGGGTGATGTGTGTGCGCGTGCGCTTTTTACTCCATCTGTTTCTTTTCAAAAGCTACATAGGCAGATTTTTCACAGAATTACTCCCTATATGACTCCCTACCAGAGTAGAACTAATTCTTAGCACCTGCTACCCACCACACTCAGGGATGTCTTCACTGATTATCTTCAAATGGTCATCTCTAGTTTCGGGAAAGCCAAGCTTCCAAGAATGGATTATTTTTACTTTTTGAACAGCTCTATATATAGGTTCTTAAGTTTGATAATAAAAACTAAGGCTACTGTAGGCTACACTGAAGATTGTAAAACTGATTTCTCTTATTAACATTAAAATGAAGAGCTCCTCACCCCATGGTGTCCTCCAAAAAAAAAGAGGTTTTTTTCCCACATAAAATCTAGAAAGCCTATGTGCTATCTAAAGGGAAAAACACATTTCAGTGATTCATTGTGACTCAGGTATAAGGACCAATACTTTTTACTACTCATGTGGCTCCCTTAATATCCTAGTATCATATATTTTAAAACACTTGCTGATAAAATTAAAAGTTAAAATTTAACTGCTTTCAGGGTTCAGGCTTCACATTATGTATGCTTTTTAGTTTTTGGTTTAGGGTTTTTTTTTACTTTGGAGAATTTAAACATTAGTTTTAATCATTTGGAAAGTTCATTTTATATTAAGAACTTTTAAAATTTTACCCTAAAAATAAAGAGGGCATGCATGCAATTGTGAGAGGGTGGAGCAAAAGGAATAATGAGCAGTATTTCCTTAAGCAACTTTTCCTTTTTCTTCATATTAAAGGACATTTTTTACAGTCTTAAAATGCCTTCCTAAAGAGGCTGAGAATTATGGAGGTGAGATAAGAGTATGATATAAGGAAAAGGAGAGGGTAAGAACATAGTTTTGGAGTAGATGTGAACTTTAGAAGTCATTATATAACAGATGAGAAAAGAGAGGCTTAGAGAGATTAAGATACCTTCCCAAGGTAAAAAGGTGGGAAGTGGGGAACATGGAGTGGTGGAGGAGACATCAAAGATGAAGGCATGGATAACTTTTAGGTCTGTAGCTGTCACTGTTTTCTCCATTCATTTTAAAAAATACAAAATTCATGAAAGAATACATGATGACTCTGCTGGACAATAATATTATCTTACCAACTAAGCAAGGTTAAGCATAATTGGTGTAAAAAAAAGAGCAATGGGTAGATCTAGGAACAAGTCTGATACTTTAAAACTATGAGCATATCATTCAGAACTCCTGAAGCTTCAATTCTCTTATCTAGGAACAGTAATACTCACAAATTATGAGATTATTTTAAGAAGAGTGTCTGGTATAAAGAACCACTAACATGTTATGTAAATGTGAGACAGTGGTGGTAGTAATAATAATACTGATGTCATGCTATTTTAATTTTTTTCATCCCTTCCAGGGAATTCTAGTGAAGAAATTGGCTCACCATGATGGAAGAAGAGTTGGTACATAGCTCCAACCCAGATTCTTAGGAAAAAGCTGCCATTAGAAAGCCAGGAAAGAGCCTGTTGAGGTGCAGCAGACCTGTAGGAATTATTACCAGGTCAGCTAAGTAGAAAAACTGTGGAGAAAGGTAATAATGGGTCAAATTTTAAACACTGTTAGCTTTACCCAAATGAAAGATGGTATAAATAGGGTTAACTGTTAAGTTAATTTGTATTTTATTGGTTGTGGCCCACTAAATAACTTCTGTTTAGGTGAGAAAATAAAATTTCACATGTTGTACTTGAGGTGTTATTGCAAAGTTTCATTCAGTGATCTTCTCAAATTATCATTACTGCAGTGCCTCAATAGTACAAAATAAATCATTAACAATTTTGGGTTTAGTTTACATGTGTTGGTTTATTTTCATTTCAAGCCACTGCTCACAGAATTCTAGACATTATGAGGAATAGGAAGGAAATAAGGTTCTTGAACTCAACACTTCCAATCTTTTAAGGGACTCTTTTATGTCTCAAACAAAGGAGATGATAATATTTCTGAGAGAAATCTGCCTTTGTAGCTTTACAAAAGAAGCAAGTGAAGGTAAAAGTATGTACACTCAGATATACTCTCTCACCCACCAACTTTTGCCCTACCACCTCTTGTTTTAATCCCCCCCCTTTCTAAAGAAATTTGATAAGGGAGCTTTTATATTATGTAAGAGAATAATGTAGTAGCTTCATGTAAAGAAAGGCATAGAAATCACAAATCTGACCATATCCTACCCCTGCTCAAGAAGCTCTAATGACTTCCTAGTCTCCTCAGGACAAAATAACTGTTAGACATCTGAAACTGTTTACGGTCTAGTCCTGTATAAGGTTTTTCAAATTACTCTTCCTTATATATTCTAATGTTCCTAAACTGACCTCCCAAAGAGAAAAGAGAAAAAAAGTAGTTCTTGATTTCAAGGACCTGCTATTCTAGTAAGGAAGACAAAATCTTTTTTTGAAAGTATGTAAAAGATACACATGTAGAGTAGCAGGTATAAGGTAACTTCAGTAAGGGTAGAAGAAGGGTGGGAAGACCATGAAAAGGCTACCTGCAGAAGGTGGTCTTTGAGTCGAGTTTTAAAAGAAGGCAGGTATTCCATGGGTCAGAAGTGAAGAGTGAAAACATTCCAGGAAGGGGGAACAGTCAGGGCAAAGTCAGGGAGTTTTGTATGTAAAGAACAGAGTAAATCAGTATAGTTAAACCAAAAAGAACAAGAATTGGAGAACTGTGTAAGAATGCTTGAAAAGGAGGAGGGGGCCAAGTTGTGAAGCTTTAAATGCCAACAAAGTAATTTACTGGGTCCACTACAAATATGTTACATAAATCTCAAATGGGCCCTCAATGCAGCCTTTTCAAGCATTCTTACACAGTTCTCCAATTCTTGTTCTTTTTGGTTTAACCATACCTTCTTTACTTTTTGCCAGAGCAAACTCTTCTTGCACCCTTGATCTCAATCTTGATCAATTGAATCCAGGCTAATATATTTTTCACCCAAATCTTCCTATTTTTTTGAACTTATTACTGATTATATCACCACTTTTCTAGTAGTTTGACTTGCCTCCTTAATGCCATCCTCAATGCCTCATTTACATTCAATCCATATAACAGATCTGTTGTTAAGTGCCCCTATCTTTACCTTCAGAACAATTCTTCTGTATGTCTTCTCTCTGCTTGCTTAGCCACCTCTCTTGTTTAACCTCTCATCACCTCACTTCTAGACTATTAAACTCCAACTGTCTTCTGGTTGGGTTCTCATTCAGTGACACTGGCTTTGTTGTTCCTTGAAAATGCCAGAACCCCACAGTCTACCTCCTGATTCTGTCTTTTCATTGAATATCCTTTATGTGCTACCCCTTTTCATTTTCACTTCCTAACTTCTTCAGAGGCCTTTTTTGGTTGTCATCCTTCCCTTCCTTCCTTTTTCAAAAAACTGCTAGTGACTTTATTCTTAGATTACCTTCCATATATACATATGTGTGTGTGTATATATATATGTATACATAAAAATAATTATTTACATGTTGTCTCCTCCATTAGAATGTGAACATCTTGAAGGCAGAAACCATATTTTTGTATTCTTTGTATTCTCAACAGTTAGCACAGTTCCTGCCTAAATTAAGGTATGGAGGCTGGACTAATAAGTGAGCAGGAATAAACAAGAGAGTTTTGGGGGAACAATGAAGAGATAAATCTCAAATTAGAGATTACTGAAAGAAGTGATGGAAGGCCAAGTTACATCTGATCAAACAAAAGGAAGTATATGATTGCTGAGCAAGAGAATCACATAATCAAATTAATGTAGAACAGAGTGGAGAAGGGATAGGCTAGATCAATAAGGAGACTACTGTTATAGCCCAAATCAGAAGTGATAAGTCATGTGAGTAGGGAGAAAAGAATGGATATAAAAGATTCAATGTGGGTAGACTCAACATGATTTGATAGCTAACTAGACGTGTTGGGGACTGGGGAGTAAAAATTAAGAGATGACTAGGGCTCTGATTTCATGGACTTGAGTAAGCAAAAGGTTATGGATGTTTTTGACAGAAGGAGGAAACATTAAAAAATGAGTTTTTTCAGGGAAGATGAGAATTGAGTTGTTTTGGATATGATGCCTTTGAGATGCTTATGGAACATCCAATAGAAAACAATATATGACTAAAGCTCAGGATAGAGAGAATGAGCTGGATATGTAGTTACATCTGTATAGAGATGATATGAGAATCCATGGGAATTGATAAGACATCAAGGAAGAATGTACAGAAAGTAGCTTGCACAGAACAGAGTATGATATAACAATGCATAAGAGGTAGGGCTTCAATGATCATCTAGGAAAAGATACTGAGAAGAATTCATCATATAGGAAAGAAAAAAATTAAAGTAGCCATATAACCCATAGAGGAGAAGGCACCTAGGAGAAGGTCATTGAGTGTGTCAAAAATTGAGAGGGTGGGCAGGTTAAGAAGAATGAGAATTGAGAAAAGGCTTTTGTATTTAGCAGTTCAGCTAACTGTTAACCTTCAAGATAAGTTTCAATTGAGTGATGGGGATAGACTAGTTAGATTATTTGCAAGTTGTTGAGAAGTTTTGGGGAATTGAGAAAACAGAGGCAAAAAATAAAGGCAGCTTTTATTCCCCCTAAGTCATTTTATAAAATTATTAAAACTATTTGATAAATTTTCTTAGCAATCTCCTAAAATTTTTTCCAACATGGACTTCCATCTTTGATGTTACAGACTACTTGTATTTATATATTCTGCTGATCCTCTACTAAATCATGGATTAGGTAAGAATCTTATATAAGATAGTTTTTTAAATTGTTTCAATAAAAGATGTCTACACTCCAAATTCCACTGGTTGGAAAAACATGTAGAATCTCAGAGGTCAACTAATCCCAGTCATATTTAAAACACAAATTTTTTCTCTCCTTTTTTTCTTGAAACTTTTTAGTTCTGAAAATTGGTTGGGATTTTATATTTCTAGCATTTTCCATCACAACACAGAGAAGCATACATCCAAATCCAAACATCTGATTTTTTGCTGGTGGACTCTATTGAATATAAAAATCTCATTTCGTCCAGAAATGGAAGGTCCTCATTTTGTTACTGAGCAGTCTGATTTGAGCAACTTTAGCAAGTGGATCCAGAATCTTTAGATTTAAATTTTTTTTGTCCTGAGTCTAAGCTTTCATCCATACTCAATCTATTAATTAACAAGCATTTATTAAGTACTGATTATTTCCTAGACCCTGGGGAAAGAAAAAAAATGAAAACAAAATTTTGCTTTCGAGGAATTTACATTCTTTTAGACTCCACATCAATATTTTTAACACTCCATTTTTATGGCTTGGTAGATATGTCCTGGTTTCCAGAAACACAAGAAGATTAAGTGACTTCACTAGATACATGGCTAGTATACATCAGAGACAGGCTTTGAACTCAGGTCTTCCCAAACTGAGCACAAGCATTATCTCCACCATGCCATACTGCCTCTCTTATATTACTAGAAACAAGGAAATTGATCTTGAATGGAGTTTGAGGCAAATACAGTAAAATTTCTTTATCTTTTCTCCATTATGGGGAATCAATTTCACTAGATTAATTCCTAGAAAATTGTGCCCATTATAATAAAAGCTATATTTGGATTTAACATAACATCTTTACTCCTATGAGCTTAAGGTACTTTTACCTACATTCTCTCATTTATTCTTGCTTTGTTGCTGGATAGATGGGGACCAAAATGATTATTCTTAATTTATATGAAAGAAAAATGAGGTAGAGACTAAATGAGTTACTGAAAGTAGGTCATTAGTGAGTAAAGAAGCTCTGCCTAAAATGGAAATACATTTACTTAAAGTCCATCCAGCATATTTCTCTTAGACAATCCTACAGTGCGCCTATAATATTTGCCCCAGGCTACAATCCACCACTAAGAAGCTAGTTCCTTACTGTTTTCTGTTTGTTATTCAGAAAAGGTAGCTGGCTTCTCCTTGCACTGCTTATTTGATTTGCCTAGGGGTCCCTATTCTGTTTAAGGAATTAATTTTCTGCCCCTTTCATAAAAGTGAAGAGAGCATCTGATGGAACAGAAAGCTCTAGATCTTATGTCATTTTATACATTGCTTTTTGTACAGGCCACATTCTTCTTTAAGAAAAATTCCCTTGACCTCTGAAATAGAAGTCTGATATTAATTTTTACTAAATGAAAATAAAATCCCTCAAACACTGTTTTCTTTGATGAATTTAACCACAGGCTCAATAAGCAGGCATAAGAACACAGATAGGGAAGTAATAGCAGAATTCTGGTTACTAAATAGCCTTGGGGACTCTTTTGGCTGAAGTGGTCACCATAACTGTCTTTTCAAACAAGAATGAGTATGCTTCCTGCACTGCTCAGGAAACAATGGACATGTAATTTATTAAAGTTATTTATCTCTGGCAGAGAGCAAGTTAGAAAATTTGAGAAATATCATGATAGATGACAATAGCTGATTTGTGTCCAAAAAAGCTCAGGAGGCTCAAGAGTTAAGAAAGGGGCATGACTCCTTTCAAAAGGATGATGTAGGTTTCCCAGCAATAAAGCTGTGGGTTTGGGGAAAAAATGCTATGATATGAGGTTTCAGCTGTTGTTATGCTCATTCTATTTCCTCATAAAAATGAAAAACTTGTTCAATAAAACATAAAACAGACCAATATCAAAATCTAAACCACAAAATGACAATAGGGAAAAAAAGCATAAAGACTACAGAATATTTTGTCCAAAATCTACCTTGAAATGACTTGCCTTCAACAAAATCCCATAAGAGGCACTAACTATGCCATTAATGTGCATAAAACGTTACTGACATATTGCAAAACTCAGGCTAATTTAATAATGCCTGATGTGCCTTACATCATGTTCAGATGATGTAATAATATGTTGCTAAATGAGTCACCTCACATTAGCTTCATGGCGATAGCATAACTGATGGGCCATTAAAAAGAAACTGGTGTAGCAATATTACTGGAAACATTGATGGATCATTTTGCAATTGAATTTTTTTTTATTGATCCAACACATGGAGGGTATAGGGCCAACATCTTTATTAACAATGGGTACAATATTTTAAAAATAGTCACAGTCAAAACTACATGAAAAATCCATCTATCATTTCAGTATAAAATATTTTACCCAGCTATTTTTTTTTTGGTACAGACTGAGTGAAATGTAATTAAGGCCACACAGCATGTGGTTGACTTCCAGGCCATTATATCTTTCAGCAATCATACATTTTGTGGAGAAATGACTGGCATCAATTAAATTCCTACCTTTTAGATATTTTGTAAACTTGTAAATCCAAATATACATCATCTACTAAATTCATGTTTATAGCACATGTAGGCTAAGCTGGGCAACACCAACAGATGTGATTAAACTTGTCTAAACTGATTTTTAACATTGCTCTTTCTTCCTCATTATTTATTCCATATCATCTTTCTGCCATTATCTGAAATTCTTTTTTCTCTTATGTTTTTCTCATTTGACTATTAGTCTGACTTAATTATAGCAATAAAAAATAAGATTGACTTTCACCTTTCAGAAGCTTCACCATGTTATCTTTTCATAATCAAAAGCTTTCCAAATGACTCTTAATTTTGATTTTTAAAAAAATGTTCATGAGGCAAAAGAAAATATTCAGTTTTCTGACCTTGATGGAAAAGATATATTAGGTGTTCACTTTCCATTTCTCCTAGGATAGATTTTAAAAGCAGTCTCTATTCAATTACTTACAGGAAAATCTGAATGGCTAAATGGCTTAAAATTTTATGCTTCTCAAAATATACAGCATGAACACATAGTATTCAACTGTGTCATCAATCATTTATATCATTTAATTCAATAATTTAAATATGAATACAGTAACAATAGATACATCTATTTATACGTGTATCAAAAGAAACTCTGCATCCATGAGTGTATGTATGTACACATATTTCCTTTGCATAAGCAACTACGTGGTGCAGTGGACCTGGAATGAGGAAGATTTAAGCTCAAATCCATCCAGCCTTTGACATTTGCAAGCTGTCTGATCCTGTGCAAACTACTTAATTCTGTTGGCCTCAGTTTCCTCATCTATAAAATGGGGACAATAATAGCACCTATGTTGCAGGGTGGTTGTAGGGAACAAATGAGATAATATTTATAAAGAACTGTGCAAGCCTAAAAGTGCTTTATAAAAATACTAGATGATATTTTTAACCTTAGCACCATAATAAAACATCTTATAGAAACTTGTGAAGAATAAAGGTTATACTATTCTCTTCCACTCTCTAAAGACAAGAAGCTCATATTCCAACCACTTTCTTCTGTCATAGTCAGCATAAACAACCCTCCCATCACATATTCAAACCACTGCCAAATCTTATAATTTTCTCCTCCACATCTCTTGTTTATATCACTTCAACTCCCATAGCCGCTGCCACCATCTTCATTCAGGTTATCATCATCTCTTAAACAGACTATTGGAGAAGCTTCCTAATTGATTTTCTTCCCTAAAATTTCTCTTTCCTCCAATATATGCCTCCAAATAGCTGCCAAAGTAATCAAAGCATTTCTTTGGTTCCTGGCACTTAATAAATGCTTGTTGACTTGACTTGTTGTATAAAACATATGTTTGACCACGTTTCCCCTTCTTGCCTCCAAAAACTTCAATATAAATTCTGGTGTGTGGCTTTTTAAAGCTCTTCACAACTGGCTTCATAATCCATATTACTTCTCTCCTTGCAATTTGAAGACCAGTGAAGTTAGCATTTTTGTTGTTTCTTAAATATGGACACCCCATCACCCCATTTCTGTGCTTTTTTACTGGCTATCTCTAAAGTCTGAAATACATTTATACCTCAACTTCATCTCTTAGAATCCTTGTTGGTTTTTTTGTTTGTTTGTTTTGGCTTCTTTTTAAGATAGCTTTTGAGAAAGAGCTTTCTTTAAACTGGCCTCCTTGCTGCTGTTCTCACCAGACACTTCATCTTCAGACTCTGGGCATTTTCATTGGCTGTTCCTCATTTCTACCTGCTGGTGTACTGCAAGTCACAACTAAAATTCCAGCTTCTATGAGAAGCCTTCCTTCTGTTGATGATCTATCATTTATCATATACACACAAACACACACATATGTACTGTGTGTGTTTGTGTGTGTTTATTTAGATACAGTTAGAGAACGATCTATATCTACAAGTTATTTTCACTTTGGTTTCCCCAATGAGTGTGTGAGCTACCTCCCTTAGAGCAAAGGCTGTCTTGTTGCCTGTCTAATATGCTCAGTGTTTAGCATAGTATCTGCAATAAAATGTATGTTTAATAAATGCTTAATGGCTGATTTCCCTAACAGTGAATCTCCTGGAAACTGAATATTTATTTTTAAAATACTACAAATTTTAAAAGCATATCTGATATTTTCCTGAAAAGAATGCTAACAACTGGGGTGAGTATTAAGAAAGATCTTATATAGGGGGTGGCATCTGAGTTGAGTCTGAGAGGAGCCAGCATTCCAAGATGCAGTTAATAGTACAATAATAATTCATATAGCACTTTAAGGTTTTATTGAGTATTATTATCCCCACTTTACAGATAAGGAAATTAAGACAGAAAGAAGTTAAGTGACTTATCCAAGGACATAAAGCTAGTAAAGAGCCTTAGGCTGTTTTTAAACTCTTTCTGACTGTAGGTCAAGCACACAATCCACCAGGGATACAACTTGTACAAAGGCATAGTTTTTAAGAAACAAAATGTTGTGTATGGAGTATATCAAATAGGTTAATTTAGCTGGGATGTAGAGTGTGTGATGGGAATAATGTATATGGAAATATAGGCAAGAACCAGATTGTGAACTGCTTTAAATACCCAATTGCAGAGCTGACATTTTATCTCAGGGGCCATAGGGAACCACTAGAACTTCTTGATTAGGGATAATGAAATAGTCTGTCTTGTGCTTCAGAAATATCAATTTGGCAGTTGTGTGGAGGATGAAGAGATGAAGGAAGATAGTGTAGTCAGGAAATCATATTAGAAAGCCAGTCCAACTGACCAGGTGGGAGGATAAGAGGGGCCTGAATGAGGGTGCTTGTAGTGAGTAGAAAGAGGGGGCCAGATGCAAGAGATGCTGTTTGCGTAGAATTGACAAGACTTGGCAACTGACTGGATATGGTGTGTGAGAGAGGGGGAAGAGTTGAGGATGCTTCTATGGTTGCCTTAAAATATGGCCTTAAAAGATTTGTTCTTTCAAATTTATTGTGTGAAGTCTATAATAAAAAACTATAGCCTTTTTCCAAGCAAGAATTCTTTTTCATAATGGCATTCTCCTTTTCAATTTTATAGTATACTATGATCACGGAAATATCTAATTACATATCAGGTTTTTTCTTTAAAACCTTTCCTTCCATCTTAGAATAAATACTAAGTACTGGTTCCAAGGCAGAAGAATGGTAAGAGCCAGGAAACTAGAGTTAAGTGACTTGCCCAGAGCCACAAAGATATATGTTTTTAAATTTCATATGCTATCTATTCCTGATTATAAACATTAATGAAGAAAAGTTATATAGTTTTCAAAAAAGGCAAGTAAAGAAAAAATTCACTTTCTTTAATACAATAGATGGTATATAATGGTATGCAACCAAATATCATGATTGAAGTGGGAAGGGTCACTGTTAGTACATAATAAAACCCCTGCAATTGAAGATGCTGGATTCAATTCTTCCATTTATCTAGGTTAACATAGTGTAAAGAATGCTAACTTGGGGGAGTTTAAAACTAACTTCAAACTTAATAACTGTGTGACACTGAGCTTTGTCATTCAGCCTCTTGACCTAAGCTGCTTATTTGTAATATGAGATGGCTGGACTAGATGGCTTCTAATTCTTCCAACCTTCGCTCTTATGATTCATAAGACATCTTCAACACTTCACTTTTCCTCATCCCGCTATATTGAATCAGTTACTAAATCTGGTAGTTTTTTTTTCCCTCCACATATCTTGGATACATTTCCTTACTTACCTAGTATGACCATAGCATAGATTCTCATTACCTCTTGATTGGATTATTGCAATTGTCTCTGGCTTCAAATCTCTCTTCAATAAAACACTCTCCTCACAGCTACTATAGTAATTTTAGTAAAGTTAGTTCTAACGATGTCAGCTCTCTTCCTCAATAAATTATAGTGGATCTCTATTGCTATAAACTCTTCTGTTGACAATTAAGGTTTTTTGCAACCTCCTGGTTCCCAGCTTTCTAGTCTTTTTTTTTAATAACACATTTATTCCCTCCAGGTACTTTAAAATATAACCAAACTGTTTTGCTTGCTCTTTTTCTCACACATAACACTCCATTTTTTATCTATACTTTTGGACTGGCTGTTTCTCTTGCCTAGAATGTTCTTCCTCATTTCCTCTCCCTCTTAAAATCTCTGGCTTTCTTCAAGACTCAAATGCTATTTTATGTAAGAAGTATTCATTCCTCTGACCCCCAGATATCAGTGCCTTCCCTTCTAAAGTTAACTTTCACCGACTCAAATTTCTTTTATATGCCTCTTTATGTTACACAATGCTTCCCACATTAGAATATAAGATATTTGAGTGCAGAGACTGTTTTTGCTTTGTCTTTGAATCCCTAGTATTTAACACAGTATTTGGAAGAGAGTTAGGAACAGGGATAGGGTCTGGACCTGTGATTTAATTGATATAAGAACCTCTTGGGAGAAGAAACCTCTCAACCAATACAGCTCAGCACCTCTTCTGCCAAGTAATAATCATTGAGAGTTGCCTAGAGCACTGGAAAGTTAAATGACTGATTTATGGTCAAAGAGCTATTATGTTTTAAAGATAGAACTTGAACTCAGTTCTTCTTAGCTTGAAGCCAGTTCTCTATCTACTTTGTAGTATTGCTTGTTGTCATGCAGTAAGTCATTAGTAAATGCTTGTTGATTGAGAGAGGAAAACAGTTTGGACTTTGACATTGAATTACATAGTTAAAATGTATGAGTAGACATGTTTGAGCTTTTTAAGGGTCCCTTCTTTTTCTCAAAAGGAAAAAAAATCTCAGTTGTAACTCTTAACTAGGAACACAAAATATGAGCCATTTCATTTCTAAATCTGTCTGGTTAGTCAATATTAATTTGACAATCCTTGCTCTAATATTTGAACCAAAAAATTCCATTTTGAAAAAAGGTTTTCTTCCTAGCTAGTAGAATTCTAACTTCATGTACTAGTATTGGCCAAGAGTATAATAATGTGCCCACTGCATTATAAAGTTCATTTGTTGGGGGGTTGGGAAAGTGATGGGGTTTGAGAATGAGAGAGGGGGTCTTTGGATTAGTTCTCCTTGGTCCCAGAAGGTAGAAGTAGGAATAAAAAGTGAAAGCCAAATTCTAGAATATATTCTTTATAGGTAGTCTAGTGCAATGACTTCATTTTAACCTCATTTTACTGTGGCCCAAAGATATTAGGTGACTTGTTCAGTATTACATAGACATTAAGTGGCAGAGTTTGAATTTGAACCAAAATTTATGATTCTTTCCAACCCATTATGCTTATGCTTAGCAGTTACAGTCATCTGAAAATGGAACAATTTGCCTTTCAAGAAGTAATGGCTTGGAACAGCTAGGTGGTATAGCAGATAGAATACCAGACCTAGAGTCAGAAGAATCTGGGTTCAAATCTGGCCCCGACCCTTCCTAGTTTTGTATGACTCTGGGCAAGTCATTTAACCCCATTTGCCTAGCCCTTATCCTTCCCTTTTAGAGTTGTTACCAAGAGAGTACAGGTTAAAAAAAAAAGTAATGGCTGCCTATTACTGATGGTACAGGGTAATTATTTGTCAGGAGAATAAAAAGGAAATTCTCATTCAGGTACAGCTTGAACTAGATGGCATTTGAGCCCCCCCTCAGATTCTGCAACTGATTATGATACTAATAAAAAATAAGGAGTTCATTAATTAGAATCCAAAACAAGCCTTTTCATACCCAAGAACTCAGTCATTTTCCTTGGACGACATACGATTAACATTGTCCCTCTCTTATATAGAATTTTAATGTATGGTTTCTGAGCTCTGAAATGCAAACCGCTGACAAAGACGAATAATGAACAAGGTATAGTTTCTAAAATTAACACCAATTTTACAAATTGCTTAAATATTATAGACAATGACTTATTTGGAAAACACATTTACCACTTTCTTATTTACCCTGCTCTAGATAAGAAGCATGAAAGTCATAGCTTTGTTGTTGTTTTTTTTTTAAATACTGCAGTTGTTTGTCAGCTGGAATATCAATGAGAGTTTAGTAGTACAGACATAAATAAAGCTTTGTTTGCTACATCTGTGCAATAGAAATGAAAGAGAAATCCCAGGATGCTACTTCCTCAGCTGGGAGAGGCTGCATTATGCCATTTCAAGTCCAGGTATAAGACCAGTACTTATGCCAGCTCTATAGTTAACAGTGAAAAGTTCCTTCACTGTTTCTATATATTAAAAAGGTAAAGCATTGATAAAGCAAAGAAATTCATTGGAAGGAAAGAAATGAGCAATTATTATGTACCTACTATATGCCAGGCACTTGCTAGACACTTTATGAATATTATTTCATTTGATCTTTGCAACAACCCTAGGAAGCAAGTACAATTTTTATCCTCCTTTTCCAGTTGAGGAAACTGAGGCAAACAGAGGTTAAGTGACTTGCCTATAGTTCACAGTGCTAGTAAGTATCTGAGGCTAGGTTTGAATTCAGGTCTCCCTGACTTAGCCCAGAGTTGGCTGCACTATGGCGCCACCTAGCTTTCTCACTGAAAAAAAAGTTTTCATATGGAAAGTCATCTAATTAGTCTTTTTAAAGTTTTATTAATGAGAAAAGGAAGGGGGGGGGGGCAATGGTGACACCTGAACATACAATCATCAAAATGTCTTCATTTGTTTCTATGTATATTCAATACTAGTCTCAAAGTAGCCTGTAGCACTTTTTTTTTTTTAACCCTTACTACTTTGTCTTAGTGAAATACTAACTATAAGTTTGCTAAGGGCTAGGCAACTGGGTTTATGTGACTTGCCCAGGGACACACGTTTAGGAAGTGTCTGCTAGTTGCCTCTAGCCTGAAGCATTTGTATAATGCATTGTATTTGAATGATATGAATTAAAGACAGCAAATTGTTTAGAAATTAAGAGATAAAGTACCACACATTTACATCAACAAAAAATTGACAAATCATTGAATAATGAGTTATTCAGTATGATATTATCCTGTGCACATCAGAACTTATTATTGAATAAGTTCAGTGCCATGAAAATAAGCATATCTTTATATTAAAGAAATCAAACTGTATCTAGTCAAAATTAAATGAACTGTTTTCCTTTATTCTGCTTGGCTTTCATAATGATTTCTATTTCTGAGAGGAACATGTTTTTTTTTTTAAACCCTTAACTTCTATGTATTGACTTATAGGTGGAAGAGTGGTAAGGGTAGGCAATGGGGGTCAAGTGACTTGCCCAGGGTCACACAGCTGGGAAGTGTCTGAGGCCAGATTTGAACCTAGGACCTCCCGTCTCTAGGCTTGGCTCTCAATCCACTGAGCTACCCAGCTGCCCCAGGAACATGTTTTGACAATATCTTAGTCAAATAAATATGGGTGGTAAAAAAGGTGAATATGGAAAGGAGGGAAATGTGGATATGGTTAGTAGTTTGTAGGCTAAGAGAAATTATATTGGACATAAACAATTATTTATGGCCACAGTAAAATCTTATTTATATATTGTGATAGAATGATAACTGAAATCCATGTTAACCCCAAATCTTATTTTTTTCAATAAATTCAACCCATTCTCCCATAACTTTTTATCAAAATTCATTGTTTTGAGTCTCATTTTTAAAAATTCCAACATGTTGAAGGTGCTAATGAAAAAAGAAATAGCTGCATGATAAGAAAATAGTGTCTGAATTATATAATGAACTCCTAAATAACTAAATGGTGACATAATTTTTGATTACTATCAGCAACCTATCCAGGAGCACCTCTCTAATTCGGCATTTCAGATAGTAGGCTGGATATTCAAAGGATAACTATCATTGGTAATCTTTACAGGTGCACTCCTAAAATTACAGCTCATGAGTGCCCATTGGTATGATGATCTTTAATAGTCATCCAAAAGTCACAAGTAGCTCCAAATAAAGGCACTTACTTTGACAACTTAGTAAAAATAGTAGCTATACAACATTTTTCCTATAAAGCTGGGACTTAGTTCCCTACAAATATAGTGTCAGCAGGAAGAGCAAACACAAAATTGGAAGGGGTAGTGAGGCAAACAAGAAGGGAGCGTATGTGGCCAAGACAACTTATGCCTTTTATATTACAGGTTGTTGATTATTCTTCTCTTTCCTGAGGCTCAGCCTCTCTTGCTGTATGAAGCTGCTCATCTGAGCTATTTGGGCTTGCTCCTCTCTGAAAACCAGAGAATTTGACTGCAAGGCTGGTTTTCTTCTCTGATGCCAAACCCTGAAGATGAACACTATCCTGTCCAGTCCCTTGCTGTATTTCCTACTGAAAGTAGTATCTCTTCCTCAAGGAATGCAAGATGCCATGGCTAAGGAGGATGGGGAGATGGGAGTTATTCTCTCTTTTCCCCAAGGTCACACTCCACAAAGGTGCTTCTTGCCTCAACTCTTGATTATATTTTAGACCTGGAAAGACTGTTTTTTTGAGCGCCAACAGAGGAATGGCAAATCATTAGCTATCTAGTGACAATCCTTCCTTTAAATTTCATTAGGGAAACATAATATAGATATATTTTGGTATTTCTTTTAATGCATTAATGCCTAAACTCTTTGCTACCTTTCAATCTGTGATTTCATTAATTAGGCTGGAGAAATAAATTGCTAATGACTAACACTGCCACCATATTGCCACTGCTGTTTACTTTAGACTCAGAGCTGGAATCTTGATGAAAACAAAATTCTGTCTCAATAGGTAGAAAGTCTCACCATTATTCTAGGATTAAATAGATTAATAAATTTACTTATTTGAACTACTCAGAAAAGAATATGTAAAATGAGGTTTCATTGCAATTTTGTATTTATACATAAGGGAAGAAATTTTTGCTGTCAATTCACATAGGTGTACAAAGTACTTCTGGTTATATGTACAAACCCAAGATTCAGAAGAATGCTAGATAACAATAGTCCTAAGACTTAAAAAAACAAAATGTCCCCACCCTGAGGATAATCAAACAGCTGAAGTCCAAAAATATATTACACAGCCACCACAAATTTGTGGTTTGCTATATAGTATTTTACATCTAAGATGTTTTTTAGTTTGTTTTTATTTGCTATTTCTCCCAAGATTATATAAAGGTATTTAATATGTTTTGCAAAGGTATAGAGAACATGTGAAGTTAAATGACCTGTGAAATTCCCACATTAGGAGACAGATAGTAAAAGCCATGTCTATGATCATGCCTAAGGCTCAACCCAGGTATAAAAGATATTTACTTAGTAAATTTAAATTTATATTATGGAATTCAGCTATAGTGCTGGAGGACTCAGATCAAATCACAGAAATACCTCATAGTTTTGCACAAAAAAAGAAATTTCTGTTCAAAACTGACCAGGGGCAGAAGGTGTTGCACTTCTATTGTTAGCAGATATTACTATAAAAGTAGAGAAAAGCTGGTAAATCTTTAGCTCAAGAGTATTATTTCAACTTGAGAGATGGAAAAAGTCTTAAAAAAGAAAATGGAAGGCTCAGATTTCTATTCTTCTTCTTCTCATGGACTACTGTGACTAGGTCAATCACATACATGCTCTGTCTCTCTGTAAAAGGAAAATGGCAAAACTCATGATGTATCTGACAGGAAATGACTAAGTGATTAAGCATTAAGGAATATCATAAGCCACTCTGTAAACATATGTATAAGCCACTCATTGCTATGGTCAACAAATACAAAAACCTAAAACTGATATAGAAAACTGCACATTGAATTCAGAAGCTGGCTTTACCCAAAATAATAAATTCCTATTTGTACACACTGAGAGGTTCACAGTACACTGGAAAGAATACTAGATTCAGAATCAAAAGACTTATATCTGGATACTAAGTCTGCCACTCATAAGCTCTGAATGGCTGTATAAAATCATTTTACCTATGGTTCTCAGTTTATCTATAAAATGAGGGGGTTGGAGTAGACAATGTCTAAGGTCACTTCCAATTCTAAATCTATAATCCTGAAAAAAAATCAGGATAGATATAAAGAAAATCAGAGTTGACACAAAATAAATTTAATATTCCCCATCCTTTCAATTTTTAAACTTTGGGTTTGAATTTGATAGAAATCTTTCTGTAGGTCAGCTTCACATATTCAGTGCCAATAAATCTTCTCTTAAAGAATTAACATAGTAGGCACTAGGAAATAGGTAAAATGTGAGAATTAAATGAGATAATATTAATAAAGAGTATCTGTATAGTGCCAGGCCCATAGGAGCCACTTAATAAATGCTTATTAAAAGAAAAATGATGGACCCTGTCCTTAAGGACAGTTCTAAGAAACATGAGTGGATCCAATACAAATTTTTTCAAGTCAAACAGAACACTTAAATACTGCAGATTCTTGGAAACAATTTGCAAGGTTTAAATAAAAATATCCGTGATTATAGGCTTTATATTCTGTATTAACAAATTTTTCACATTTTGTATCAATAAGTAGTGGTTTTGTGTGTTAGAAAGCAAAGACTGAAATGTAATGGTTGCATTTCTAGAAAAAAGGTACAATTTCCAGAAAATGGGGAAATTGCTACATAGTGGAATTAATGTCAAGGTAGAACTCTAAGATTTCTCTGAAGCTAGAATGAGGAGGGGGAGACTGTTGAACCAGGAAAGAGAGAGAGAGAGATTTCTTTAAGCATAGGGAGTTGCATTACAGACATTGTGCTTAATTGCTAAATAACAATTATATTCAGCCATAAATTAAATAAGAATGAAGAATAAATTGAATAAATCTCTATGTTTTCCACTATTAAAGCCTTTATTTATCCACATGGGGAAAATCATCCCACTGCCTTCGGTATTCACTAAACTTACTTGACAGCCTGGTAATCCCGTATCTCTGCTGTACAGGGGAAATGAGCCTCTCTCTGACGTTTTTCCTATAAAACAAAAGAAAATAATTTTATACAAAAACATATCATTGATTGTTAGACAATGAAGTCAATCTCTTGGTACAGTTGCTGTAACCTATTTTTGGATTTGGGAATTGAAAGGGCATATAGGAAATGAGACAAAAAATAACAGTAAAGAACTAAGAATTAGGTATCATTCAAGTAATATCAAGAATTGTGTCCTTACTTTCTTTAAAATGTTCCACATTTAAAGTTTACTCTACCATGGTGTAATTAAAAAGTAAAATGGCTCTGATTCACTTTCCAAGAAAAACATCATCAAAAATATTTGTTCAGTCAGATAACAAGAGAAAGTAGTTAATGGAAAGATCCTTTAAGACTAAATTTCCTTAAGGAACTGATATAAATAACATGTTAACAAATTCTGATTAAATGTGTTTTGTTCCAAGATAAGCTTTAGGAGAGAGTGACAAAAAAATTCATTAGAGACTTTTTCAAATTAGGTAAGTTCACCTAAAGGACATGAAATATGTTTTGATTTTTAAAAAATTATTTTATTATGAACTTGAAAATATCAAGAAACTTGAATATTTATTTATATAAAGTATAGAAAAGAACACTGAATAGTAAACTGTGAATTTCTATTACATATACCTGAACTTTTAAAAGTATATATTAAATGTTATATATTAAATTTACAGAGCAGTTTCAGCAATGTCCTATTTATCTCTGTTTTCTTGGGAATTTACTTCAGCTTTTCTCCTGTGTTTTTTCCTAGAGTTTCATTGATGCTATTTTTTTGGTATGAAAATTTTAAAAAGTCACATTTAAAACAAAACCAAATTTCATTTACACACAACTTTTCAGGAACCCATTTAATATAAGCACTGCTTTCAACAAGAACTGAGGTGATTTCACTAATCTTTGGCTCTATACTTCCAATTTCCATCCACTTCAGGTCACAAAACCATGAATCTACTTGCTAATACAGTAACATCAAAATTGATGGGAAATCCTCCTAGACACAAAAGATGTCAGATCAGGAAGGCAGGAAGATAGGAAAACTGTGAGGACAAATGCCAAGTTCAGATCAATGGAAGAAAGGCAATTACTGAGTAAAAACAAAGGAGAGCTCCACATTTGGTGTCTAGTGTTGAAGATGCAGAAAATATAGCAAAATGAAATTCATTTGTGAGATGCTAAAAGTCACTCTCGGTAAATGGTTTAAATTTAAAGAAAATGTTGCCTTTTATAACTAACAGTTTGGTACTCCTGTCTCACATAATTAATTACTTGGCAGCACAGAATTGGGAATGCTATTGAACTACATTAACATTTCAAACAAATACCACTCTGCCATTCACTAAAAAATAAAAAAGCAGCCAAAATATGAGGAAGTGACAGAAATATCCTAAGATATATACTAGAATATACCACCAATTTTTAAGTGGTTCAGACATTTCATCCTTCCTGACCTTCTCCTCATCTACAAATTTTCTGTCTGCCATACGCCACCAATAACAAAACTAAAGAACAAATTAAGATTTTTTGAAAAATCTGTTTTGCATCTAACTCAGCTGTACTAGGCAAAAACTCTTGCTGTTCTAAAGGGGACAAAGAAACAAGTAAAAGATTTCCAAACTCATTCCTTTGTTGAATCAAAGTTTTCAAACTGCTGTCAACTTTTGATTGTTTACATGGCATAACCTATTTAGGGGTGTAATTACAGTACATTTTTATTTCATATAATCATTGAAGGTTAAAGCTGAAAGGGAACTGGGAAATCAATTCCAAAATGACTTCATTTTATATTTCTGAGCTGCCTCCCCTTCTATAGTAGTGGTGCCCTCAGGGAAATCAAATTAATTTTTAACCATGCAAAATATTATCAGGAAGTTAAGTTTCACAAAAATAAAAATAACATATAAATGATAAAATCATTTGTAATTATGTGTAAAACTGCTGACTTTTAGAAATACTACAAAGGCAAAAACAAAAGGTTTTTTTCATCCGAAAATTTTAAAAAATCTATTTTACTTTAAAAAATGGAATTGTTTTGAAATATCAATATATTATTCTATATGCATCATATTACTTTATATGCACCATTAATTTATTGGAAAGATAGTTATTTTCTTTGTCCTTTTTTATTTAGAATATTTTCCATGGTTACATGATTGATCATCCCCCTACCTCCTGCTCTTTCCTCTGCCATCTTGGAGCTGACAAGCAGTTCCACTGGGTTATACATGTATTGTTGTTGAAAACCTATTTCCATGTTATTTGTATTTGTAGTAGTGATCTTTTAATTTCTTAAGTTCATTTATTTATTTGGAATAATTTCCCATAATTACATGAATCATGTTCTTTTCCTCCCCTTCTCTCCCCGCTTCTGTAGACAATGAGCAATTCCACTAGATTTTACACGTGTCATTGATCAAGATCTATTTCCATATTATTAGCATTTGTACTGGAGTGATCATTTAGAGTCTACATCCCCAATCATGTCCCCATTGAACCATATGATCAAGCAGTTGATTTTCTTCTGTGTTTCTACTCCCACAGTTCTTTCTCTGGATGTGGATAGCGTTCTTTCTAATCAGTTCCTCTGGATTGTCCTGAGTCATTGCATTGCTGTTAGTAGAAAAATCTATTGCATTAGATTGTGCCATAATGTATCAGTTTCTATATAGAATGTTCTCCTGGGTCTGCTCCTTTCACTCTGCATCAATTCTTGGAGGCCTTTCCAGTTCACATGGAATTCCTCCAGTTCATTATTCCTTTCAGCATAATAATATTCCATCACCAACAGATACCACAATTTATTCAGCCATTCCCCAATCAATGGACAACCCACTCATTTTCCAATTTTTTTCCACCAGAAAGGGTGCAGCTATAAATATTTTTGTACAATTCTTTTTCCTTATTATCTCTTTGGGGTACAAACTCAACGGTGGTATGGCTGGGTCAAAGGGCAGGCAATCTTTTAAAGCCCTTTGTTTCCAATTGCCATCCAAAATGGTTGGGCTCATTCACAACTCCACCAGCAGTATATTAGTGTCCCAATTTTGCCCCGTCTCCTCCAACATTTATCACTTTCCTTTATTGCCATATTGGTCAGTCTGCTAGGTGTGAGGTGTTATACTTCAGAGTTGTTTTAATTTGCATTTTTCTAATTAGGAATGATTTAGAACACTTTTTGATGTGCTTATTGATAGTTTTGATTTCATCATGTGAAAACTGAAAATGGCTATTTTCTTACATATTATAAAAGTTTTTGTTCTAATGGATAAGATGAATGTCACTTAATTGTGAAATTGACCACACATCTATGTTTAAATCTTTCTAAACTACATTTTTACAAATGCATTTACTAATTAATGTCATTAAGATAAATATACTAAGTCATCAATTAAATCTCAGATATTTGATAAGGAATATGAAAATGTGGCACTCTACCACAGGTCTTAAATATTTCACTCATTTATAACAGAATGTGAAAAAGCAAATCATTACCCTAAATTGGTAATGTTTAGTTAACTGGGCAGTTAAAGCAGGATGGACTGAAAATATTAGCATATATCAAAGAGATGAAATTATTTTTACATCTAAAAGTACTTGCTAAAAATTTTAACTCTTAATATGGGAGGATAGACTTTCATTAAAACTACAAAACACTTTCATTATTTAAATTTTTGCCAACCAAAGAAAAAATAGAGGAGGCTTTTTTTTCTTTACATCAACATGAATTTATCTAGGGCTTACTATGAGATTAGCACCATCCTATGTACTATTTGAAGTACAAAAAAGCAAATAAATGTCTCTGCTCCTAGAAAGTTTTCAGACTTGGAGGGAAAATAAAACATGTACATAAACAGAAACCATAAACTTATGTGAATTAAATATGTTGAAATATTCATATGACAAGAACATATGATCCACACAGTATTACCAGAAGTCAAGAAAGGCAGAGATTGATATAACTTGTAACTACGAGGAAAGGGTTCCAGAAGTAGGAACAAGGCTTGAAGTAGGTCATGAAAAATGGTAGGAAATGATTTAGCAGTGGGAACAAAGGCATGATTAAGTGTGCTGAGGTAAGAATGAACATTATGTTCAAGATACAGGAAGAAAACAAATGTAACTGAAGTCTGTATTTGGGCCTATAGAGAAATATAGTTGGCTAGGAAACTTGTGAATAGGTCCAGGAAAGATTGAATATAGCATTTACTTAAATTTTAGCAAAATGTTTGAAAAATATTTCGTGCTTTTTTTTGGTGGACAAGATAACAAGATCTAATGGGCTTAGTGACCTTATGAGAAAGATTTAGAAGTGGTTTAATGGTCAGAGTAGTCAGTCATGTATGGCCAATTGGGAATGAAGTCTTTAGTGGAAAGTTCTAGGGTTTTTATGCTTGGCCCTTTGCTTGTGTTTACCATTTTTATCAACAATTATAGATACACAGATAACATCCTTATTGCACCTGATTTTGTCACAAATAGCTAAAACACTGGATCCAAAAACATTTTCTCAAACTGGAAAACTGGGCTAAACCTAATAAAATATAGTTTAATAGAGATAAATATAAAGTTTTAATACTTGGGTTCAGGAGATTGACCCACAGGTACAAGATGGGGAAAACACGGTTGGACAACAGTTTGATAAAGACCTTGGGGTTATAAAGGAATCAAAAAAGCTAATGCAAACTTAGGTTATATTAAGAGAAACATAGCAGGGTTAGGAAGGTGATAATGCTATCATATTCAGAACTAATCAGAATACATATAGTCTGAGGTCAGTTCTATATTCCATATTTTAGAAAGGACATTGACAAGCTGGAACGTTTATCAATGTTTATCAGAAAGCTCATTGATAAACTGGATAATAACCAGAAGGAGAAAGACCTCAAGCCCATGGCATATGAAGATCAGTTGAAGGAATTTTCTAAAAAGATGCAAACTTTTTGAAGGTAGGGGTAACTGTTATTGTCATTATATCATAGCATGACTAGCATATGGTTGGTGCTTGATAAATGCTTATTGAATTTAATGAAAAGAGTATTTAATCTGAAGAAGAAAATGCTTGGAAAGGAACATGATATCCAAGTACCTAAAAGACAGGTATATAGCAGAGAGATTAAACTTCTTATGTTTGGCCTAGAGCAGTTCCCAAAGTGGACACTACTGCCCCCTGGTGGGTGCTTCAGTGATCCAGGGGGAGTGGTGATGGCCACAGGTACATTTATATTTCTTATTAATTGCTATTAAATTTTTTTAAAAATTAATTTCCAGGGGGCTAAGTAATATTTTTTCTGGAAAGGGGGAAGTAGGCCAAAAAAAATTTGGGAACCACTGCTCTAGAGGGTGAAACTAAGAGTGTTAGGAAGAAAGAAAACTAGATTTGTTATAAGGAAAAACTTCATAATTGTTAGAGCTACCCTCAGGTGGTAACTGAAAGTCTCTAAGCAAAGGCTTTATTACTATAAGCTAAGTATATTGTAAGGAGGTTTGTTTTCAGGTATGGGTTGGACTAGATGATCACCCAGGCCCCTGTTATTCTGAGTGAGATAACAGAGGGTCTTGAATGGCAGGAAGAGAACTAGATTTCATCTGATAGGGAAAAGGAAACCATTCCAAAGAGGAAAGAGGAATTTTCAGCTCTTGAAACACTGTGCTCAATATTCATTTTCTCAAATTATTAAACATCCAAAGATAAAACAATAGGAATGTAATGTCCCTCAAAATAGACACAACATCTATAAAAAGATCATTTTAGAGATTCCATTAGAATGCACTAGTTAAACAGTAACGTTTCATTCAGGGGAAGGGAAAGAAAAAAAACCCTACACATTTTTCTGCTGAAGCAATTTGCCTTTAACAGCCATCAGGCATAAGCAAATAAAATACCTTGTATGCAAAATTATTTGAAGTAGCATGAATTATGTGGTTCATATTAACCAGACTCAGCATTTTCCTCCCTGAAAATGAGAATTATACAGGAAATGATAAACAACTTTGGCTAAATCACACAGGCTGCCTTTGAAACAAATGCTCAAGTAACACTAAATTATACAATTAGTTTACTATAGCTCACCACCTGAAATGGGGGTCAGAGGGAGAAACATAGGCATTCCATTGGGTAAAGACAGAGGGGAGTTTTGGTCACACACAGGTTGGACTAGAAGGTCTTGAAGTTCCTGCCAACTTTGACATTTTGTGATTCAATACAGTTTTATTTATCACTTAACAGAATAAATCGGTGAATATTTCGAGTCCTACCACACACTGCAAGTACTTCCAGAAAGGCCATATACTATTAGGTGCCTCCAACAAACACATATTGGTATATCTCCATTACATTTTTCTC
Organism: Gracilinanus agilis; assembly: GCF_016433145.1. Classification (NCBI taxonomy): domain Eukaryota; kingdom Metazoa; phylum Chordata; class Mammalia; order Didelphimorphia; family Didelphidae; genus Gracilinanus; species Gracilinanus agilis. The sequence continues at coordinate 560,366,767 of NC_058131.1, read as the reverse complement.
AGCCTAAGATCTGAGTATAACTCAGCCCATAGTTAGCAGATTACCTTTCTTTTTCTTATATATGTATAACTAGTAGTTTACACACTCAGAAAGCTATAGAAATCCCTAGAATTGAAGATCCTAAAAATCCTCCTCTCTACTGTACATTGTCAAATCTCTCATTCGTTTTTCCTTTTGTTTGACTTAGTATCTGGTGAGACCCAATATCCTTTAACATCTTGATTAAAAGCTATATATATATATATATATACATATATATATATATATGAAAAGTTTAGTTTAAATATGTCTAAATGAAAAATGATGAAAGATTTAAATCCACGCCTCAGAATGTAATATAAACATTGAGACCAAAATCCTAACATTTCTATATTGCACCTCAAAGTTGTCTCAATTAATTTTAAAAAAGGAAGCTCAAATGTAAATGCTAAATGTTTCACTTCTGAATCAGACCCAGATCCCATTTTTCTCTTTATCAAAAACAAAAATCTATCCAATGAGCTTTATGAAGCTATATTAATTTTAAGATTTATTTCCTATAAACATGTGATTTCAATTAGTAGATTCTTGTTTATCTATTATCTGTTCTATCCCCTTCCCAATGAAGATCCATGTGGATTGTCCTCTTTTCCCTCAAAGTTTAAAATCGTCCTTCTCCTATTAAAAACTTTTAAAAAATCTTCTAGTAAAATCTTTATCTAAACATAGGGGGAATTTAGACAATTTTAGATATGATTTTTTTTTTGCTAGGGAAGTCATGTGTAGTTGTTTCTCAGGAAAAAAAATTCGCACACATACATATATTAACAAGAAGGAGTATGTCATAGTAAAGAGAGGACTGTTCTCTCAATCAAGACCAGGTGGGTTCCAGACTAGACGGTGATGCTTCTTGGTTAGGGATTTTGAGCAAGGCAGTAACCTCTCAATGCCGTGCCTGAGCAACTACACGTTACAGAGTGGTTGCAGATATACAAGGAGAGAACGTTTGTGGGTCACTTCGCTCAAGAAATCATGTCAATCAGGAAAACACAAGTCTAGATCAAAACATATATATGTGCGTATGTACATATGTCTTTATATTTACACTGCATGTGTATACACACATATATTACATTTTATGTTATAGTACTTCTGTTTCTTGCTTTACAAATCTAAATTTTAAAAAGATTATTGATGAATATATTAGAGGTTTATACAGCAAATGCACAACTAGTTCATTGTCCTGAGACCAGGACAAAAAAAAGAGACTTGGAAAAGTTAAATAATTTACCACTGGAGACAGACAGCTAGAAATGGCAGAGTTAAGACTCAAACACAGGCATTTTCCCTCTAGATCCATGGTTCTTTCTGTTCTACCAAGATATACAATCACACGAGTATCTAAACTCATTACTGCCTTCTGGATTCTTCAGTCTTCTGGATTATTTGTGTCTCTACTTTATTCCAAAACAACACAGATAATTACGAGGTGATTATATGGCTGAGAGTCTGATATGCCCTTTAAATCTGACCTATTGACATAGATCATATTTTACATATACTATCACTTTACAGTATCTAATAGATCTCTAGCCCTGTTTCATAGGACTCAATAAATCTAGTTTCCTAAAATCTCATCCGATACACTAGGAGTTCATTGATGTCATGATCCCTGCCCTAATCCCTGAGAGACTCATTTCTAGGTCATCTATCCAAATCTAGGATGGACTGTATATGGGCTTCTTTTAAGAAACTTGGTCAGAACTCTCAGGGGATTTACCTAAAAATGGTCCTCTCCAACCTGTACCAATAGAGATGTATACTTTCATAATGGAGCCAGAAAAATACTCTCTATGAAGTAAAAACGATCCACCGTCCTGTAAAAGAATGCCTTAGTCTTCTTTTATTTTAAAAAGGTAATCTTTTAATATAGATTCTTGAAATCTAAAGCACATGTTTTAAAAATTGGCCTTTAAGCAGCAGTGGTCTCAAAGATGGGTTTTACTATCCCCCATTCAAAATACACTCAATCACAGGGGCTTTTAAATTGGTTTCAATTCTAGATCCAGACTAATCCCTTGCCAGGGGCTGTCAGAGCTAGCTCATAGCACAGCTGCAGTATTTTTAAGCAAGAAAGAAGAGGGTAGGAGTAGGGGGTGAGAGGAGAGGCGTGATTACTAACCCCAAAACAAATAGTGGCTGCTTATTGCCCAGTGCACGAGCCAGTCAAATGATCAGATCTGGCAGCAGTTTCTCTGTCTGAACGCCAATCTCAAACTGAGTTAACTTCCCTGGAATTCAATTGGTCCCTGTGTCTTGCTCTTAGTTTGCAATCTGAACTCTGAGAACTTTCACTTCAAACAGCCCACCCCTCATCCCACTTCCCCAGAGGCAGGAATTTTGCCTGCCTGATTTCTACTTGAGTGATTGATTATTTTAGGTACTAGTACTGCCCTCTTTGGAGCAGGACAAACTCTATTTACTCAACAATCTGATTGAGGTTTCCAGTTGTCCTTTAAGAAAGAAACTTCTAGTGGAGTAGTAGTCTGCTCTCTAGAAGGCTCTGGGAGCCTTTTGGTAGCTGACCAGACTCAAGAATGAGAACAAACATCATTCTCCTAAATGGGATTGCTGATCATTCTTGCTTTCCAGCTCAAATCAGATTGCTTGTAAAATTTCTTTGAAGACTTTCAGAAATTCTAGACAGGTTGTGCCAAAGGGGCCTTTAGGTTAGAAGTCATTTAATCCCTCCCTGTCTTAGTTTCTTCATCTCTAAAACAAGAGGTTGAACTGAAATCACTCTAAAGATCTCAATTCTAAATCTATGATCTATGATGTATTTAACTATTAGGACTGGACAACCAATGAGAAATCCTTTGTCTTATTAACTCATGCAAACCAGATAAGTAACATTTATTCAGGAGTCTGGACCACTTCTTATGACCTCTAAGCACTTCTAAATTTTCCTACTATTACAAAGGGTCAAGAATAGTAACCAAATGTGCTACCTGGGTTCCTTACTTTTAGGCATGTTAATCTACTTCCAGTAGGTTTTATAGGGAATTTCTGATATTAAGGATGCATTGCCTAAAGATTACCTAAAGATTATCAATGTCTTCTAACAGATTCTTTGCTAGTTTGCTGGATTTGGATCCACTATTTAACTGACTTTGCTGCAGGCACTGTGGGTCACTCACAGAATCATAAGATATTAAATTTCTATGGTCCTCTGCAAACAGTCAGTATATCTTAGTGAATTTAAAAAAATTGAGGTGGATGTGGAAGGTATGGGAATCCCAAGGCCACATTTCATCCTGTGAAGTATGTTTGGCATTCCCCGACAGGTTGTGCCTATATAGGAGGCTACAGAACACTAAAATCAGACACCTATTTTGCCAAACACAGTCAGGCTCAATGGGAGGAAGATCCATCTTACATTTTCAAATGGGATAACAATTTTTTAGGTTACAAAAGTTTCTCCTCTCTCAAGTTGTCTTGTTTTTGTTTTGTTTTGTTTTGTTTTTGTTTGTTTGTTTTTTCCTACCCTGGAACTGGATCATCACGTGCTACATATTTTGGCCCTTGTGAACTCAAAACTTTTGAGGATACTGAAACAACTAAGCAAATTCCTCTTGATTCCCTTACCCAAGAAGTATAATCACATATCTCTTTGTCCCAGTTGGACATCTCTACCTGGCCCAACATGGCCCAAACTGTACTAACTCTCATCATCATCTCTTCTAACCTTTCCCTTTCTTCAACTTTTCTATTTCTATTGATGTCATCACTGTATACCCAGTTACTCAGGCTTAAAGTCTTGGAATCATCTTCGGTCCTTCCTTTATTTCCACATCCAATAAATTACCAAGTCTTACTAATGGCTTTCTGTTGCTTTCAAAACAAGATGTTCAGATCCTAGGATTTTAATTCCATTATTTAGCCCAAATCTACCTTTGCAGCTATACCTCCTGTTACTCTCCTTTGCAAATTTTCATTGAAGTGAACTACTCTCTATTCCCTGTTTTTTACTTGTCTTCTCTTATTTTCTAGCTTTTTGCTCATGCTGCCCACCACATCAAGAGTAAGTTCTCTCTCCTCTTGCCACCAACAGCCCAATTTCCAATTCAAACTTCTTTAGCCTCTTTGTCAACTAAAAGGGATCACTCCCTCCTCAAATTACTCATAGCACTCTAACTGAACTTCTCCTTTATATTTCTTAGAATTTCGTTTGTATCACTGTTCTTTGTTTACATGATTTCCCTTCCTTTTAGATCAGTGGTTCCCAAACTTTTTTGGCCTACCACCCCCTTTCCAGAAAAAATATTACTTAGCCCCTGGAAATTATTTTTTTTTAAATTTTAATAGCAATTAATAGGAAAGATAAATGCATCTGTGGCCATCACCACTCCCCTGGATTGCTGCAGCACCCACCAGGGGGCAGAGGCACCCACTTTGGGAATCACTGTTTTAAATGATAAACTTCTTGAGATCACAATCTGCATCACATCTCTCTTGGTATCACCTGGCTTTTACATTAATTATAGTAACAAACTAATGCTTCTCCAGTTGACTTTCTGTATGATGCTAGCAGACATTCATCCCTTTGAGGAATGATTGTCTCTAGAAATGACCTATAACTACCAAAAAATAATTCTCTGTGTTCCAGTAGAGGAGTACACAAAGCTCCTCACCTTGAACATTACACAACATGGTAGGGATCAAGTAACCAAATGCTCCAGAAACAAATTATACAAGATATAAAATTTATAAAACATAGGAATTTCTGAAAGGAGATACAATTCTATTCCACCTATTGCAAAATGCACTGCTAAGGCTATGCCAATAGTACCCATTTGCAAACAGAGAACTTTCAGTTTGATATCAGATTTTGAAGACATCGTCAATGGTAAAGAGAGTTTTGGAGAATGTTTTCAAATTTGCATGCTCAAACTGCAACTTCAAGCTGCCTGTGAGTCCCACACAGTACTCCAGATTGTAGAGGGAGGAAGTGCTCACTTTGGGTGGCTGGACAGAAGAACAGGCATGCAGAAAATGTCCTTGGGCTCTGTGAAGAGGTGGAAAAGAGCAGCTCTCCCCATGCTGGTCTGGTACTTGCCAATACTTTTGTCAATGCTGGTATAGAGGAAGATAAATATTCTCTTCACTCTCTGTACAACTGAACTATTGACTGATTACTTTTGGCTTCCCCCATCCCAATGAGTAGCATCTATCCTTGAAAGGACTGGAAATTCTAGAAGTCTATGAGTCAAGCTAACATAATGGGTTTATCTAGCCATCAACCTCTCTCATTAGGATTCCTATTTTATGTGTATACATGGAAGGAAAGAAACATATCCAGGAATGACATCAGTACCATTTTTGTCCTCTAGAGTTATATACAGCCCAATCATTCCTCATAAGAAAGCCTTTCAAATATTTCAAAGATGGTATCAAATTCCTCCTATATTTTCTTGTTTCCAGGTTAAATATCTACATTTTCTTCACTATCCTAGTTACCCTTTCTTGGATTCATTCCAAGTTGTCAATGCTCCACTTAAAATGTAGAATCTATAACTGGACATTTCCAGTGTTTTGCTATATTGAGTTCTTTGCAACTATTATTTTACTTGATGTGGAGGCTTGGAAGATGAGAAAGTATGGCTGGCATCTGATTGCTGGGTAGAGTGCCCAGATCTAAGGAAATACTGAAACACATTGATTTTTAAAAAATAACTTTTATGCTACTGACTCATGTGAAGCCTGTGGTCACCCAATATCTCTGCATCTCTCTCACATGAACTATATTAATTATATATTAAGGTATAGCTTTCTCTGCTATTTACTAACTTGGAAAAGTCAACTCAAGTCCCTAGGTCTCGCTTTCCTTATCTGTAAAATGAGAGGATTGGGCTAGAAAATCTCTAAGATCTTTCCTATTCTAAATCCCATGCCCCAATGCTTTTACAATTGCCTTTTTGAACCTAAATAATTGACTTTACATTTATCCATCTTGCTCCTTTCAAGCAATCATTTCTCATTCATCATTTATATTTCCACTCTTATAAACAAGCCCATTTCTGTCTCTTTTACATGTTGCCCCAAATAATGTAGAGTATCTTAAAGTGAACCCGATATGCCTAAAATTTTTTTTTGGTCTGAATGCTAGCCTAGGTCAAGAAGGGTTTTTACCCACATTCCTCTGGGCTTCTTCTAGGATATCCTTAGGGATTTCACTCTTAACCATATGATTTAGGATGTATCATTGTTATATTACTGAAAACATGACTGACTAAATAAGCAGCAGTAAACAAAGTCTAATAATTTACCATATTATCAGTCCATATCCAAGACATATACTAATTTTAACCTTGCTTCAAACCTTTATAATGTAATTTTATTCCAATGGTTAAGTCACAAAAGTGATTTATATAAGTTCAAACAATTTTATGCATACCAATACCTTAAAAAGAAAAGCAGAATATTTCTTTCTAGGGAAGAAGCCAGAAGTCATTTTTGCTTGCTTGGATTACAAGAAAGGTGCCAGAAACAAACACCATAAGTAAAGTAGAAATGAAAGACGAACAATTTTCATGTATCTTCAGAAAATGTTATTTATTTCTGTGGATAACTCACTATAAGAAAAGTTCTCAACCTTTATGTAAGAAAGAGATACAATTCACTTCTATAATTCTTTGAGATTACTGGTGAAAACTATCATAGTATCATAGAGTTAAAACAGGAAAAGAGACCTTAGAGACCATCGAATTTAATCTCCTCATTTTTACAGATGAGGAAATTGAGGCTGAGAAGCCAAGTGGCTTTGCCCAGAGATCATACAACTATTATGTATCTAGGGGATGATGCAAATTGAGGTCTTCTTGGCTCTATGCCTAGCACTCTATGTCCTGTGCTTCCTAAATGCCTAAATATTTGGTAAATGGATGCTGGGAGAAAAATCCTTGAGTGATATAGAACAGGTGGTTATGCTTCCTTTCCACTGGGGATTCTGGCAAAGAGGGAAGAAGACCAGGGACATCACAGTTGCAAACCAGATTGGGGCTCTAGTAGATTATTTTAATTTAACTTTTAGAAGGCAGTAAGGAAGAAAGGAAGATAAGCATTTATTAAACCCTTATTCTGTGTTAGGCACTATGCTTAGTGCTTTACAAATATGTCATTTTATTTATTTGGTAGAAAGAGCATTGGGAAGACTTCAGTTTAAACTACATATTAACTCTATAAATATGGGCAAGCCATTTAACTTCCCTTCAATCCATTTCTCTATTATACAATGCGACTAGATTATTCAGTTTGAGAGGTTTTGTCTAATTTTAAAAATTGTATTCAGTGGATTCCTGAAATATAATATTTTCATGGTTCTGAATGCCCTTTCCCTAGCAATTCAAAACAATGTCTACGAAGTAAGAGAATGGATCCCTCATATATCTTTAGAAAGAAATTTAGAGATCCTGGCACCCTGGTTGAGATAATCTTTTCAATATTTGTTTCTGTGATAGCCTCAATATTACCAGGATTTTGCAAGGAGGCTTATAGGTACAGTGCATAGGAGGCACTCAGTAAATCCTATGATTGATTAATCAGAAGAACAGAGGTCAGGATTTCAAACTTCTCTATTAGAGACCAATTATTACTTAAGTGTTTAAGGCATGCTGCTCTTACAATATAAATATGAATATAGTTTTTCCTACTAAGGAAATATATAAACATTCCAAATGAACAAGATTCACTTGATTATTTTCATTTAGAAGAGTCTAGAGAATTAACAGGTATTTCAAAAACCATAGATTATTACAAAAAATTATAGTTACAAACTTCAAAAATTTAACAAAAGCTTTGCCATTTAAATATACACAATTAATAGATATGTACATTTAGGGAGGCTCAAGATTCTAAAAAGAATGAATAAAACTAGATCATGTTCAGTAATTCAATAATAGTATTTCTGGATTTCTTCCTTTCCTTCCAAATTCCTAATATTTATCCTAGGAGTTGTTTTGGAGACAACAAAGCACTTTGGTATCTAATGAGAGTTCGTGATTATCTAACTCTCTAACCTATCCTCCCTTGGAGAAATCAGCTCTTCACTTCCCACAGATGATCTCTATCAAATGTTCCCAATATAATTTGGCATGCATTGATCATTTGGAGACGTACAAAACACCGCACTGCAAGGTGGGCAAACAGACAACGGCATAGGGTAGATTTAGAGTAAAGAACTGAGAGGCTCCATTCCAGGATTTAAGTCTTGGCTCTGCCTCTGCATTTGCTGAGTGATTTTGGGCAGGTCGTAAGTCACTTAACCTATCTAGGCCTCTGCTCACTCTTTTGTAAAAATCAGCCCAGTAGCACATACCTCATACGGGCCTGGCAAGGTTTAATTAATGTTTATAAAGTACTCGGAAATCCTTGGATGAAAGAACCTCAGCCAACGCTAAGTATTATTAGTATTACAGACCTCATTTCAGGGCCAATCTGCTCAAACTTACAGAGCAAATGAAAAAAAAAAAAAAAGAATCCTAAACTAACAGTTACCTTAAAAAAAAAAAAGACAACTTTAATATAAATGCCTTCCTATTTTCTTCACAACAATTTGTTTAAGTGTTATTGGCTAACATTTGTGCCAAGCACGCTGCTGGCTACACTGAAGATGTTTAAATATCCAGTGCCAACAAGCACAGCTGCTGGACTCCCTACGCCCTCCTCCTGTTCACTCCATGCCAAATGACTCACTCAGCTATGAATGATGAGGCAGCAGCCGAGGAAAATGCCAAGTGCAAGTGAGATTAGTGATAAACCAGAGGATCCCTACAGAGGTCAGTGATTAGCGGGTTCCTAGTTGTAATCACTTTTCTAACCCAGCCTTTATCTCATCATATACTCCATCTTAACGCCGCAGTTTTCCTGTGACAGGCATCAGAACCTGCGAGCGGCTTCCCAATCAATAATCCTCACAGTATTGCTAAAGCACCCAGAGAGTGTCTTCCCCTTGATAATAGCCCAGCCAGACCTGGGTAATTTGAATTGGTTTTGTAAACTCTCTTGAGATGTTAAATCCCAAAGATAAAAACATCCGGAGTATAAATGCATCCCCCAAAACAGCTACCCTTAATTTTTACAGAATAACCAGATTCACAGATAAAGCAGGGACAGATTGAGTAGGATGGCTTGTACAGAGCAGCTGACTTGGTGTTCCAGGCTTTCAGTAGGATGTAAACAGGAGATCACTAATTTACAGTGTTATGTGAATGTGAGTTGCAAAGTGAGGCTGGAGAATTGGGTTGAGAAATGAGAAGAAAGGGGAAAGATTTATCTTTCTAGAATTTAACACTTCGGGATGCTGTAGTGATGTCATCTTTTAAGACCGTATGTCAAGCACATAATTATGAGAATCTTAAAGTCTAAACAATTTTAGAAGAGCATTTTTCTTACTAATTGGACTTTCTCAAATCTAGTCTACAGGCAAATTTACATCAAATTTGCTGTGGTTATTTTTCTTTAGGTATTGATTTTAAGTACCTCTTCTTTCGCACAGCTCCATATTTGCCAATTCAACTCTGTCTTTGAGAAATCAGAATGACAAACATCTTGGTTCCTCTATTTACTCAATAGAAATGAGCTTTTTCTTTAGCTTTATTTCATTTCAAGAATAAACAATGTCTGGTGTATTAGGCTTTTAGAATCAGATAATCTATGACCTTTGTAGCATCATGATTCCACTAATTTAACAGTTCTTAGAAACATGAGTGGATCCAATACACATTTTTTCAAGTCAAACAGAACACTTAAATACTGTAGATTCATGGAAACTATTGGCAAGGGTTAAATAAAAATATCTGAAATAATCAAACAGGTACTTCACACTTTTCCATGGAATGAATAAGATAGAACAAAATGGATTCAGTCCACTACTAAAACCTCAAAACAATCAGGCTGCTGACAGTTTGTTAGGCAATTTTATAAAGAGGCAAACAGAGGATCCTGATAACATCCTCTTGTCTTTCTTCTCCTTTCTCCTCTACATTAGACATACACTAAACCCTAAACTTAAACTCCTTTTGACAAACTCATTTTCTTCCACCAAGTCATTTTATCAAAAGTGCTTAAGATATTCTTCATTCAGCTTAAGAGTAGTAGCCTATTTATTTAACATCCCATTACCTTTTCCTTATACCTTTCTTTATTTTTGCCTTATTTAGACTATAAGCCAAGACAGACTCAATGTCTAATTCTGTTGTGTTTAGCAGTATTCAAGGAATAGAAAGCACTTATTCAGGAAACACTGGCTTCTAGGGCTTTGTTTGACTCCACTCCAATGTCCTACCAACTACATTCTTCCGTGTATATGAGAAAAGGAAAAGTGGTATTGACCTAGAACAGTGGTCTGAGAATACTCAAATTCTTGTTAACTGACTAGGTTTACTTTTGGTGCTGTTAATCAACTATTTTCTCAGTTATTCAAACACAAAGTTGACCTGACATATTGTTATTTGCCCACTCTGAAAAGCGGTAATGTTTTATCATGGATAAATAGAGCATTTTTATTTAATTCATGGAGCCTCTTTAGGAAAGGTGAAAAATCTAAAAAATTGGGAGACTTTCTGGACTAAGGATAAATGCACAAATAAATGCATCAAGTACATGAACAATGGAGACCATTTAGAATGAGTAAGTCTCCTGAGATCTTCAAATATAAAAAAAAAAATTCAGAGAAAGCCAATAAATCTCATACTTAACAATATCAGTCAATCAGAAAAAAAACCTCAAAATGTAAGTGAAATTCCTCAATGTACATTACAGAAACTAAGGTAGTGTGTGTACATGTCCCAGAAAATGTATAAGCACAGAGAAATTATAGTATAAAGAGAGTGTGACACTCTATTGAAACAGATGGAGAAAGCCCCAAAGAGTTCCTTTGTCATTTGCTAAGATTTAAATAAAGTACTTGCTACATGATGGGCACTTTGGGATAAATTATGTGACATTCAATTTTCATTGAGCAGACTATGTGTTTTTTTTTTTTTTTTATTTTCATCCTATCTTCGAAGTTTAAAAATATACAGGTAGTAGGGTAAACTCCTCAACTGGAAAACTGGTTGTGTTTTTTTTTTTTTTTATCTGCTCTTTGGAACATTTAGGGCAATTAAAAAAAAAACCTTTCCTTCTGTCTTAGAATCAATACTGTGTATTGGTTCTAAGGCAGTAGAGCAATAAAGATTAGGCAACAAGGGTTAAATGACTTGCCCATAGCCATACAGCTAGGAAGTACCTGAGATCCAATATGAATGAAGGACCTACTGCCTCTAGGCCCGGTTCTCAATCCACTGAGCCTCCTAACTACCCTCAGGGCAATTTTTAAAAGCCTTTTAAATGAAAGTTAAGTTTCCATCCCAGTCCACAAAAGCCTGCAACTCATGTCACTGAAATACTGTATATTTATAATTAAATCACCTTAGCACAGGGCCAGGGACATAGTAAGCACTTAATAAACACATGCTAACTAAAAGACGGACTGAAATATAGTGGAGAACAACATAAATGCAACAGTAGTAATTAAACATAATAGAAAAAAGAAACTAGAATAAAGCTTTAAAAATTATCTTGAATGCTGGGGCTTAAAAAAACAGATGATTAAGTAAGGATGAGAGAAGAGACAGAATTCTGTGGAGGTTCTGATGGGTAATTCTGAGTATATCTGAAAACTTTATTCATTATTTCTAATTTCACATCAGTCCTCAGTAATTTATTTACTTGATACAGGTCACAATTTTTTAAAACTTAAATTTTAAAAAAATTGTGAACTTGGCAAACATGAAACTCAAACATTTCTATACATGCAGAATAAATATGACTTAAAATATATATATGTATATATACACACCTGTTTGTGTATATATACACAAGCCATACTTATTGTGTGTGTATAGACTGTGAATCATTCTTATGAACAGCTTGTTCTTTGAAGTATATATTAAACTTACACAATAGAACTTACACTACCTAGTTGTCTTTGTCCCTTTCTGAACTCCTTTTTGTCACCTTCTCTGTATTATATGTTTTAATGATGCCCTGTTTTTTTTTTTTGCACCATTATTACTCTTATTCGTCTACAACTCTTTTCCTCATCCCCTCCCCTCAAAATCAAAGCCTTCTTTTGTAACAAATAAGGATAGGAAAGCAAAACAAATTCACACTTTGGTTATATCTGAAAGTGTATATAATACTTTGCACATTTGGTCTTTCATTCCTTGGTTAAAAAGACAGAAAGCATTCTGGAGTCTGTCTGTCATTAAGCATTTAATAAAGATCTGCTAAATGCCAGGCAGTGGGCTAAAATGCTAGAGATACAAGAAGAGGTATCCTTTATCCCCAACAAAAACAAAAAAACAGTCCATGCCCTCATGGAGTTTACAATCTAATGGGAAAGAAGACAAGCAAACAAATACATACAAATATGACTAGTTACTGCACTGACTAGAGTTCTTGGGTTTTTCTAAATTGTTTCCCTTTACCTATTACATATAATCATATAAATTATACATTTGGTTCTGCTCACTTCACTATGCATTAGTTCAAACAAGTCTTCCCAGATTTCTCAGAACCTGTCTGGTTTTTCTTTTCGTACAGCATTAGTAGTACTTTTATACTTGCTAGTCAAACTTAGGAATGGCAATAAGTATTTTTATAGTTATTAGTCAATATTAGAATCAGTTTGGGGCTTACAAATGAAATGAGATGAAGAGGAAGGAGATTTTCCTGGAGGGAAAAGGCTCATATAATTTACATTTTTATATAGTGTCTCAGAGTAGTATTTATACAAGATGCTTTTCTTACAAAAACCCTATGATGTAGGAAGGGCAATTACTATTCTTATTTACTAGAGAACATAAATTGACATCTAGTAGTTAAGTGACTTAATGAAGGTCACACACTTTGCCCAGATTTTCAGAAGAGGGAGGGGAAGGAGGAGGAGAATGGGTGCAGAGGAAAAAATAGGAAGGAGCTAGGGAGAAAGAAGGTGAAGGGAATGGGAGAGGAAAGAAAAAGGGAGAGGTAATGGGAGAAAAGAGAGATTAATTTAGATCAAATGCTGGCACTATGAGACAAAAAATGGAGAAAACATGTTAAATTATATTTAAGAATCCTTCTAGATCTTAAATTCTACACTTTTGTGAAAAATGGAATAGCTTCTGTTCAATTCTTCTAGAAGAGGAAAGAAAGGTTGTTTTTTTGGGGGGGAAATTGTCTGGTCAAACAGCCTCCTAATGCCACTAACTAGCCTGGATGCTATGTGGAACAACAGTTTGCTGCTAGGGTTTTTGTTATATATTTTCAGGCCTCTGCAGCACAAATGAGTCTCAAGTTTAAGTAAAGAGAAGGGGAGATAGTATATTTGCAACCAGTTCTTATATACACATAAGATGTTTTCTAGTTATCTGTTCATAATTCAGGGACTGCCTATACTTGAAAATATATAACAAGGGGCAGCTAGGTGGCTCAGTGTCCAGGTACTTAAAACCAAACTGTCTAACCCTGGAACTAATACTTAATATTGACTCCAAGATGGGAGGTAAGAGTTTAAACTATATATAAAACAAAAAAAAACTAGGAAAATAAAGAGATTATTGAAAAAAACAAAACATGAATACCTTTTTACAGCTGGCATTAAAACCAGTGTTTTAGGAGCTAAAGAGAAGCTATTATTCAAGATGACTGAATTTTCCACACCTCTCTCATACAAAGATTCAAACGAAAGTTTTTTTCAATTTTTATTACCAAATGAATTCACTGTGTGATTAAAGGAGTCAGTTTGCATGATTCCTGCAATTTTTTTAAAAATTATAAACTTATGTGAAGCAAGTGGTTGGAGAAGAGTAAATTAGAAATTGGGAAAAAAATTGTCTCGAAATTTATTTTATTAACAGCAGACACTGGCAGCTCCAAAATGAAGCACATAGCCTACCTAGGCTTTTAGGGTAACAGAGGGTATATGTCTTACTTGAACTCTAGGGAAATTCACCAACTCTGTTTAACTACTTAGACTTTTATGACTCTGCAGAGAGGTTCTCACATTTTCAAAGTCAGGTGTTTTATTTGAGAAATACTTTGGATTCCAGTAAGTCTGCCCACAAGTTTGAATTCAGCACTAAGTGCTTGGAGAATATTTTCTCCAGCAGGAAATATGCATGCCACTCCCTCCAGAATATCAGAAAGATTGCATATATTCCTGGCTCTCTCCTGGCTATCATTTCATTATAGGATAGAATATTCAATCTTGGTTTCTCCTTTAACTTCTTTTCACATATAGTCTAGCTGGGTCTCCATATTCAATCCCAATCTATACAATGTATCTGTTAATTCTTGGAGACTCAGAGGGATCTGTGATTTTAGGGATAGGGATTTCTACCATGCAGATCACAACCCAGCTATCTGCTGCTTTATTGTATAAGAGCAGTGCCTGGAACATAAGAGGAGCTTAATAAATGTTGATTGAATCAAACTGATTCTTGTTCATGTCCTCCATTAACTTTGCCACAAGGGACTAACTCAAAGTTTCTTTTATTTTTCGGCAGATTGTGAGAATACCATTGGAGCATTGTGGTTGCCAAATTGCTCCCTTTAATCCCATCCTATGGCCAAGCTACCTTATTTTTTTGCTCATACATGCCTTTCTCTGATGATTCTTTTCTCTGGATCTTCTTTTAAGCTTATATGTTATACCCTGTTCATGCCCACCATAGGCCTTTTACATTGTTCCCACATAATATTTTCTGAAACATTTTGGGGGACTCGAGTGTTTCATGACAGATTCAAACGAGAAGATTACTCCTAGTATTAAAAAATATCTTTGTTACTGTGAAATGAAAACAAGAAACTACTCCTTGCTAAATAATACTGTTTTTAAAAATGAAGCTCCAAAATGAGTAAATATTTCAAAAGTTAAAATATTGTTATTCCTTAAGCCTCTGGCCCTTTATATGTTCTTTTTTCACCCTAAAATTTAGCATCTTCCTCTAATTCTAGGAATTAATTCTACACAAATGAAAATCTATATTTGGGTTTGATAGCTCTTTTACAAGCAATTTTAACTTTAACCAGTGCAGGATCATTCCCAGTTTCATTACTATATACCTGACCTTGAGCAAATTATTTAACCTAAGACTTGTTTCCTTCTGTGGAAAAAGGAGGGGATTGGACTTGATGGTCTCAATGGTCTCTTTTAGCTTTAAATCTAGAATCTTAAAATCTTCCATGGTGGAAAAGACTGATGATAAAAAAATTATTTCATTTTGAACAAAGATGCTGTCCATGAAATGATAAAAAGTTAAATAAAACCTTTTTAAATGCCTACAAAAAAGTGGACACAATAGTTTATAATTAGACCTTATTAAATGTAATATGTACTTTAAAAAACAGTTATTTCCTGTTCAAATTTATTGTTTTTTTGTATACAGAGTTCCTCTATCTCTGTTGGCAAGTGCTAAGTTTACAAGAAAAAAAATTAAAGAGGTATTCCTATATCCTGGCACTTTAAACTTTTGGGGGATACAGGTTACCATACTCTGAGTGCTCTCATTTGAAGAAACTGGCCATGCCCTATTGAATCTTGAGGTTTTGAACTGCTTTTTAAATCTCTTTCAGGGATTATTTTACGAAGTATCTTTTTGGCATAAAATCTCTTGTCATCAAGGTTAGAATATCACAATTAATCAGTTGAGTCCATGAAGCATCCTATATTTCTTGAGAAGGGGGGAAGCAGTAGAGTAAAGGAATGGAGGACAAGCGATATAAAGGCCTACCTAAGAGACTTATATAAACCTGTTCAATTGCTATTCCTGCTGTCCTTGATATCCTTTAGAATTGGAAAAAGGAGGGGAATCTCTTTCTCTTATACTGCTTTATTATTCTTCTTCATTTCACTAGTCACTGCCTACCTTACCTTGGCAACTTGATCCTGAAACTAAAATACTTCATTGCAGACTCTGTGACTTACTTATTTTAAAATTTTCCTTTTATCTGAGTCCAAATTCATATTTGCTTTTTCTTTTCTACTGTACATAAGCTGTTGTTTCCACTATGTAAAAAGCTTTCTCTCCCTCACATAAGTTAAGATATTATAAAAGCCCTTGAATGAAAAAACTTTAAGAAAATAAAAGGTATTAGTATTAGAAGATAAAATTTATTTTGGGGTCACAAACCAAGGATTAATAACACATATACAATTTTAACAGTTCTACTGGATTAAGTCCTTAGAAGCTTTTACACTCCTAGGGAGTTTGGGCTTAAAATTATCATTATACAGGTGTTGTACAAATACTGCATGCTCACTTGAATGCAATGCTTTGGCAACAAATAAGCAGCTTAGTTACTGAATTTGCACTTATACTGCTAATATGACAAGGTGAGGAAATGGTCCAGAAATTATTTAAGTTATTCCACTCTTACTTGCTCAACTTTTAGGGTTATATTCAGTGTATATCTATTTTAGGAACTGCTTTGGAAGGGACTGATGTTTTATGCAAGGAAATGCTATTTCCCCAGATGAATAGAATATCCATTCTTTGGCTCACAGTTTCCATGACACTAAAAACAAAACATTCATCAGCACCAACTTAGTGTTTGATGGTAAATGCAGCTGCAGCTCACATGAGTTCACAATGCATCCCAACTCTTCTCTACAGAAGAGAGGCTGGGTATTTCTCCAAAGCAATTGTATTGTTATTGCAGCAATTTTTTTCCCTGCCATAGATCTAAACACAAAACATTTTTAGTTAAGTCACCAATGTCTCTCTCATCCATCCTTACAAAATTCATGCCACAGACATAATGAAAAGTTCTTTAATTATGCCAAGAGTACCATTTAGATTTTGTAACTATGAAAGCCTAGCTTATGTGTGTACCACAGCATTAAAGTCTCATGTTGTATAAAAAAATCTATACTGAAAACTCTACACATATGGACTGAAGCATGTGAAAGAGAAACATTCATAGTAAACAAATAGCTTGGAAATCTCGATTGGATTATGGTAAGATAGTGCCCCCTTGTGTTTTGGCATTTTCTGCCTTGACTAAGTCCAATATTAATTTCTTTGGAACTTTGTTGTATAAATTTGAAGCAATTTTTATACCATATAAATAATGAAATTTAGTAGCTAATTCTTTTTACCTATTAAATGCTTACTTTAATACAGATGCTAATTGAATCTCATTGATGCTAAAATCATCAGTGTTGTAAAGGGACTTCTGAACTATAGTTGATATATGTACTAGAGTTACTTTTAAAGTGTTTGAACTTCAATTTTCTTATTAGCAAAAGAGTCTATAAAAGGATTAAGAAGCAAGAGAAAGCAATATCCACCGTTTTCATCTTTGTCAATTATGTTTCCCTACTATAACTATTTTATACCATATGACTGGTTATATGTTCTTTTGAGCAAAAAAATAAAAATTAACTGAGTTTAAAGTTTTCTTTAAAAATCCACAAACTATTTTGTACTAAAATTCTGAAGTCATATGAAAACAAAGTCTCTCTGCCCACTCAGATGTGTAATAGGAATATAGGTAGGTTCTAAGTTACAAACATGTCTTACAATGACCCATACGAATAAGAGGCCACCAATGGTTTACCTCAATATCCCTTCATGGCAACAACCCCATTTTACCATCTACGCTATGAAAATAAAATAAATATGGTTACTGCTTCAAAAAAAATGAAACAAAGAGCTGTCAGAGAATCAATCTATGAACTGAATAAGAAAAGAAAAGCGCAAACAGCTGAAGTCACAACTCTGAATGAAGACTCCTAGCCGAGATTGGTCTAAGATGTTGAAGAATCTCCTTTATAAAAGCATATTTTTCTATCCATGACCAAATATTTTTCCATTCAATACATGAAATTCTACCAAAAATGGATTAATAAGCATTTCTTTGAAAAAATACAAAGATGATAGGAGAGCTGAAGAGAGATCAACTATGTGCACATTATTGGGGGTTAGTTCAATAGGACTGTTTTTTGCTATTCCTAACTACTAACTAGAGTAATCTACAATGACAGGGTGTTGTTTTGGGAGAAATCAGTGGAAATGCAAAGAGGAATATATTTTTTAAATGAAACACTTTGAATGGCAAGGCAGACTAGAGATAGAGTGATAATGTAAGACAGCATAAGCGAACCTGGGAATAAGAGGGCTTTAGAGGTGAGAGAGAGAGAGAGAGAGAGAGAGAGAGAGAGACAGATGATAAGTACAGTACCAAAGATGAACCACTTATCTCAAAATTGTGCCTAGAAAAGAGGAAAGAAATGTCTTCCTGCCTTCTACTATGCCACTTGTTCCCAGCTCTGTTCAAGTCAATTTAACAAACATTTATTAAGAGCTCATCATGTTCAAGGCAATGTGATGAGCACTTTGGATACAAAGCAGTCTCTGGGCTAAAGAAACTTTATTTCTACTGGGAGATATAATATGTATACAGAGAAATGAATCAAAAGTAATTTTAGGAGGGAGAGAGCAATAGGAACTAGGTGGGTGGGACCAGGAGTCTTGCACAGGAGTATGTTGTCTCAGTCTTGAAGGAAGCTATAGATTCTAAGAAGTGAAGGGGTTCACTGTACTTAACACAGTGTTTGGTACAATTAGCATTTGCACCAAATATAGCATAAATGAATGTGCTAAATAGCATAAATAAAAATTAAGTGATTTTTCATTCACCCCTAGCCAATGCATAGAGAAAGGATACGCTATGTCAAGTTCAAGAAACATCCCAAAGGATAATTTGGCCAGAATGTGCAGTAGGGGGCATATGAAGGAGAGGGAAAAAAGGAAGTCTAGAAAGTTAAGTGGCAATCAAGTTGTGGAGGGCTGTTAATTGACAGACATAGGATTTTTTTTTTCACTCTTAAGAGTGAAAGGGAACCACGGAGGGTTTTTAGGTTTTAAGAGAGTATGATAGTCAAACCTATATCTTAGAAAGGTTATTTTGGCAGCTGTGGAGGATAAATTAAAGAGAGAGAAAGGCTAGAAACAGGGAGGGCAATTACATTATCATGGTCCAGATGAGATGTGATGATAACCTGAACTAGGACAGTAGCCTTGTAAGTGCAGAGAAGGAAATAAATGAGTTATGCTGTGAAGATAGAATGAAAAGACAGAGATGAAGAGACAAGTCAAACACTAAATATGTACATAAAATAAATATAAAGCACCTTTTAATGGGGTAAGGGGTATGACCGAAGGCTTATATAGCTTTAGAACAGCTATCACTTCTTCCTTGGATTCTACTGTTATCATTACCTTGAATACTAAAAATATCTCTACTTTAATTACCCCAAATCTGCTGTTCTCAAACATTTATGCTCCTGACTGTATATCCCCTTTCTCAAACTATTTCAAAGAGTAAACTTCTTATGGAATCTAAGAAAAAAAATCTTTATGGAATCTAAACTAAATTTTCTTTAGTTTTGTATTTTCTTGATTTTGACTTCTCTGCATCCTATTTGCTGATTCTTAAATATAGGACCTAGCATAATGTCTTGAGTGCTCGAGGGAAGACAGGGGACACAGGAGACAGAATGCTGGACAGGGACTAAAGAAGATGAGAATGACTTATCTTCCTGAGTCCAAATCTGGCCTCAGACATGTACTAACTGGTTGATCCTGGACAAATCATTTAACCCTGTTTGCTTCAGTTTCACATCTGTAAAAATGAAATACAGAATGAAATGGTAAACCAAGTCCAGGATCTCTGCAAAGAAAACCCCCAAATCGGATCATGAAGAGTCAGATACAATAGAAATGACTGAACAACAACAAAGTATAGTGGCTTACACAATCGTATGCATTTAATAAGTTTTCATTGTATATACATATAAATGAACAATAAGTTTAAGAACCATTAAAATTCCATGCAGAGAGAACCTAGTTATGAATGTTGTGGGTAAGTCTGAAGGAGAGCAGAGGGAAGGTCTAAAGGGTCATGAACATAAATTGAACCTATGATATCTGATGTGTTCTCAGCTTTTAGATTCACTGCCATGAAAATGCCTAGTTGGTTCATGTTGTGAGGTGGTGATAGGCAACTGATATTCACTTGCTCATCATCAACTGATGATTTTTAAATATTCAGGAGGCACAGCATAGCTCAGACATGTAAATAATAAAACCCGCATGGAGCTTATATGGCCGTAAGTTCCATTAGCTTTAAAAGTCATGTGTTTGGTTTAGTAGCCTTAAAGGAAGGAGAGTAGACTGCTAATAAATCAAGAAATATTTACTAAGTGCCTAATACATGCAAAGTACTAGGTACTATATTAGATGCTGGGAATAGAAAGCAGCCTCTGCTATAAATGAGTTTGTACTCCAGTAGAGAGAAATGTGAGGGAAGGAATACACTATTTAAATAGACTCAAAACATAAGAAAACAAGATAATTTGAGGAAGTAATAAGGAACAAATAAGGAGACCTAGAAAGGCTAGACAGAACATAGGAGATGTGAAGGGAGGTGCTGTGATTATCCCTATTTTGCAGTTGAGGGAACTGTGGCAAATAGAGGCTAAGTGACTTGCTCAGGGCCACACAGTATCTGAGAACAGATTTAAGCTCTTCCTGACTCCTTTAAAAAGATCTTCCTGACTCCTGGTCCAGTCTCCCCACTATACCAACTGCTATCTCAGAAGAGCAAATTGTATTTTATTCTAGGAGATAAGTAGGAATCTATGAAAATTCTTGAGAAGGAGAATGACATGGTCACTTTCGATTATGTTGAAGATGATTTTGGAAGCTGTGTGAAGAAAAGACTGGAATTGGGGTGAATAAATTAGGTGACTACTATCATAGTCCAGGTGAGAGGTAATAAGAACTAGAATTAAGAAGATGTCAAAGTAAACAGAAAGAGGAGAAAAGTGGATGAGATGTGGTGAAGATAGAATTGACAAGACTTACCAATTGTTTGGATATAGTAAACTGAGGACCGAGGGTATGAAAAATTAAGGTTCAAGATCTCATTTTAAATGGGAAAAATAATCCCTGTTATTATTTAATAGGACAGTGATAGGTGTTGGACTTATTTTATTGGCATAGGAAATTCTATCTACCAATTCAAGTTTGTATCTTCTCTGCAAGTTACTGTCTTAGAGAACTGCCTAGAGCACCAGGAGGTTAAATGACTTGCCCAGAGGCACATGGGCAGAATATATCAGAGTACAAATATAAACTCATGTCTTCCTGGTTCCAAGGCCAGACTACTGTACTGTCTGCCACAGCTAGGGTGTTTAAAATGTATAAATTTCATTATAATTTGCTATAAAATTTTCTCACCTTATTTGTATTTAAAGCTTGGCAAAATTCATAGCCATTACTCTTCACTTGAATAATATACCTAGACACAAAATAATAATCCAGTAGATGACAATTTGATCACATTTCTAAAACTCGTTCTTCTTTCTTCCCTTTCTCTTCTCCCCATCCCCAATCTATTTCCCCTTAACTGATTTGAGGAAAAGCTCTTCTCTACAATATCTAGATATCCTTTCTCAAAAATGATCGTGTCCTGCCTCTGATACACACTGGCTGTGAGACTGAACAAACTATCAATACTCTAAGACTAATAAAAAATACTAACTTTGGTAAAATGAATTGCTTCTTCTACCAGCATTGGAAGAGGAAGGTCTTTCCTCCATCAGTAAAAATATACTTCCAGTTCTTATCCCTTAAAATGCTATTATTTTATATCTTACAAGGTCACACAATTTGACTTTTTGGCAGACTGGTTAACATGGTGTCAGGAGGAGGTGTTCTCAGATTGCTCTTGAAGCATTAGAATTCTCAGGTGGGGTGCCTCTAAGCAGCTGGCTTCCCCAGGTGGTCGTGGGAGTCAAGCAAAATTACGGATAAAAATGAGCTTCAGAGAAACTAGACAAGGTGAAGCCCACCTTTAGCTTAGGGGCACAGGGTAGAAAGACCTTTAAATACCGATAGTTGCCTAGTAGTGAAGTAAATCTCAAATCCTGTGATACTGGGAGTCATGGTCAACTTAAAACATTAGTTGATATTAAAACCTTAAATTGGACATTATTTTTAACTCCCTTTTTTTATGATATATTTGAACAAAATCAGTATGGATAAATTTTGCATATAACTTGGACTCGGCACACTCTCAGGGGAAAAGGAGTTAAGAGTTTGCAAGAAAGGACACAAACCAAAAACTAGTCAAAAAGCAGTCTGCTGAAAAGTTAAGCAGATCAAGGATGTAGATAATTCTGAAACAAAATAATTAATTTCTATTTAATAAAGAGGTGGCTTTTATATCCTTCTTCATCTTCAAATCCCTTTGCAAAGAAAAAAACTTTAATGTCAGCACAAAAATATTCAAATCTCTGAATTGTTAATTCTAACATTCTAAAGAAAATTCTCTAAAGAGAATTCTAAAACCATATGATGTTGAGTCCTATAAGTCTAGGTCAACCTAGAGCAAGGACAAACTGTCTTTAAGTGAAGTTGATATCTTAACCAAAAACAAGTGGTTAAGATGAGCAGATTCTGTAACTATGTTTGAGAATTTGGTTGACATGGAATTACCTTTACAAAAATTCTTATTTAGACATATAATTTAAATTATAACAGAAAACTTATTTATGTTATTCCAATAGATTTGCCCCTCTTCCCCTACATATTAGTCTATTTGTTGTGTGTGTGGGGAGAGTTGTTGTATATATGTGTATATAATGTAAACCTATGCTAAAAATAAATACATCAAGCTTTCAAAGTATTATTATCCCCATTTTATAGATGAGGAAACAGACATATTAAGTGACACTCCTAGGGTTACACAGACAAGTAACCTACTGGAGACAGGAATTGAATACATTTCTTCTGAGTTCCATTCTGGCACTTTTTCTATGTAATCTCTAATTTTATAAAAAAAGAAAACTTTCAACAATATTTTTATCATATTCTATTTATGTTCTAAAAGAAGTAAAATATTTTCTGAATATTAAAAGCAGTGACTTCATCACATTTATTGGATATGATATTCTGCTCTGCTCTTCAACTTTGTGTTCTGAGGTTTTGTCGGAAAACTCAGTGGGAAGACCCCCACAGGTTTTACATAGGAGGTGGAAAAAGAATGTCTCCTTGAAGCCTAGGAGTGTAATGGTTTTCTCACATGAAAACCTCTCTGCTCATTCTTTCCATGTTTTGGAGAAGGGGTTATGCACACTTCTAGCTAGCTCTTTTCTCTGGGTTGGGTCACCATCTGACTAGTTTGCAAGTCTCTCAGAAACACAAAGGAAAGTTTCAGAGGCTGAGCAGCTCAAGGGCCTGAGCTCAGAGAGTCCCCTTTACCCTTGTGTGCTCAGGGAAAGCATATTACCTGGTGCTCAACATTTCATAGATCAATGGTTTTAGTGATGATATCAATCTCATAATAACCACTACAACTCTATCAAATGCACATGGGAAAAAGTTTTTTAAAAAAGACTTAAAATATTTTCAAATTAAGAGAAAATTAAGAGTTAGCCTATTTCTCATATTCAACAGAGGACCTTTTTAGGGAAGAACATTATACTCCCAGGCTGACATCTAAAGTTAATTCTCAGTAACAAAAATAATGGATTAATATGTTCTTGAAGAAACTAACCTTGGCTTATATTGATCTCCTTGCCAAAGTGGCTTTTAGGTTTCCCATTCCCACCAGATTAATCAAAGGTACTCTCTGAAGAAAACATATAGCCCAAGGAGCAGGCAATTAGCAATTTTGTTTTATTACTGTTTAACAGGACAACAGACCTTTTCTACATTATGTTTGATATTTTGGTTGGATTAGAAGAAAAATGATATAAATCTTAAATGTTACAAACTCAATATATTATAAGAGCCATTATTTAAACATTACCAAAATCATTTCAGAAAAGATAATGCTGCCTGTGATAATATACAAGTCATTATACTTGCCCAGGAGTAGAGATTTGTTTTAATTAGAATTTGTCCCTTCATGTGTACAAAGCTGAAATACAGGAATATTTTAAAACCCATACACACACAAATTAATTTTTTTTCCAACCCTAAGAAAGCAAAATCATTTGTAGAATTATTCTGTAAGATAAGAAGCAACATGAATTTAAGTAAATTATGATTTTAATATGCTATATGAGAAATAATCTCTCTAGTCTATTACAAAAAAGGTTTCACAGAAACTATACTTTTCTTGAATAATCTTTTCCCTTTTTTGTTTACTTCTTTTTTACTTTTGCTTCTTTAAAAAAAAGGAGGGAGGGGAGCCCTTTTTCCAATTACAGGGAGGAAATAAAAAGAAATGCAACTCTTTTATGTAAAGTAAATCCATCTGGAGGTTTGCTGCATCCCATACTATAAACCTGTGATCCCCAACCAGAATGAGTTATAGTAAAGCTGCAGGCAAAATTGTCTCCATATACCACAATCCATTATCCCTGTCAAGTTAATGTTCCATGTTGAGCCATATGGCACGGGTACACATTCAACAAAGGAAATTCCTTAAACTTGTTATAATCAGCACTTGCAGTCATCCAAAAAACTGACATAAACAGCTTTATTGTGTTTTGTGCATTTCAGTTAATATCCATGACAAAAACAGGAAACAGTACAGGAAAAGGAGGAGGAATGTGGGGGAGTGGAGTTACTAAAAAAAAAAAAAAAAAGGCTCAGAATCTGTACATTTTATAATTATACATTTTTCCTTAAGTAAGTGATTTTCAATTACAGTAAGCTCAAAAAGCCTAATACTGATCAACTCTAACATATTTTTTAAAGAGAAAAAATAAACCTTCATTAATATTCCATTATTGTACAGTTGAAAATCTTAAAGCAGTTAGCACCTGATTCCTATAAAGAATTTCTGAGCAAAAAAAGATGAGAATCATTTTAATTTTCATGTTTGTTTTTCTTTCTCCAGTTGTTGCATAATTACTAAAATCTAACAGCGCTTCATTAAAAACAAGGCAATTTAAATAAAGTATCTTTATATGCATTAAGTGTAGGTCATAGATGAATTAAGGGCTCCCAGAAGCCTTTGGTACCTGGCACAGCCCATCACATCAGGCTCCAGTCAAGGTACAAGTAGAGCAGAACTTCCATTTCAGCCCCCGCAGTGACAACAATAAAACGCTGAGAAAACACACTATCAAATACTGAACTCAGCATCAATTTCTGTTAATTACAGCCTTGTCAGCAACGTGATTATTCAAACAACTCATGCAAATGTTAATGAGTCCTTATTTGCATATTTATTTTTTCCTTTGTTGAAATGTCATTGATTATTACATTCTATGATGATGAATGTGGCTGATGATGTGCTCTGATATGTAATTAGTCATTAGGTGGAATGAATAGATCAATTATGAAAAAGGACTGAGATTAAGAAATATCAAACAAGACCGCCCAATATAACTATAGAATCTTTTTTAAAAAGAAGCTAATAAATAATTTCTTGACATTTAAACTGCAACATCAGTAGTTTTCAATAAATAAACCACTACTTTTGTGAGGTTAAATGAGGGCTTAAAAATGCATCACTACTTTTATAATTTAATTATCATCAGAGAAACCATCTTTTAAAGAAAAACCCACAGAAAACCTCAAGCTACCTCAAGTGGCATGTCAGATCACCACACTGGGGGGGAAAAAAAAGAATAATTTTTCCTTCAGTCTGGTACAAAGTAGAAATATACTGTACTATCTATCTCCTCTAGGACTAGGGGCGGAGGAGATAAAAAAGAAAGAAGAGACACCCGCACAAAGTGCCAAGGAGGAGGGGAGGAGCACAGGACATGGAATGACTACCTTTTATAAAAATAATGCAAGCAAAAACAAACTCCCTCAAATCCCAGTTTGTTTTTAGAGGAAAAGAATTGTTTAGCCTCTGAAACTGCTTGCTGTAACTATCCAGCCAGCACTTGCTATTCACAGATGAAAAAAAAAAAAAAACACATTACTGCAGACCAGATGGGAACATTCCACATGACCAAACCAATCAATCACCTCGGTGGGGCGCAGGTGCAACACAGCCGTGTAGCAACACACCATTTCACAGTCTATCGGGCACAAACACATGGTCACCAATCAATGGCACCCTGAGGACCTTAGAGGGGGAAGGCTCTCTGGAGTCTTACTGGTCCATGCCTGATGACTTCATAATCACACATCATTTCATTCACTAGAGGATACAAACTAGCATTCTAATAACCTTCTCCTGAAAATGGTCATGTTGTGCATATTAATAGAGTGCTGTTTGGAGAGAAGCAACTGACTTCATGCTGCAGTCTAGGCATGGCGTGCGTGCAGGGCTGAAACAACCTGAAGCTAAAAACTTCTGCCTATTTTGAGGATGCGCTATTCTGCTCAGGCTGAGATCAATGACAACATTATTCATTTTGCCACATCAAAGTTGCAAGGCTTGTATCTAGCAGAAAACAACTGTTAAATAATAAGATGCTTGAAAAGATAAAGAACAAAAGCCGATGAAAAAGAAAAGGCAAGTTGAGATCCTATAGGGAGGAGGAAAAGGTCTATAAATCTTCTTCTAACTCCTTAGTCAAAATAGAACCCATGATAAAAATTTGGCTAAACATCAATACATCATTTGCTTTGTTCTCTTTTAGAAATCTAATGCTTACCTGTAGCAACTCTGTAGATTGAATAAATATAAGAAAAAAATAAATGAGATAGAGCAAAACAAATATTGCTATGAGATTAGGAAGGTATAGCCATGCTGTAATACTTGGCCATATTCGTTAAAGAGAAAGTACCACAGAGTCTTGTTCTAGAAAGAATGGGGAATTGTGGGAAACACTGGATTTGGAGCCTAAAGATCTGTGTTCAAATTCTGGCTCTTGACCTTAGATAAGCTCCTAGGTTTAAATTGAAACTCTCAGCTTCAAATTTTCCATTTGTAAAATGACCTCTAAGGTGTTCTGTCAGTTCTAAATTCTCGGATCCAAGGACTTATTGTCATGTTTCTCAACTGTAAGACAGTTGGAATAAGTGAACTTTAAGGTCTCCCTCAATACCTATGATCTGATGTGCTACTAAACTGAATTAGTGGTGTTATTTAATCCACCACAGAGGCCAAATCCTCAGTACAGGTCTGGGGATAGACTGTATGTCTAATTTCCAAAGAACAGCCTAGCTAAATGTGGAAAGGCTCATGATCAGAAGGGTAAGTGAATTTTTCCAGTCACAGTAAGTCATGAATACTGGTTACTAAGCGTAGGGGTTTGTAATCTTCACTGGCTGAGAATATAACCACACCAAATGGGATCACAGATACTTAAAATCCTGAAGTGGGTACTGAAACTCTTTGGACACAATAATTTAATATGTCTAGTGGCAATGAAGGAAGGTCTTACAGGTTTAAAGATCATAACTTTAAAATGCAATTATTATTATTATAAAGTACCAGAGATAAAATAAATGGAGGAGATTGGTATGAATTATTTTTACAGACCCCATTACACAGAAATTTATTTGTCTATTTTTCATAAAAGCAGAATATTAAAAATCCAATTATTTGGAATTCAGATAAATGGGAACTTGCCTTATACTGAAAATAGTTGATACTTTTTAAATTTTAAAAATGTTTTCATAATAATCTTCTGACCTAGTTAGTGCAAATATTATGATCCTTATTTTATACCTGAGAAAAATGAGTCTTAAAGAAAATTAAAAAGGATAAATGACTTACTGAAGGCATTATAGCTTTTTTTTTTTAGACACTACCTTCCATTTTAGAATTAATACTAAGTATTGGTTCCAAGACAAAAGAGTTCTAAGAGCTAGACAACTGGAGCTAGGAAGTGTCTGAGGCCAGAAATTAATCCAGGACCTCCCATCTCTAGGCCTAGTTATCTATCCATTGAGCCACCTAGTTGTCCCTGGTCATATAGCTTTTATGCTAGGATTCCAAATAGGTCTTCTAGCTCCAAATTCATCACTCTCTCCAACATATGCTTAGTACATTGCCGTTTACTTGCTTTTAATCATGTTCAACTCTTTGTGATCCTTTTTAAGGTTTTCTTGGCAAAGATACTGGAATGGTTTGCCATTTTATTCTCTAGCATGGTATATATATATATTCCCTATTTCTAGGAATAACATATATTCCTATGTCTTAAAGAGAAAGATGGAGAAAAATACAAATATACATAGCAAAACAAAAAGTTTCTCTGAGATGGGTGTCTAATTGCCCAAGGTAGAGTCTGTTACAAATCAAATAGGTGTGGTATTTATGAATAATAATAGTAAGACCAAACATCAAGAGCGAGCCTTTCCCCTTCTCTCCTGAAGTGGTAAAGAGACTATAGGAAAGATAAGCACACTAATATTTTATTACATGTTATTTACTTAAGAAAGTACTCAGCATTTATTGTGGACAGACAAAATGATAAAGCTTTGCAAAGAGGAACAAAGGAGTCAGAAGATCTGTTGATCTAAAGCTCTGAGACTTCAGGCAAATCATTTGCTTTCATGGGCTTTGGTTTATTCATCTCTAAAATAAGCAAGCTGGACTAAATGATCTCTAAGATCTTCTTCATGTTATTAATTGTATGTCAAATTCTATGGTTCTTTTTTGTAGGACAGTATTTTACTTGGTTAGATTATTCCCACTTATTTTCTAAACACACATGCTTATTCTAAAAAGAACAGGGCTCTCCGACAAAATTTGTGGTGTACAAGGTTATCATTTCATTTTAAAGAAAACTGGCCCACTGAGATGAAGTGATTTTTCCCAAGATCACCCTGGCACTGTTGGATTTAATTCTGTCTTTGGATTCCATGACATAATGCTGCTGCCTCCTCCAAGATAATACTGGCTCTACTGCATTGAACCTAGGATACTAAAAACCTCCTCATATAAATTCATAGTAAAACAGAATGTACTACAGTCACACAAAAAATAAAGTGGATGAGAATGAGAGTGAAAACCCATTTGTCCAATAATTGGCATATATCTGACAAGAAAGACAGATAAAAGCTAATTTAAAATTGAAGAAGAGGAGGAAGCTAGGAAGGACTGGGCCTAGACTATACTTGGGAAACAGCAAAATGCTTTTAATGACCCTAAACTGCTTACTTGCTACAAAACCCCTTCTCTTTAATTAAAATATTCTAGTGATGCAAAAAGTTATGATCTGAGTAAAATTAAACTCAATCATAAGGGCTAAAATTACAGTAAATTACATTTGTCATTAAAGGGTCATAGAATGGCATATGGCAAACATAAGTTTGTTACCAATGTACCTCAAGTTCTCTAGTCTTGTGTATTTAAAGTGGCATCAAAGATACTGAAGCCAAGCATATATCAAGAATGATCAAAGACAAATGGAAAATCTGAGTATGTATACTGTCACCCCCAAGATATTAAGCATGAGAAGGTCTTGAGCAAGTTGGAAATTTTCTGGGTAAAAAAAAAAAGGAGAATCATACAGAATCAGAAAGCATGGAGTGACTGCAATATGTGTGGGTAAAGGGAATATCCACACTGATAAAATAAAAAAATCTTTTAAAGTACCAGAATATCCATCCATTTACCCATTCGATTGACACTTATTGTTAGGTACTCATTGTGTGCAATTCATTGTGCTAAATTTTAGAAAGTTAAAAAGATAAATCATATGTTTCTTTCCCTCCAGGAGCTTCTAATCTCATAAGGATGATAAGCTACCTACAAATTAATATAATGAAAGTCAGACTATAAGAGTACCAAGCACTGGGAGATAAAGGAGAGATCACTTTTAAATTGGGAAGTGGAGTGTTGATGAAAAACTGATATTGGGCGTACTACATATGTAAGGTGATCAGGGGAGCCACTGATCAGTATAAGGGAAGTTTCCTTAGTCAAACTGGTAGAATTAAGCAATATAGGCTAAAGTTTGGGTTTCAGAGTCTGCTTCTGCTTCCTGATGACTCAGGTTAAGAATCAGTTACTCTTCTTCATGGTCTATAAAAAGTGAAGTGAGTTCAGTGGTCTCTCTTCAGGACTTCTACTTTGCCTTTTCCCTTTGTGATTTTTTTTTTACTTAAATAGGAGGTTCTGGAATTACGCATTGTGGTAGAGGTATTACGCATAACAATAGGAGACATGTCTATACTTATATGGGACCTGGGAGCAGAGATCCTGAATAAGGGCTTTCCTAGCTGAATACACAGAAGGATTTTCTAAAGACAACATGGAGGATATTAGAAGCAAGTACGCCCACTTGACCCAAGAAGGAGAAGCCCGCCTTTGGGAGTATAAGTCCCTATTCAGTTTCTGGATTCAAGAGTTAAGGCACTAGATCTTTTTGAGAAAATATTTTTAATGTAGTATGCTCCTTGAATGATGAAGAGGAGAGTCAACATAGTTGTTATTCAGTGTCCTACTTAGGAAGCAAATCCAATAAGATACTAGAGACACAGTGTAGGTCCAACAGAACTCGGATCACTTATTAACCTTCAAAATATATTTTCCAGGAGGCAACACAACAAGATGGCACTATGAATCTTAAAAGGACTATGTATGACCCTGTGGGAGGGAAAAGATTTCACTGAAAAGTCAAGGTATTGCCCTGATAGTAACCCTAAATTCAATTTCCTTTTGGTAGAGGAATACAGCTTCTGGACTTTTTAAGTGTTTTATGTATCTTCTGTGCCTTTTCAAGGTCTTCTTTTAAGTCTTTGTGTCTTCTACATTTTCTATGGAGTAAAATAAAAGTTGTTCTAAGCTTGATATACATTTGGTAATTTGAGTCCTTTTATGGGAACTAGGTACCTCTTTTACTCATACTTGGAGAAATCTAGACATAATCTATGTACCTTGAATATATATGGAGGTTTTCTTGTAGTAACACTAGGTGCAAGTTAAGAGCCAAAATGAAAACGACCCTGTTGGTATCACAGTCCTTGAAATGGATCCAAAATGTGTGAGATCAGAAGACTCAGAATGAAACGGGAATGCTGTGGAGGAAACAAAACTGGATCCTGGGTTAAACAGGGAAAACATGGATAGATAAGGAAGTTTGTGGCACATTGAGTATAAATGAATTCACAGACATTGTTGGGATCACCAAGTGAGAGAGTATAAAGAGAAAAGAAAAAAGAAGAGTGAAAATGAAACAATCTTACGGGATGGCTATGTTTACTGGGTGGGAGACAAGAGATGATGCAGTAATACAGACTAAAAAGCAATGGTGATGCAGGTAAGGGGAAAATCAAGAGAACAGTGCCACAGAAGGAAGAAGAAAATATTAAAAAGTGTGTAAACTGACAGTGTGAATAGCTGCAGAGAAGGTAAGAAGGATGAGAACTGCAAAAAAGGTATTACATTTAGCAGTTAAGAGATCACTCTGGTAACTTTGGAGAGAAGAGTTTCAATGGAATACTGAGAGAACTAAGAAGTGAATCAAAAGAAAGGAAATGAAAACAGCAAGGAGTTTGCCTATGAAAAGGAATAAAAGAAGTTAAGGAATGGCAGGCTCAAATGAAGATTTTTTTTTAAAAGGATGAAAAGAACCTGAGCATGATGGTAAGTGGGAAGGTAAAAAGCTAACGAAAATAAAAGGGAGGCAATGTTTGAAAGTCAACTCCCAGAAGAGATGGAGAGGGATAGAATCAGCTCAAGATTAAGGGTTAACACTGACAAAGAGGGGGCTCAATTCTTTAACAAAGAGTGCAGCAAAGGAGGAGAAAATGGGGGTGTGAAAGTAAGGATTTGATGCATGCCGTGAAGAAAAGGGGGCCTGAGATTTTATTTCCTAGTAAAGAATGGGCAGGGTGAGGCCCTCTGGGAGAGAAGCCAGGCAGGAACAGGGTAGGAGGTCTGAGGAGAGAGATTTGGTTTAGCTGCTAAGTAAAGTGTGATTGGAAAGTCAGTAGGGAAACAAGAGAAGGACTCCCGTGCAGCAATAAGGGCCAGTGGGGATTGGATAACAAATTTGTAGTGAAATGAAGTAACATGTTTGTGCAATTTCCTCCAGGGAAGTTAAACAGCATGACAGTATGAATGGAGAAGTGGATAACAGGCACAACCCAGATTTGGGATCTGCTGTAGTCAGTGTCAAGACTATGAAGGGAGAGAAAGGAGGCTAAAGCAAATGTGAAGTCTGGGAGAACTGGAAGGTGTGGGAGGTCTGGAGGTCATAATGTGGTTAAAGAATAGATTGTAGGAAGAATGAGGCAGTATAGAGTGTAATTCCTGGTTTCTGTCACCAGGCACATATTTATAAACAAGAGGAAACAGGTATTCCTTGACTCCAAGTCAAATAGATAAGTTAGAGAATCTAACTCATTCAACTCTCTGTTCTCTGAACTATCCACCCCTTCTTCTAAATACTTCAAAATAAGTCAGAGTCAAGAATAGATTAAAAATATACCTAGACCTTGACCTTTTAGACATCAATGAAACAGTTATTCTTTCTATTTCTGAACTAATATAAATACTTGCTGACATTTAAATAATACAAAATTGGGAGTAAGCAACAGAAAAATTACTTGTTAAGAAGTAAAAAAAATTCATTGCTCATAAAATGTTTCTCTCAATCTTTAAGGAAAACTATTATACTTACAAGGACGACAAAATGTCAGTTGGGTAGCCTGCAATTAATAGTAAGCATTTAGTGAAAATACCCCTTTCAACTGGATTCATTCCTCCTTTGACAAATCACTCTGGAAAACTTGAACTAGTGAAATTATTATAATCAACAGAAGAAATTCTGAGTAGCCAGACATCCACCTGTTTTTCTAAAGTTAGTCGGACAAAGTATGAATGGCAACTCATAAAGGTAGTCAATTTGCTCATGATTTATATACATAGCTTCTCTCTGGTATCCACCAAAGACAAAACGGTCAATAAAACACGCCAGCTGTCCTGCTTACTATAAAATGCAGCTTTAAGGTAACACAGTCATCTGGAGACCAGAATTCATCTTATTTCAGTTGAAATAGCTTTTGGTGGTCTTACATTAAGACACTCATCCAAAATGGAACCTTTGATCTCCTGAAAGGTTTTTATCCCAGAAGGATGAAAGGGTAACAGAGCAAAGACTCTTAAATATAGGGGCAGAGTATCTCAAACTGATACAGAGAGAGACCAATACCCTAGTGGTCATATGATTCAACTATATTTGCTTTTAAAATAAGAGTCAAAGGCTGTTGTTTTTTTTTTAATGCTCTCTCCTATTTTTCTGCTTTTTTTAGGATACAGGGTGGCTTTTTGTATTTCCTTCAAATTCAGTAATTATATTAGTTGCACAGTTCCACTGCAATGTGTATTCTTGCCAGACCCTATCCAGAGAACTGTATTTAATTATAGGTGCTACATTTCAGAAACTACCTTAATAAGCAGGATTATAAATGGGGTGAACAGGAAAGAGATTGGGATGAATGTCGCTGAAATTATACTATATAAAAATAAGTTGAAAGAACTAAGGATGTTTACCCTAGGAAAGAGAAGATTTAAGGGTGACATGATAGCTATAGATATAGGGCTATTGTGGAATAGAGGAGAGAATACCTTTTGACTACCCACAGAAGGCAGAAGTAGAAGTCCATAAATTTGTACTGGGTAGAAGTCCCCTTGGGAAATCACCCAGTCCTTTGGTTTCACTAATTGGGAGATTGAAATTTCAATCAGTCTATTATAGTGGCCCAGGAGTTGAAAGGTGGTTTTGCACATTAAAATTCATACAAATAAATGTTTGCTTTGTGACACACAAAGGTGAAAGTACAAAAGGGGAAACAGGAACAACAAGGGAAAGATACCAGGACAGCATCCATCCCAAACTAGCAGAGGTCTTGACAAATACGTCCAGAGCAGGACAGGGAAGGGTGCAGATGGAATACAGTAAAAAATATCACAGGGACTTTAGAGTGATGATAGCTGGGAAGGAGGTAGCACTTCATGATCCTTTACAAGGTTGCCTCTGGGATTTGGTACACTGTTATAACAAGCTTTTAGCTGTTTCTCTCTGTTTCAGTGTGTTGGACCTCATACTATAGAGAACAGGAAACCTCAACAATAGATAAGGTAACGAGGGATTTTATAAGTGGTAGGGTCTCTATTAGGTCCCTCTGAATGGCTTCCTACCTTTCAACTCATAGTCAGAGAGGTCCCAGGAAAACAGTTTCTATCGAGGAAAATTCCAGATATGGATGATTATAGGTAAATGGGGATTATGTATGAAGAGCAGATAGTTTGTTGTAATAAAAGCTAGTCCCAGAAATCTATTTATTAAATGTCTTTAAAAAGCTAAGTATCACCTAAGGAGTGGAATAAGAGCCAGAATTTGAATTCAGGTTCAGACTCCAGGTTCTTTTTTTATACCTTGTTGCATCAGGTAGAAGTAGTACAGAAGCAGATTTCAACATAAAGCCAAAGGAAAAAAATGCCTCAAACAGAGAGATCCACTTTTCAGAAAGAGGGAGGTAATAGTTTGTTATACTCGGGCCACATACACTTGGAGCATTTATTGTATTAAAATATAGTCATTACATTTTAGAAGGAATATGGAAGTGGAGCAAAAATTAGACAAGAATAAGGAAAGGACTAAAGAATATGCCATTCTGAGATTGGTTCAAGAAACTATGGATATTTATCCTGAAGAAGCCAAAGGCTTAGAAGGAAAACAATAGCTTTCCAGAAGCATCCATATTAAGGTCATGAAGAAAAGGCACAGGTTTCATTGACTGTGGTCTCAAAGGAAAGAAAAAGGAGCACTGGATAGAAGCTGCAAGGAGATAAATTTACACTTGATATAAAGAAAAACTTTCTTTGGGGGAATCATCTAAAAGTAGAATAGGATGCTTCAAAAGGTTCCCCTCAGCACTGGCAGTCTTTAATAAAAAGTCAGATGACATTTGCTAGAGATGTCATCAATCTACCAACAAGCATTAAGTGCTTACTATGTGTTTTGTGACACAGGGAATAAATTCTTGGTCAGGCACAGTCTGGACTAGAATGAGGTTTCTTCTAGTTCTCAGATTCTGTGATTCTATAAACACAAAGAGAAGTATAATGAGAAAAGTAATGGATTTAGTGTCAGTAAGCTTGAGTTCAAATTACAGCTTTGCTAATACCAGTAAAATCATGAATGAATCACTTAACCTCTCTAGGGACTCCATTTCCTCACGTGTGAAATTAAGGGGTTGCAGTTGATGATGCACTAAGGTCCCTTTCAACTCTTATCTATGATTTTAAGACTTTTGTGTTGTTTAATGGGGAAGAAAGGGAGAAGCAGGGAAATACGTAGGATAAGTCTATTACTGCTAATAAGTCTATTATTTCGGCTTCAGAAATAATAATCACTGTTAGAAATGAAAGAGATGCTTTTTGTTTCCACAGCTCAAATACACATATTCCTTATTTCTGATGGGATTTGAATTAATTTAGTAATCATCCTTTAAAGATTTACTTTCTTTTAATACCAGCAATATGGTTTTAAAGCTAGAATTTGACAAGTGCACTTCAATGACTCACAGTTTATCAAATTAGGGGAAACAGTGAAGAAGAAAAGAAATTGATAAAAAAATCTAAATCCATTTATATAAATGGTGATAGAACTATCTGGTTAATAGATAAATGAAGCCAAAAGAGGTTCATCACTTATTGGCTAAGAGCAGGACCATTAAGAGACAAAAAGATCTCATAGAACTAAAAGACCAGACTAAATTAAAGTCTTAACTCTTAAGAGATGTAAAATAGGTAAAAGATAAATATAGAATTATTGGATATTGAGAGCTAGAAAGGAACTTTGAGATCATACAACTTAGATTCTCATTTTGTAAATCAGAAAATTTGAGATTTGTAGAGAAGTGACTTTTTAATCAGAAGATTGAAAAATATCACCTGATAATTCAGTTCATAAAAGTTCAGTTATGTCTCAAGTAATAAAGAGATCTGTTTCCATTAAAGTGTATGGCTCCTAAATCCTGGATCCGAAAGGACACAAAATTCACTTTGCTAAACATCTTTAAATAACTGATCATAAGATGAAGATAAAGAAAGCAAATGACAAAACAAGTTGTGTTATGTAATTGTAATGGAATACTATTGTGCTATAAGAAATGATGAGCAGGATGATTTCAGAAAAAAACTGAAAAGTCTTACATGAACTGATGGAAAGAAAGAAATCAGAAGAACATTATGAATAATAACAGCAATAACATTTTATGATGATCAACTATGAATGGCTTAACTATTCTCAGCAATACAACCCTCCAAGACAATTCCAAAGGCTTGTGATGAAAAATGCTCTCTTCAGAGAAAGAACTAAGAGTCTGAATGCAGATTGAATATACTATTTTTTCTTTTCTTTTTTTTTTGTATGGGTCTCCTTCCACAGCATGACCAACGTGGAAATGTTTTACATGATTGATTGTACATGTAATAACCTATATCAAATTGCTGACCATTTAGGGGAAAGAGAGGGAAAGAATTTAGAACTCATAATTTTCAAAAATAAGTATTAAAATTATTACAATATATAATAAAAATAATAAAATAAAAATAATAAAATAAGATATATACAAAAAAATAAAGTAGGTCCTAGGCCAAATTGTGAGGCTGGTAAACTTCTTTAGTGACTCTAGCTTCTCATTCTGGATTCACTCCCTATACTTTCAAATCAGGTACCCTGTGATTTCAAAACCCTCACTCAAAGAAAAAAAAAATCCACAAAATTAAATTTATGGTACAAATAAACCTAGCTACATCCCTGATGCTTGACAGTCTTTCAGAACTCTACTCTCTTTAGCTACTAATCCTTTCTTAACCCTTTCCTCACCACAGATGTTTCAAATTATTGCCTATCATCTCTCATTCACAATGCTACCCTCCAATGTTAATATTTCATTAAAGTTGAAATCACTTGATCTTTTTCTGGTCTCCTATTCCTCACACCTTAGGAACATTACCTTTTCTCTTTCTTCCTCTCTTCTGGTTACAAAAGAAAAAATTATCACTACTCACTAAGACTAATTCTTCTCCTTAAATTCTTGATAAAATTCCTTCTAACATCCTCATTTGAGAACTTGTTCACACTGCCATCCACATCTGTTTCAAACATCTTCAATTTGTCCCTCACTATGAACTATGTGTCCTTAATCCTGAAAAAACACAAACTTTGCCGAACTCCTCCTTTCCTCCTCTTTTTCTCTCTTTCCTTCCTTCCTGTCTCTCATCTCTTTTTTGCTGGGCTTCTGCCATTACCAATTTACCAAAACTCCTTTTAAGGTCATAAAGGCTGTCCTAATTAGCTAAATTCAAGGGCTTTTTGTTTTTCAGTCCTTGTTCTACTTGTCCTCTCTGTAATTTTAACTTTGACATTTTTAACCATCTCCTTAACCATTTTTAACCATGGATGTTCTTATTTTTCCTTAGCTTCAGAAACACCAGAATCATTCTGATCCTTCTCTATTTCTTTCAATGACATGTCATCTTTTTGCCAGTCCTTTAATGTGAGGTTCCCGAAGAGTTGGTCTTTTATGATCTCCTTCATGGCACAGCACTATCATGGTTCCTCTTTCACCCTCATGCTGATCAACTCCCCAATTTTTTCTCCTGGTCCTTATTAGCCAACTTCTAGGTCAGATCTCCAAATGTAAATAGGATATTTCTACTCTGATGTGCCAGAAACACCTGAAACTAAACATATCTAAAGCTGAGCTCCTT
Source organism: Gracilinanus agilis (assembly GCF_016433145.1). Classification (NCBI taxonomy): domain Eukaryota; kingdom Metazoa; phylum Chordata; class Mammalia; order Didelphimorphia; family Didelphidae; genus Gracilinanus; species Gracilinanus agilis. Next base: position 560,329,096 of record NC_058131.1, on the reverse strand, counting down.
GTCATTCCTTCCAAACCTGGATCTACTACTGAGCTTACTTGGTCTGTGGTCTCACCATTTATTGTCTCCTCTACTAACAATGTTGGAGATGACTCTTTTATTTTCTCCCTCCTTCTCATGTTCCATTAGTTATCACATTTTGTCTGGTTCAAGTCTTAAATACCCTAGAAATCCACTTTTTTCTCTTTCTCCTGTTATCCCTCTCCTAGACTATCAAAATAGCTGACTAAAAGATGATCTTGTTTTCATTATCTTCCTTTTCCAGTAATTTTTTCACATCTGTCAGCATAGCCTGTTTCATGCATAGATATACTATTTACCATCTAGTAAAGTTCAACCCCTTCTGCTAAACTTTTGAGACCTTTTACATTTTAGTACTACACTTCTTTTTCAGCTTAAAAAATACTATTTAAATATTTTATTCTACACCAAAACTAAATTTTTTTGTTCCTGAATAAGCACTGAGTTTCTATTCCTTTGTACCCTCAGATTGTAAGCTCCTTGAAGGCAAGCCCTGCCTTTTACTTCTTTTTCTATCTCTAGTACTTAGCACTATACCTAGCACATAGTAGGCAATTTATAAATGTTTACGGATTGACTGATTTAAAGTCCAGTTCAAACTCTGCCTCTGCCAGAGAGCATAGCCATGTCTTCTGAGTCATCGGGGACCTTCCCCATGATATCTGACAAGGCATTCTCTCATTCTCTTTACTACTTTGTTCATTCATTCATTCATTTTTTATTCCTTATTGTTTTTAATTAATTAATTTATTATTCTGTTTTATTTGTGTTGTTTTATTATATTATTCATTCATTCATATTTTTAAAACCTTACTTCCATCTTAGAATCACTACTGTATATTGATTCTAAGGCAGAAGAGCAGTAAGGGTTAGGCAATGAGGGTTAAGTGACTTGCCCAGGGTCACACAGCTAGGAAGTGTCTGAGGCCAGATTTGAACCCAGGACTTCCCATCCTTAGGCCTGGCTCTCAATCCACTGAGCCACCCAGCTGTCCCCTTTACTACCCTATATGTGCAATACTGTCTATTACTGCAATAGGATTTAGAGGCAGATGGGCCTTTAGAGGTCATATCTTAACATCTCCTCATTTTCCAAATGAGGAATCTTGAGTATAATGTGACATAAATGTACATTTATCGCTATTTGGATTATTATCTTACTAGACAAGAAGCTCTTTAAAGCAGGAGCTTAGTCTAATCTAAACTTTATATCTTCCCAAGGGTTGACTGTTGTACAGTGTTGTAGTTTCATAAATGTATGCTGTCTTTATTGTTATCATCATTTACATTCTGGTAACATCATTTACATTATGCTGTAATTTCTTGGGTATTTTCCTTTTTTCAGCTTTTTATTATTACTTGTGGAATGACAGGCTTATCTCATAGAATTTCAGGTGTACTTGGGGGCCTTCCTCCTTTTTGAACTGGAATTTTTTTGGGAAGGGTATGTTATTAGACTTAGACTGCTATTAGCTCAGTTTTCATTTGCTTTACTTTGGGGCACTTGGGGAGAGATCAGGAACAGAAGGACTGACTTCTCTTTCCTCTATACTTCTCTTGTTCTTCTGAAAGGTGAGTCCAAACTACAGTTATTGAAAATCATATTTCTTGGGAGTTTCTGACTACTGAGTAACTGTAGCCTTTATATCAGTGTTGCCTTTTCATTCCCCTTTTGGCTTCCTTTCCCATTCCTTTCCCTCTCATCATCCAGTTGTAGAAACATATTTTGGTCTTATGAGTCTCCTCTTCATCAAGAGTGTCTACTGAATAGGTTCCTGGAAAGTGGCTTGTGGATCAATCAGTGAAGTAAGGTTCTTTTTAAAATGACTTATTCTAAATGAGTGGGGAAGACTGAAATTATTTTTACTGCTTCTCAGGGGTGACATAACTTTAGAGAAATAAATATAGAAGTAAATAATTTGGTATTCTTCAATTTGTAAGGGTAAAATATGGGGATTTCTCCTTACCCCATTAGACAATGATAAGATTAAAACTTCCTACCACAATAAAATAAATGGATAAAACTAACTCAGAAATGCCACTTTGTTGAGGAGAAATTGTTTAATGACTACATATAAGTTTATGTAAGTGACACAATGCTCAGAAATAAAGCTACTACTGTATAAACATTTTTAAGGTTTTCACTGACTGTAAAATAAAATGCCATTAGGTTTATCTAAAATATTAAATTCAGTAAATTCATTACTTCCAAAAGTGTTTCTTATACATAAAAAAATACCTATGAGCTCAAATGTAGTAACAAAAACCTTAGATTGATATCACTATTCAAAAATATTCTGTCAGTTACTTTGATATTTTAAACTTTGGATAATAGTAGTTAATGTATAATGCCTTCCTTTCCCCTTATTTATCTCACAAGTATCATTACTCATTACTGTCTGCATGTTTGCCTAAGGTCACTGTAAAATATTCATCACTTCATTTGTGGCTTGCCTTAAGTTAACTGGATACCTCACATTATCAACTGTAGAAGCAAGCCATCTGATTTTATTCAGGCTTAACAGCTGGCTCCATTACGGTAAAACATACAGGAATAGAAAATAAACAGTCTTTAGGAGATATCAGTAGCTTGAGCTTCAAAATAAAGACAATTTGCTTATTATATGGGCTTTCTGTTTTCTCAGGAAAATTATACAGAATTTGGTCAGTTTTTTCCTTCTTCATTTAAACCCTTCAAGCCTTGTATATTAAATATTTTTTGGACATTGGCAAAGAATTGGATTCTCAACTTGGATTTTCTAATAAGATATATACTGTATAATGATTTTTATCTTCCATAATTAAACTGAAGCAATGTGCCACCACCTTCCATTGGAAATGATATATTTTAGTATTGAAGTGAAAATTAGGGATTCTAGATCTACTCCATAAAAAGTTTTTTATAATGTTATCAACAAGTATTATCTTAGTATGTCTTTTTTTTTTTTTTTGCTCTGGATACATATCCAGAGAGTAAAATTACTTCTTAACTTTACCTGATAATTCTTTAAAATGTCAGTTTGTGTCCAAGTCCATGCTGAATTATTGCTCTTGGATTCTCTTTAGCTAAAGAACACATCTGCACAATTATCGACCTCACTTTCATGAAATCTAGTTTGTGACCAGCATCAATCTAAGTTAATTTAATAAATGTTTGCTCTGGACCAATATTATCTTCTAAATTTCATTGCATTTAATTTTACATTCTAAAAGTCCACTCATGAAGACAAAGAAAATAAAGAAGTTGGAAAGGGGGAAGGAAGGAGTGAATAGATGCTGGTATTTAAAAAGGCAAAACAGGAGATGACAAAAGGCAGCAGAGTTATGAACACAAAAGTCATCATGCCTGTCAGCCTGTCATAACATATCTCATTCAATGTCAAAAAAACCCAAGGATCCTACAAAGTCCCTTTAGTGTTCTTACTAGTGAACCCATTAAATATTGGTGATCTTAGCTTCTCACTGTACTCCCTTCTATATAGCACAACCTATCTTTGGGATATCTGTTTAGGAGGACCCCTAGCACCTGCCCAGAACTTGTTCCAATAACTTTAACTTGTATTTTTTTCAAGGGAAAAAAATTTACAAGACTTTAGGAACCATGACTCATTTTCAACCTCCTACACTCCCATACTGACTTTACCCTCTAAATTTGCATTATTAAGTACTTATTCTTCTTTAATTTCTTAGAGGAACTGATGACATCACAAATCAAAGGTCCAAATAAGAGCTAGTAATTTCATTGTAATACAACCTTATTCTCAGAAACACACTTTGTTCTTGCCACTCATGTAGCATTGTGTTTTGCTATCATGATAGCTCAAAAAGATTTAAAAAGTGCTAGATAGTCCTACCTAGTAATGGCAAGAATGAAAATTTGTCTAGGGCAGAGGTTCCTAACCTAGCTTATGCAAATGCTAAGGGAATATAAGAAGCTTATCAACAGAAATAACTCGAAGGTTATTTGAAAAATAACTATATTTTTTATTGGTTAACCTTTTTTAAAATGCATTTACTTATGCATGGAAAGATCTAGACCTTATTTCTTTTTATACTGAATAGGGGATAAGGGAAGGCTTACTGAAAGTCAAAGGATATAAGGATCCTCCTCCCCCCAAAAAGGCTGGGAACCTGCTGCTCTGTAGGCTCCTTAAACTGCTCAACTACTACCACCTCATTTCAGTCCCTTGAAATATGGGAGGAAAATGAATGGGAAGAAGTTTGGTGGAGGTGAATTTATCCAGGAAGTAAATTGCTCTGAGGTAATCAGCTTTCATTCTGGGTCTTTCTGGAGAATTTCTTGAAACTCATTTGAATACCATCATTAATAAATCAGTACCCAATAGTAATGTTGTCATTTCCCTTTTTATTTTTCTTTCTGTTAACACTGAAAAGTTTTTCTGGCTTCTAAATTACTATCCTCAGCTGCATTATAGGTTCTTAAAGAGGGGTAATAAAATAATGAAAGAATAATTTTAGGGAGATTAGTCTGGCAGAAACGTATGCATGAAAGACTGGAAGTAAGAAGGGAATCTAGGGAAATGAATTTGGAGATCTTTAAAATAATCTTGAAATTAGGCCAATAGTAATGGAGAGAAAAATTATGTATGTATACATATATATATATGAAATATTTCAAAGAATAAAAGATATGACTAGGTTACTAGGACTGAAATAAATTAGTGAAGAATAAAAGAGAATTTCAGGATTTAATCCCATATTAGAAAAAAGAAAGCTGGAAAGGGAAATTCCAGTGGTCAACTGGTTGGTGGGTCAAGCATGGCAAAAGCTCTACACACCTAGCTTTCAGCACTGAATTGAAAGACCTTGGGACTCAGAGTCAGGAAGATCTATATTTGAATTCACCTCAGGTATTATTTACTTGTTAGGCTTGAAAAAGCTAGTCATTTCATATCTTTCAGTCTCAGTTTCATCATCTGTCAGATGGTATAACAGTACCTTATGGGTAGTACAGTGGATAGAACATTGGGTTGGGTGTCAGGAAAACCTGAGTTCAAATCTTGCTTTAGAAACTTATTGTGTGAACATGAGTAGGTCCATAAACCTTTCTCAGGTTCAACTTCCTTATTTGTAAAATGTGGAGGTAGAACTTAATCGCCTCTAAGGTATCTCTCTCTAGTCCTATAGCCCTAGAGTTGTTGTGAACATCAAAAGAGACAGCATGCAAATCTGACATCTTGTAAGCCTTAGTTTGATATATAATCTGAATTGCTTCTATTAATTGTGGATATATTCCCAAGTCACAAGAATCAAGCAGTATGCCTTTTTTGACTGATAAGAGCAAAACAAAAAGCTGTTCAGGCTCATATTTTCAACTCAGTATTTCTCAGAGTCTATGAACTCGTCATACTGTTCATTTTATAAAAGGCTCAAGTATCCTAAGGCAAATTTCTTTTCTGGGGTGAAGGATTTAGTTGGAAAAAAAAAGGATATGGAGTTGTTTGACTGTGTCCACATAAAACAAGGACGGTGCTCGGGTGTTATTAGCTAGTTTTAAGTGGTGTTTTATTGCCATCTTGAAAATAGCTAGTTGGTCATTATGAATAATAGCCTTATGCTGAGCAAATGGTAGACAGTACTGTCATTTATTTTATTACTTGTGTATCTCCTGAGGAGAGGCCAGACTGCTAAAGGGGAAAAGAAAAACCTGAGCTTTCAGAAAATTCTGGGAAGTTATTTGCAAATTCACCTGAATAGCTCAATAATCTATATGTAAATACATATGTGAAAGAAACTTTTAAAAATGAGTTTTGTAGGTTGACCTCTTCACTGGAATAGTAGCTTTCCCAATAATTTCACAAGAGAATAAAACCATAAAAAGAAATCAGCAATCAGTGAGAAATAACATCACAAAAGTTCACTAGAAAACTGTCTGAGAAAACTTTGGGGGCAGAATATTATACTGGGCCAGATCTACAATAGCAAAATGCCCTGATCACAAAAGACAAGGTAGATGCTGCAATAATACATTTAAATCTGGAAGAGACCTATGAAGCTATTTGGCTCATACTTTCATTTTAGGGATGAGAAATTGAGGGGAAGCGACTTGCCTAAGGTCACTCAGGCAGTAAGCATCAGAGGAAAGGATCTGAAGTCAGGTCATCTAACTCTAGAATTAATGTTCGTTCTTTCTATCACATCATGCTCCCTTTCTGTCTATGTATGTGTTTTTTATTTATCTATATAAACATGGAAAATGAGAAAAACAGATTCAAAATTGAAAGTCTCCATTAATGAGAAGAGTTTTCAGTTCACTTGGGGCAGCCAAAGAATAAAGAAAGCTCATCACTGATGCTATAACACAGGTGAAGAGGAATGAGTTAATTTGCTTATACATAACTCTCTCTTAATGAATCACTGCTCCTCAATTTTAGCTCTTTTATTTCGTATTTGTAAAGGTGGTTATTGGTGTTTGCTCTGTGTCACAGTCAGAAGACCAAGCTGTGTCTGTGCCTAGAAAAAAAAACAATAGAGGCAAGAAGGAGCTATAATCATCACTGATGCTTGCCTTCCTCATATTGCCAAGTGTGTCCTGTTCTGAGCGATGTCATGTTAAATACTACAGGGCCAATTAAAATTGATCATTGTAGTGAATACAAGATAAGCTTTTCCTTGTTACCAGAATTGATAATGTACAAAAGCAGCACAATAAAATGCGACAACAGCAACCAATCTGTGTCATGTAAACGTGTTCACTCTCACTTTTGATTTGCAAGGGCTATTTTTTATACACTCACCTCACAAAATGAAATTAACTTTATATTTTTATATCAGCAAGCTTTTCTTTCCCTTCTGTGATTCATAATAGCCCCATTGAAATTTTACAACCATTCTAATAAGAATTCCAATGTTATGAGTTTGGGGATTCCAAGTGGAATAAAATCACTTGTCTAACAGTAGGTATAATTTTCAATTTTCAGTATAATACATTCTTTTCTCTACGGAAGTTCTGGAGATTACAATTTAAAAAAAATAATTTTCTTTTAAAAAACAGTTGCTAAACTATAAAAAAAAAGAACAAAGTGTGATATAGGATCACAAATACACCGAGATCTTTGATTTCTTATAACTGATTTCTTAAGAGTGCATTTTCTAAACCAAGTGCTGTGTAATTATAATTAAGATTGTCACCAAAGTGAAGATAAAAGAATATCTCTCTCTGCAGACACAAGGGACTATGGATGTGAGAAACTACATACACTATGGGCCTTGACTGATGTTTTGATTAGTTTTGCTGCCTTTTTTCCTTTCCTTTTTATTCATATGTTAATAGCTTAATACCTAAAACAGACTTTAGTGATCATTTTATCTGAACTCCTCATTTTGTACATAGAAAAGCTGACCATAAGTCAGTTAAGGATCTATTTAAAGTCACAAATATACTAAGTAGCACAGTTTAGATTTCAACCAATGTCATCTGAATGATAGTATGCTGCCTAGATATTTTTTGTTTTTAAGGATGGTTTTCTTGAGGAAAGGGGTGGGGGGGTGGGGGCTATAGAAATAAAGTTTAAGTACTAACAAGAGATATCAGTACACATTAATTTTAAGTCCATTTAACAATTTGAGTGGTCTAATTTTTTTAGAATAGATTTCTGATCCAGTATCCTCTCTTCTCCCTCCTAGAGAGCAATCCTTTAAACAAAGGTTTAAAAAAAAAGGAAGAGAAAAATTCAGCAAAACAAATCAATACATTAAAAAAAAACCCTGATGTCATACATAATGTTCTACATCCAAGTTATTTTGCTCCCTGACTCTTAGCCTCTTCCCTACATACCATTGGAAAGAAGCAAGAGAAAATGTTTTCTCATATTTCTTTTTTGGGGGCAGTAGGTTCAAGTTTGTTTCTTATAATTCTGCAAAATTCTTTTTCTTTTAAATAATTAAATTGAAAATTAAATTATGAATAAAATTATTTTTTGTTTTCACGTAAGGAAAATTTCTCCTATATATTTCATCCACACCAAAGAATCATCTTGTATAATAAAAGATTTTAAAAGAACACAGAAAATAATATTAGCAAAACCAATGAATGCATTGGAAAAAGTGAAAATATATGTGATGTTCCATACACATGGACCTTTTAACCCTGTAAAGGAATGTGGACTGATTTTCTTCTACCTCTTCTTTGGGATCATGTTTATTTTTTGTAATTTTGCAACACTTACTTTTGATTGTTTTGTGGTTATTGTTCTTTTTCATTTATGTTATAGACATTGTATACATTTCTTGGTTCTGCTGACTTCACTCTGCATCAGTTTATTTAAATCTTTCCTTGCTACTGTGTATTTATTCTATTTGTCATTTCTTACAGCATAGTAATACTCCATTGAATTCATTTTCTGTTACACAATTTGTTTAGCCACCTCCCCAACTAATGGTCATCTATCTACTTTGCTTCCAGTTCTTTGTTACTGTACAAAATGCTGCTATGAGTATTTTGGTATATATCAATGGAGACTTTCCTTTTTAATAACCTCCTTTAGGATATGCACCTAATAGTGGAATTTGAGTCAAACAGTGCAGATTTTTTAGGCACTTTGAATAATCCTAAATTGTTTTCTAGAATGGTTGCACTGATTTATAGCTTTTGAGTAAACCCTTATAACTCAGTATTTTGTATCCATCCTGGTTTCACTATTGTGCAGATTCACTCACTATAAGTAGGTTCCCTTTTGCTAAATAAGCTGTAATCTTTGGAAGCCTTTTCCTCCACAGCAAAGGTCTCCAAAGTTGAGGTAATCTTTCCCTGGGTGGCTGAGATTTCAACTCAAGGGAACTTTGGCATGATTGCATGGAGTGTATGATCAATCAGTTGGTGGGTAGAAATGGGGATCTCATCTCGCCATCCAGGAGTTATGACCTATTATTGGATTCCTCTCCAAAATAACCATACCTTTTAAATTTCATGTCCTAGAATGACATTCTACTGACTCCAAATCATATTTTGGCTGTGGCAAATGCCCCTCAAATGGTAGTCCCTAAATTTCAAGCAATGACTAGTGAATGAGAACCCTGGCATTTTCCTTTTAATTTGCTTAAAGCTTAGAAGTCTCACGGTATGACCAAACAAGGATAGGTTGTGATTTTCATTGCCAGTCTCATTTTAATGTCTTTTCCCTCAAACCCAGGCCTCTGAATGTCTCTATTACACTTGAGGATGGCATCATCCTTCCAATCATCCAGACTTGAAAACCTGGCACTATCTTTGAATTTATACTCTCTCTTATCTCAATCAGTCATCAAATCTCAACATTTATACCTCCATGTCTCTCCCATTTGTTGCCTTTTTCCCATTCACACAACCATCATTCTGATTCAGACTATTATCACCTCTCACCCATACTATTATTTCAAGAGCCTTTCAATTGGTTGCTGTGCCTTAAGTCTTTTCTACTCCACCCAGCTACCAAAGTGGTTTTCTTAAAGCTTAAGCCTATTATCATCCCTAATTCAATAAAGTCCATTGGCTCCCCATTGGTTCTAGAATCATATATTATTTTATCTTTATCTCAACTTTTTTATTTCTATTTTTGTGTTTTACAACACAACATACTTGGTATTTTATATTAGTATTATACATGTTTGTAATTTATAATCAAGTAAAAATATACCTAAGGAGGAGGAGTGATCAACTTTGGTTTTAACAGATAGCAATACACACTCCAAAAAGTTTGGAGAGTACTGTGATTTCATAACCTGGTTTGGGGATACTCTATGTACACCGCCTATCTGTGATGATTTCAAGGGATGTCACTGAATTTCCAAAGAACAAGAGTAATTTTAATTCACTTTTGAAAAAAAAAAGTTTCACACAGAATTTTTATGGATGGCAAAGGAGATGTTGAAAAATCAAGCAAAGAAGAAGAATATATCTATCACACAAATCCACAAAGGTTAGGAACGACAGTTAGGGAAACTAGCTGAAGCCTGCAATGAAAACAGATGCCTTGCCTAGATGTTCTTCACACTCACAACAGGGTCTTTCACCTTGTTATAATTGCAATGATATTTTTCTCACTAAATTTAATAACACAGTTAATCATGTTTATCATCTTCCTAGCAAAGCCAGAAATATACATTTTTTCCCTCTGGCTATTTTAATCTGTTTTTAAAGAATTGGTTAGCAACTGGTCAGCTATAGGAAGTAAATTTTTCTATTCTATTTGTGTCATCTTCTATGTGTAGAGTTGCCAGAGATATTAAGGGAACAAAACTGCATAGTTGGTAACCTGACAAGAATGCCACAAGAATGGTGAAATAAGCAATATTTGCAAAATGACCTCAGTGCACAAATAAATTCACACCCAGGAAACTGGGCCAGTAACCATAGTGGCAAATCATCACCTTTCAATTGTTTTTTTCCCCCTTTCTATGAAATGACACTCCCCTCAGATACCAAAGGATTCAGGAAACAAGCAATATAGTGATTTAAATTATAGGCATGTGGTAATTATTATATAATGTGCTGGTTTTCAAATACATTTTGTGAAATTCAAAGAAAAGAGTATGCAATTAAAAATTCCCAAATCAGTTATAAAATTATAAGAATGATACCTTATACTCTTTACTACTGTTTCTGAAATAAGTGGTTTTATTCTCCCCAAGTAGAATTGTAATCTTGAGGAAACAGATTTCTATCCCTCAGAATAAATAGCATTGTACTATGTAGTACTATGTAGTACAATGCTATTTATTCTGCATAGAATAAATATATAGAAACACACACATATATATATGCAGCAATAACTAACTTAATACTAACTGAATAAATGAGGGACAGTTACTATCTCACATACTCGGGAAATACTCAACAGTAAAGTATGTGCAAACTAATAAATGGACTGTCTTCTTTTAAAGTTTGTTTGTAGATCAATTCTTTGATTTCTGAAGCATATTTGCCCATAGTCACTAGAATAGAAATAATGGTTTAGCTTTTGGCCAATCCATAACATTAATTTTAACTAATGATCTTAAATTCTGGATCCTAGGAAGAGAACTTCTTTCCCATTTACTAAGTGATGGCAAAATCATAGGGGAAACTTTTGAAGAGGCAAAGTTCATTTTTCAACACAGGTTTCAACTTACCAAACATTTATCAAGCACTTAATCTATGGAAGGCATCATGCTAAGTTTTCAGGATAATTACATTTTAGTAGAAGAGATTAGGCAAGTACATACACTACTATATGTGATATGTGTTTATGGGGAAAGAGGGATAGTTAAGGAAATCTACTCCTGACATGTGGGACACTACCCAAAAGCAGGAAGATAAGAAAGGGTTAGACAAATGGCTCAGTTCAGGCAAATTAATTCAATAAGACTATCACATAAAAAGGAAACTCAAAGAGTTATCTTTTCTAATCCATATCTAACCAACAGTACATGTGACAATATCCCAAACAAGGGGTTATCTAGATGCTGCTCTTCTCATGAATAACAGGGAATCCACTACCTCTTGAGATAGTTCATTCCACTTCTGGAACCATTTATTTACTTATTTATTTATTCATTCATTCATTCATTTATTCATTTATTTATTTAGGGAATTTTTTCATGGTTACATGATTCATGTTCTTACTCTCCCCTCCATCCTCCTTAGCCACACCCTCTCACCACCCCGTAGCCGATGCGCATTTCCACTGGTTTTAACATGTGTTGTCCATCAAGACCTATTTCCATATTATTGATAGTTGCATTGGTGTGGGAGTTTTGAGTCTACATCTCCAATCATGTCCGCCACAACCCATGTGTTCAAGCAGTTGTTTTTCTTCTGTGTTTCCACTCCTGTAGTTCTTCCTCTGAATGTGGGTAGTGTTCTTTTCCATAAATCCCTCAGAATTGTCCTGGGTCATTGCATTGCTGCTAGTACAGAAGTCCGTTACATTCTATTTTACTACAGTGTATCAGTCTCTGTGTACAATGTTCTTCTGGCTCTGCTCCTTTCACTCTGCATCAATTCCTGGAGGTCTTTCCAGTTCGCATGGAATTCCTCCAGTTTATTATTCCTTTGAGCACAATAGTATTCCATTACCAACATATACCACAATTTGTTGTTATTCCCCAATTGAAGGGCATAACCTTGTTTTCCAGTTTTTTGCCACCACAAAGAGCGCATCTGTAAATATTTTTGTATGTCTTTTTTCTTATTATCTCTTTGGGGTACAAACCCAGCAATGGTATGGCTGGATCAAAGGGCAGGCAGCCTTTTAGTGCTCTTTGGGCACAGTTCCAAATTGCCATCCAGAATGGATGGATCAGTTCACAACTCCACCAGCAATGCATTAATGTCCAAATTTTGCCACATCCCCTCCAATATTTATTACTCTCCCCCCTGCTGTTATTTTAGCCAATCTGCTAGGTGTACGGTGGTACCTCAGCATTGTTTTGATTTGCATTTCTCTAATTACTAGAGATTTAGAACACTTTCTCATATGCTTACTGATACTTTTGATTTCTTTATCTGAAAATTGTCAATTCATGTCAGTTTGTTTTGAATTCAGGGAAGTGCTATTTGGAAGTGTCTAGCAGACTCCCTATGGACATGTGGGGACTTTGAGACTACATTTCCCGTGATCCCTATGGGTTTCCGGTTTAAGGCGTGGGGACGCTGGCAATTTAAATTTGGAGGAGGGCCTAGAGAAAGCCTCTTTCTGGGTTTTGCAGAGTGGCTGGCTGGCATACCAGAGGGACAGGATGGGCTCCGGCAGTAAAATTAAAAGATAGGCAAGGTCATATATATATTTTACCAACATGGCCACGGATTTAATTAAACTACTAATTTCTCTTATTATGTCAGTCTTTATCATTTTTAATCTTAACATGTCTCTTGCCCATTTATCAATTGGGGAATGGTTTGATTTTTTATACAATTGATTTGAATCCTTTTATATATGAGTAATTAGACCTCTGTTAGAGTTTTTTGTTATAAAGATTTTTTTTTCTCAGTTTGTTGTTTCCCTTATGATTTTGGTTGCATTGTTTTTGTTTGTATAAAACCTTTTTAATTTAATATGATCAAAATTATTTATTTTACATTTTATAATTTTTTTCTAACTTTTTCTTGGTTTTAAAATCTTTCCTGGGGCAGCTGGGTAGCTCAGTGGAATGAGAGTCAGGCCTAGAGACAGGAGGTCCTAGGTTCAAACCCGGCCTCAGCCACTTCCCAGCTGTGTGACCCTGGGCAAGTCACTTGACCCCCATTGCCCACCCTTACCAATCTTCCACCTATGAGACAATACACCGAAGTACAAGGGTTTAAAAAAAAATCTTTCCTTTCCCAGAGATATGACAAGTATACTATTCACCTAATTTACTTATAGTTTCCTTCTTTATATTCAACTCATTCACCCATTCTGAATTTATCTTGGTGTAGGGTGTGAGATGTTGATCTAAACCTAATCTCTCCCATATTGTTTTCCAACTTTCCCAGCAGTTTTTGTCAAATAGTGGATTTTTCTCCCAAAAGTTGGGCTCTTTGGGTTTATCATACACTGTCTTGCTGATGTCATTTATCCCAAGTCTATTCCACTGATCCACCCTTCTGTCTCTTAGCCAGTACTATATTGTTTTGATGACCGCTGCTTTAGAGTACAGTTTAAGATCTAGTACTGCTAGGTCACCTTCCTTCACATTTTTTTTTTCATTATTTCCCTTGATATTCTTGATCTTTTGTTCTTCCAAATGAACTTTGTTATAGTTTTTTCTAATTCAGTAAAAAAGTTTCTTGGTAGTTTGATAGGTATGACACTAAATAAGTAAATTAATTTGGGCAGAATGGTCATTTTTATTATGTTAGCTCATCCTACCCATGAACAATCAATGTTTTTCCAATTGTTTAGATATAGTTTTAATTGTTTGAGAAGTGTTTTGTAGTTGTGCTTGTATAATTCCTGTTTTTGTTTTGGTAGATAGATTCCTAAGTATTTTATATTGTCTAGGGTGATTTTAAATGGTATTTCTCTTTCTAACTCTTGCTGCTGAGATGTGTTGGAAATATATAGAAATGCTGATGATTTATGTGCTTTTATTTTGTATCCTGCCACTTTGCTAAAGTTGTTGATTATTTCCACTAGCTTTTTAATTAATTCTCTAGGATTTTTTAAGTAGACCATCACATCATCTCCAAAGAGTGATAGCTTGGTCTCCTCATTGCCTGTTTTAATGCCTTTGATTTCTTTTTCTTCTCTAACTGCTACTGCTAGTGTTTCTAGTACAATGTTAAATAATAGAGGTGATAATGGACATCCTTGTTTCACTCCTGATCTTATTGGGAAGGCTTCTAATTTATCCCCATTGCATATGACGCTTGAGATGGTTTATATATATATAATATTATTATTATTATTATTTTTAGGAAAGGTCTTTCTATTCCTATACTTTCTTTCCATCTTATCCACAAGAATAATAAGAGTAACTTTGCCAAAAGCTTTGCTAAAGTCTAGAAAAAAATATTTAAAATAATCCAGTAGATTACTGGTCTAGTGTAGTGATGGTGAACCTTTTAGAGACCTTAGAGACTGAGTGCCCCAACTGCAAAATCCCCATGCCTCATGTGAGCCCCCCCCCCACTTTATCACATGGGAGGGAAGAAACGCTCCCATTAGGCTAAAAGGCAGAGTGGGTCATGTGAGAAATGTTCTCAGGCTCAGCTGGAGAGGGGGGAGGGAGCTGCCCTATCTGGCATGCTCTAGCACATGTGCTATAGGTTTGTCAACGTGGGTCTAGTATAACCTGATCAAAAAAGAAAAAGAGCTTAATATGGTAGACCTGCTAATGATGAAGCCATGTTGGTTATCTCTTTATTTGTAGCATTTTAAAACTTTTTTTAAAAATACCCTTACCTTCCATTTTGGAACTAAAGCAAAGAGTGGTAAGGGCTGGGCAATGGGGGGTAAGTGACTTGCCCAAGGACACATAGCTGGGAATTGTCCGAGGTCAGATTTGAACCTACGACCTCCCGTCTCTAGGCCTGGCTCTCAATCCACTGAGCCACTCAGCTGCCCCCCTAAACCATTTTTTCCTCCTACTCACAATCACTTTAATGATACGTATAAAAATTTGCTGAGAATCAAAGTTGTTATCACCATCCTATTGTTTAAAAATTGGGACAAAATTTGCCATTTGTTTTAGTCCTGAAGCACTTCTCTCTTCCTCTGTGATCTTTTAAATATCATTGATAATAATATAGTAATCACACCCACCAGTTCATTTAGTATCCTTAATACATAATTTATCTGGGCCTGGTGTACTGAATTCATTAAAAGCAACTGGGTGATCATTTACCATTTCCCTAACTATC
Source organism: Gracilinanus agilis (assembly GCF_016433145.1). Classification (NCBI taxonomy): domain Eukaryota; kingdom Metazoa; phylum Chordata; class Mammalia; order Didelphimorphia; family Didelphidae; genus Gracilinanus; species Gracilinanus agilis. The sequence continues at coordinate 560,313,753 of NC_058131.1, read as the reverse complement.
TTGATTTTCTACTCTCTACTATCTATTTTTGTTTATATCCATCCAAAAGGAATTCTTCTTGTTGAAGATGACAAAATAAATTGAATAGTTTTGTTTTCTCTCCATTATTTGTTATAATTATCCCATACACTAGGAGGAGCAGTCCTATCCTTTTTTAATCCTCTTTTCCCAACAATATTTAAAACAAAACTTTTTTGTTGTCCTATTTTTCCTTGCCAGGCTAAACTCATTCTAAGCTTTAGCATTTCTGACATTATTCTTACAAGACTGTGCCAAACTTACTTGCAGTTACTTCTATCTTCTATAGATGTTTTTCTAAAATCTAAGTTGATTGATGAGTTTCCTGGGCATCCACATCAATCTCTTTAGACAGCTCCCTCTTTTCCTAGGTATATGAAATGAGGATGTAAAAAGTGGTTGGAACCAGATCATGGTAAGCCATAAAGGCAGCCTGATTTTATTTGGTAGACACTGGAGAACTATTAAGTTGTTTTTTTTTTTAAAGCAGAAAAGTAGTATGATCGGACTAATATATAAGGACTGACATAAAAAGAAACTCATTTAACAACTAGAGTTAAGTTCCAAAAGCTGGATGGGTTGCTTAGTAGATTCCCTCTCACTAAAGGTTTCTGAGCATTATAATTATAAGATGATCACTTGGATATATTATATAAGATATTCTTGTTCAAATAAAAGTTGGACTAGATAGTCTGAAGTCCTTTGGATCTCTGTGATCTTTTAAATTTCATTGATAATAATATAGTAATCACACCCAACAGTTCATTTAGTATCTTTAATACATAATTTATCTGGGTCTGGTGTACTGAATTCATTAAAATTCTGATTCAATTTTGGATATGCTGGGTTTGTGATCAGGTTGAAGAAATAAATATTGGACAAGAGTTTAGAGGCTGAATTGTAGATATGATAATTATTAATGCAGAAATGATTACTGTAGTCATGAGAGAGGATCAAATAGATGAGAAGAAGTTAGGATAAAAGTACTATTGCTAATACATTGGAGACAGACATTTTTGGAAGACTTTCCCTTTTTCTTCTATAGGCTTTTCCCACTTGGCAGTGTTTCCCTTTCCAGTTCCCTAGCTACCCAGTGTATTCATGCTGCTATAACATCCTAGAACAAGATTATCCTAACCCCAAATCTTTCTATAGTATAGAATTATTTACCTTTCATAACACTATCAAAACTCCTTTTCCAGGGGGGCAGCTGGGTAGCTCAGTGGAGTGAGAGTCAGGCCTAGAGACAGGAGGTCCTAGGTTAAAACCCGGCCTCAGCCACTTCCCGGCTGTGTGACCCTGGGCAAGTCACTTAACCCCCATTGCCCACCCTTACCAATCTTCCACCTATGAGACAATACACCGAAGTACAAGGGTTTAAAAAAAAAAACTCCTTTTCCCTCAGTAGAGGTGATTTCAGCTAATGAACAACATGATAATTAATTTATAACAGCAAACAAACCAAGGATTTTACTATGTACCTATAATATAGCAGGGGCTGTGCTAGATGTTAGGGCATAGAAGTATGAAGAACGAAACAATTTCCATTCAAAAAAAGATTGAATTCTAATGAGGGAGAAACATAAATATATAAGTATATACAACATAAATGTTAACAAAAATAAATTCAAAACATCTAAATACAAAGTAGTTTGGGAGGGGGAGCACTAGAATTTAGGGAGATCAAGAAAGGTTTCATGTTAAAGACAGTTCTTAAGCTGCATCTTATAAGAGAGGAAATCTAGGAATTAGAAGTTATAAAGGAGTGAATTTCAGGTATGGGAGACAGACAGAGTAAGACAAAGAGATGGAAGATGGAGTGTCACATATAAGGAATAGAGGTTGTCTGGCTACATTGAGGGAGATGGTAGAGAAGAAGGGAAGAAGTAATGTTCAATGAGATTAGAAAGAAATTAGGATAAGATTGTATGGAGCTTTTAAAAGCTAAACAAAAGGGTATATATTTTAGGCAATAGGAAGCCACTGGAGTTGACTCAAAAGGGGAATCAGGTGGACAAAACTGTTTTAAAGGAAAATTATTTTGGCAATAACATGCAAGATGGACTGAAGAAATGAGAATTTGAGGCAGGGAAATCAATTAGTAGAGCCAGTTATGATAATTTAGGCTATATAAGTGGAGAGTTGAGTTTATTTGGGAGAAACATTAAGATAAAAATGGCAAGATTAAGGCAGATAATTATTTATGTGGGGTGAGGGAGACTGAGAAATTGAAGTCTTTTTGCTGAGGTTATGTACCTGAGAAATTGCAAGGATTTAAACAAAGATAAGGAATTTTGAAAGAGGGAAGCATTTAATGGAAAAGATAGGAAGTTCAGTTTTGGACGGTTGAGTTTAAGAGGTCTCCAGTTTGATCAATGTAATGATCAACCAAAGGATTATATGATGAAATATACTGTGATAGAGAGGTTATGTACACAAGATGGAGAACACATACATTTTTGGACATGACCACTGCAGGAATTTTTGTTTGATTATGCATATAGTAAATTGTTTTCCTTTTCTTCTGAGTGGGGTGAGGGAAAATGGAAGAGAAAGAAAATAAAATGACTGTTAATTGAAAGAGTTAAATTAAAAAATATGGTTTGGGGTCATTTAGTTTGAAATGCCATACACAGTAATGTTTGAATAACTGATGACCATTCATAGGAATATTTATTATAAATAAAAGGATGGTTATTGGCCCAAATTAAGTTCTAATTAGTAGAATCCAGCATTATAACAAAATATATTCTAAAAATCAGGGATCATGACAAAAATACAATTTTGGGTAAGAGGCCACCCATGTATGCAGGCCTTCAGAGACACTCCTTAAGTTGTTCCTTCTTTTTAGAGCTTCTGTCCTTCAGTTTCTAGACTGAGATTTGCTCTAAAAGTTCCCCATTAGATCCTATAGCACCACATCAGGAATTCCAACAGGGATGGCTGGTAAAAGCACCTTCTTGTTTGTAACCTAAAGGTCATTTTTATGCTACTAGTTTGTTGGGGGCGGGGGGCACGTCACAACAGAAATGATGGAATATGTTTCCAAACATTTCATTTATTGAGGAACAAAAAAAAAACAGAAAAAAATTCATCTATTTGTCCATTCCCCAGCTGAATTTGACTTCTAGTGTTTCTACTGCACTGTGAATTCAACTCTTTCCCTTCACCTAACGCCATCTTAGAACAAAAAACTAACATGTCAATTAAAACAAGAGCATAAGTTTGTATATATATATATATATATATATATATATATAAAATTTAAATTGGGTGATTGCCACAAATTGCAATCTGAAAATACTCTCTAATCCAAATAGGGATTTAAGCAGTCCAAATAGTAAAAACCAGTTTTGCTATCAGAAATTAAAACTTATATTGAAAAGATTCAGGGAAGACACTTGATTTGGAGGAAAAACATTTCTCTCAAACTTACTCCCTATTCTTCCAAATGCAACCAAATGGTCCTATATTTGATATGTCCAATAAAGTTGCAGGAATCTTTAATTTATATTAGATTTATGTCTTAACCAAATACTACAGTTTTAGAATGAAATTAAGAATGAAATCTACTTTTGTAAATTGAAATAACTGAGAAAAAAAGATCCTGAGATTTTCTCAAATTAAGAAGGACAATTCAGAGAGGTTAAGCATTCTGGAAAAATTCTCCCTACTTAACATCACAGTTATTTACATAAACATTACAGTAGGCCAAACACCACATAATTTTTTCACTAGCTGAAAAGTAGCTTGGGATAGATGCCAACTACACTGCTTCCCAAGATGATAGCTCCTGATGGACTAATAAATAAAATATCAGTAATATGTTCATTAGTCAAAGACCAATGAAGTAATGGCTTATTTTAACCAAGTGACATAAACATGCTTTTAAAGGGGCATTATAAAAGAAAATTAAGCTATTCTCTTTAAATGGCACCAAATTTAAACCATTTACAAACTCTGGGTGATATTTTCCCTATTGAGAATATTTGCTAAAGGAAAAAAACATAGTTTTTTTCCATGTTAGAAAATTTATTTTATTCTAATCCCAAATTTATCTCTCAAAGAAAATTTTATGATTTTCTTCATAGGCAAATCTTTAACTGAAATAAGTAAACATAAAAACAAAAATCTACTCCCAAGTGTTTAAATTCACAATATAAGAGGAATGTCTTGTGCTATTAATTTGAAAGAAATGAGTAGTTTGGATTAATTCATCTTGGTTTCTCTTTGCACTTATTTAGATGCATTCTATCACCACAGTTTAAATAAAGAACAGCATCTAAGAAAAGGGGAAAGCTATGTTTCAAATTGTAAATTTTTCAAGGAAAGGGAGCAAGATGTTCAGCAGGGTTTGTTTGTTTTGGGGATGGGGGGAGGAGAAGGAAAGGAGAGAGGTATATTCTGATCTCCAACAATAAAACATCTGGAATTTTTAACTTAGGAATAAATTTACAGAACTAGCGTTAGGCTGTCAATTTCATAAAACAGGAAATTCTTGCCTACTGTCTTATAATTGCCAGAGAATTTCTAAGCTCTCAAATACCTACAACAAAAGAAATAGTCTATCTGCTGAACTCCTGGAATATCTGCAAAAGTGGCAACCACAAGGCTGATGTGATGCTACTATAAAGACATTTGTAAGAGATCAGGTTGCATCTGGGACTAACATAGTCACTGTCACAGTTCAACAGATTGAGACAACTTTAAGCAATGTTTCCTGATGAGGACCTTGCAGGTAAGGACCCTCACCCATGCCTTCAGAAACCTAGCCCTGGTCCCATCCATTATAAGTCTGCCCTGAGCTTCTGTCTACTTCCTGAGGGAGATGGGTCCCTAGAGGTAAATGTAAAGAACTTAAAAGAGGAGAAAGGCATAGGTCTCTGGGATGAACAGGAAATAGTTTTTCTCTGTTCTGTAGGGCAGAGATCCCTTCCCAATGTTTAGAATCATATATCTCAGCAGACATGAGACTAGTGAACAAGTATAATTCACATTTATATGGTGCATTATAAATCTTAAACAATTATAGTTGGTCCTCAGTACTGCTCCAAAAAAAGAGGAGTGTGTGTGTTCCTGAAACTGCTTTCCCAGTTGACATCTCTTCCCCTCTTAAAATGACCTCTCCCCCAACCAAAACCCAAACTCTCATTTCCTTAGTGCCTAATTACTAAATGATAAGCCCTGTGTCTTATTTATTCCCTTCAATCTCTAGTACAGTGCTCTGAACACAACAGGAGCTTATTAAGTAATTCAGAATCTATAATTTGGCAATGTGGGGATCACTCTCTACTCATGGTTATGACAACCTATGACTTAGTAATTAAGTCTGAGGGACTTGGAAGAGGCACATAGAGGATAACTGGGGTCGTAGTTATAAAATGTCAGAGACTAGATTTTAGCCTATGTTTTCCTGACTCTAAGCTGAGGCATATATAAATCTAGACTTCAAATCTTGGTTCTTCCATTTACTTATGTAACACCGAGCAGGTCACTTCACCTCCGTGAGGCTCACCTGTAAAATAAGATCCCTTCTAGCCAACTCCTTTGCATTTTGATTATAGCACTGTATATAAACTAGGAATTAAAACTAGGAATTACCTGAACTTGGTACTTCCAGGAACACAACAGTTTTCAACACCCTTTTGGTTGATGGCGAGCATTCAATATTGCATGTTTCTCATTTTGCTTTGTGATCTAAAATTCCATGTTAGAATTTGGCACAGCACCAGAGATCTTCAGTTGCAAAGCATGACCTCATATTGTGTATCATACAGCAAAGCAAATCCTAGATAAATTGTGACTCTCCCCCTGCCTGATGCTCTTTTTCATTTCTTTATAAAAATAAGGCTTCATAAATATAATTATGCTCCATAACACTGTAGATTTTTTCTCCAGACTATAGGGATATTGATTTTAAGAGTAGACTGGAGCTACTTCTAACAAAAGTTAATTGGGTAGAGGTGATCCTTTAGATTCAGGGTCTTCAGTTTATTCAGGCTGGATATGGAACAGATTTTGAATAGCTAGATTAAAACTTATTTAAAAGAGAGACAGCAGTCTATATTCCTATTATATCTACCTTAGTGCATAAACATAATGTTAAAAATTCAACAAATTCAACTTAACTATTAAATGCTCACTATAAACAATACATTGCATGCTAGGGATACAGATGAAACAATGCTTGTTGACTGTCCAACTGACAATGCATCATACTTATACTCATGAAATGTATATCTTAGTACAGAGTTCCCTAGCACAAAGTCATAGGACAGACAGTAAATATGACATGAAATCTTAATAAGGTAAAGAGATGTCCAAATAGAGTTGACAGAAGAGATTCAAGGAAGGAATGAGCATTATACCTGAGGTTGAACCTATTTCATAAAGTAAGTGGAATCTGACCTGGACTTTGAAGCAAAAGGAAGATTTCATGATGATAGGAAGGGAGGAAGACAATACTACACATAGGAAAAAAAAGAAGTAAAGTGAAAGGCAATAAACCTGTAATGTCACTGGTTAAAAATAACTCCTACATAAGGAGATTCCTTCTATTAATGCAGATTGCCACTTTGTCTCTAACTTGTAGTCTTTGAGGTACCTAAAACACTGAGAGACTGAGTCATTAAAGAATGCACAACAATGTGTCAAAGGTAAGATTTGAACACAAGAATTGCTAGCTCCAAAGCTAGTTTTCTCTTATACTAAAATGCCTCTACATTTAGTATTTGTTGAACTGAAATAAAGAGGTAAATTCCTGTTTTATCAAAGACAAGCCTACTTTTTTGTAACAATTTATAACAGTCAGAAAAAAGGGATATAGTGCTGAGGGTAGAGTGGATATAGTTCCAACACTACTTCCTTGAAATACAAGTCTTCAAGCCCCCAGGATAAAGGAATTTAACAAGTAGAAAGGATACCCACAACTGGCAAGGAATTCAATCAAGTTCCTAGGTACCCACTACTAATTTTTAAAAAATCATATGGTTGTCAGGTAGTGAAATGAATTAAGATTGAGAATAAAACATGATTTTAAAAAGTAATTAATAATGAGATTTAAAAGAACTAAAGTTCAGGTTCATGATACTAAGCAGATCAAAAGATGAAAGTTATTATATAAATTATTACATCCTTTAGAGGTTAAAATGAGTCCTTTTTATTTTAGCTTATGAAATGTTCCTCAGATCCCAAATGTTCTCCTTATGAGTCTCAGGTACATATTTAGAAACTTTATCAGTAGCTATTTACAATTTATTTCTACTTTATCCTGTAGATTCATAAGTAGTCTAATATCACATATATAGAACAATCTTGAAGAGTCATGCACGTTGTATGAAAGCTATATAGAGGTAGAGACTAAAGATGCCTATTACACAGCCTAAAATATCTTTCCAAAAATATGAAATCAAAATTTTCCATGACAGTGTTTGCATAATATTACAGATGATCATTCAGATATTCTTTGGGAAGTGGTAGAAGCTTTATTTGCCTAGATGCCCAAAACTACTCTTGCTTAGACAGGTAAAAATACACCTCAGAAAAATGGGAACTCTGACAGATTCTGCAAATACTTACACCTCTGAAATTGAACAATGGAGTTTTCCTCTGATATATCCTTAAAAATTCAATTCTTTATCATGAGAATCTACTAATTTATTACAAAAATTTAAGAAAAATATTTTTTGTTACAAGAAATAATTACTAACAACTACTATTTATATAGCACTATGCTAGGTGCCAAGCACTGTACTAAGAGATTTGTAATTATTATCTTGCTTAATACTCACAACAATCCTAGGAAGTAGATGTTATCATATCTACTTTTCAGATAAAGAAACTAATGAGGCAAAGAGAGATTAAGTGACTTGCCCAGGGTAACATGGCTAGTAATTATCTGACCTGCCTCTCTGCTTTGCCTAATGAGACAGGGAAGATGGTTCACATTTATTTTTTCTTTTTTGCTTTATGACTCCATAATTCTAGAAATTAAACCTACAAAAAACTGGAGTCTGGGAGTGTATTATTCAGAGAGGGAAGCATCTTTGAAATACTCCAGGAATCTTTAGAATTCATTTTCTCTGTCTACTTTAAAAGGGTTTTCCCTAACCATAGATGAATTAAGGAGCATAAAAAATTATGAACGCAATTTCTACAAATAGTACAGCTAATCTAAATTCAATAGTAAAAGAAAATATTTATGACAAGCCTGTAAGTCAGAGAACAACTAAATAAACTATTAAGATTCAGTGCCACCAGCTATTACGGGTTCTGACCACTGATAATATCATGCACACTCATCCAGTCTATGAACCTTATTTCACCAAAGAATAGTCTCCTCTATTTTCTGTTCTTTGGGGTCCTGTCTTTAAAATGAGTTATATTAAACAAGAAAATTTTAATGAACAGGTTAACATAGATTTCGCTTATGTTTTTTAGAACCAACACTGTTGATCATATTAATTAAATCTTTCCTACTGTGTGCATTATTGACCTCTGGAGCTATTATCTTTCAAGGCAATCCATTATGACACTAACTAGACATATTAAAAATGGATATGCTGTCACAGGTTAAAAAATGAGTGTGCATGGAGAGAAAGCTGGATCTTTACAACTTGCTGGATGATTTAAGATTTGTTTTTCTTTCTCAAAATTTTCCACAGGCTTCAAGGCACAAAAAATACTGGGTAGATTTTGCTCTTAATTATTTCATGTTATTTTATCTTGGTTGCTGGTTGTCTTTTTCTTTTTATTGTGGCTCAGAAATTAGGGAAGAAAACACTATTCTTATACTGGTACAGGTCTATTTTCAATCTGTAAGTAAATTTTTATAGCTAAATTAGGACACAAATGCTGTCCATGGTAAGATCAGTTAGTAACTAAGAATTTATTAAGTGCCTAACATGTGCTAAGCACTTTGCTAAGTGTTAACTAAATTACATCCAGTATATAAATAAATACAACCAATGATGCCTGCCATAACAACTTTTTTTTTAATATAAAGAGTACAAAACTGTTTCAGGTGGCCAAGAGCTAAAAGACCACATCATATTCAGCAGTTATCATTTCATTTCATTTTAAGATCAACATAAGACAGCACATGCTAAGACAAATAGATAAGTAGATAGACAGATAGCTCCTTTCTATAACACTCTTATTCAGTTGCATGACTCTTAAAATTTGATTAAAGTGTGATAATAATCTTGGCATATAACAGGTATTTAAATGCATCTTAAGTATTTATTACTGAACTGTTGAAACTATCAATATTATTTATGAAAAATTGAGCATTTTTATTGAAAAAGCAAGTTGAAGTAAAAAATTACAAAATTATCTTTTAATTACCACTGGGCTTTAAGCATTCTCCTATTTGTAATGAGAACAGTTATAATTATTATGTAGGTTTCAAAGTACTTGTCTCATGGGGAAGTTGCAACATCAGAGAGAGTGAGTGAGCGTGAGCGTGTGTGTGTGTGTGTGTGTGTGTGTGTATGTGTGTGTGTGTGTGTGTGTGTAACCAAGACACATATATTTAAAGACTATCCTCCATAAGAAAAAATTATGCCTTTAAAACACTTTAACATCTTTAAATGTGACACTGTAAGTCTTCCAGCACCCCTTGGAGGATCCTCAGAACAAGAACTCAGCTTTTTATGTAGAGAGGATACTAGTTTTAAATGTATCAATGAGTCTCACAGCAGATAAATAGTAGCTTACAGCCAGAGAAACTGACACATAATGAAGATTTAACCATTTCATCTTAAATGAACTTCAGGGTAAGAATAAACTGATGTTTATAAATAATATACTGTTGCTCAGAATGTATTATTTAATATTAATAGGAATGAGGATAAGGAAAAAAGATTTTTATGGTAATTAAATTATAAGACTATTATCTTAGAAATGGAAAGAAAGTTGAGTTTGAGCTGGTCTTTAGTAAAATTAAGAAAGTAGAAGAAATTTGTCTTTGCCTCCTTTTCATCTTCCTTTTTTGAATCCCTCTCCAATTTTCTGGCTACCTACATCTCCCCTTGATCCTGATTCATTAAATGTTTGGTGTCCTCATGCTGCCTCTTATTCAATTTCTGTTCTCAATTTACAAATGTTAAAATTAATATTTAATATTACATGTAAATTTACATGTAAAATATTACATGTAAAATTAATATATCACCTTTATATGATATTTTAAAGCTGAGAAGAGTACAATAACACTTCAAGATGAAAGTACAAATATTAATACCCCCATTTAAAAAAACAGATGCAGAAAGCAAGACTCAACTCAGAAAAGTTAACTGATTTGCAAGGGATCACAGAAGGATCACAAAGTACCTAGGAAATGAGCCAGCAGACTAGACATCAGTGCTCTTTGCAAAACACCAAGCTACCATCCTAATACCCAAGGTATAATTAAATAATCATCTTGCACTTGTTCAAATTTGTCACATTATCTAGTTTGCCTCTTGATAATTGGTTCCTAAGGGGTAGGCAGTGATCTTCTAGCTTTCCATTGGTTCATTTAATAAATATAAAGTGCTTTCTGTGGGCAAATCATAGTGCTATTGGGGGAATTACAAAGATAATTGGTATTTGGTTCCTGTCCTCAAGAAACTTATAATCTTGGAACCTTCACAGACACCCCACTGACTAGCACAGAGCTGAATACATAGTAAAAATTCAATAAAGGCTTTCTGAATAAAGATCTTTTTTTCTCTTCTGATAATTGGATGGTCATGTTGTAATATTTTTTGTTACCACTTAACTTACAATTTCATAAATTTCCAACCATTTAATAAAACACAAGGGATATATCAATAATTTTACCAGAATGCTTATTTTGCTATAGTTTTGTACTGAGTGTTTTTGGAAGAAGAGAATTTAACTAAATACCCCTCAACTAATTTCTTGATAGTCCTCTTCTATAATTCCCATACAATTTATACCATATAAATATCTACCACTAGACAGAGATGTGTGTACATTATTTAGTTCATAGTAAGCCTGTCAGAAACACTCAGCTTTACTTGTCAGACCATAAGCTTTAGTAGTTGAGATGATACAAATATGTATCCTAATAGCAGTGTTCAGCTCTAGCTGCTGACATACTTGCATTTTATCATCTTTATCTAATCATGAGCCAGTAAAAGTTTCTATACATAGCTCACAAGTTCAAGATTCTTTCAATGTATATGCAATAAAGAGAAAAATATTCAATAAAAGCAAAAATATTTGGCACTTACACCTTTCTTTTTTCAGTTGACTTAAACCAGTAATTCTTAGCTAAGTTATCAGATCACACAACTTCTTAGTGAAGAGAAGTCAAACTTTAAATGTAATTTTGGCTTCCCCTTCAGACACACTACCGAAGAGTTACTCCACAAGGTCTGCTTCCTACATGTATTCCCACTATCAATACCATACAACTTCCAGGTTAAAATGGCGACAGAGTAATAGCAGCTTGCTTAACCTCTCCTAACCCACACCGAAAGGACTCCTCAAGAAGACAAGAACAAATCCAGATGAACAAAGGGACCCCAAAACAGGATGCAGCATTGAAGGTATGTGGGATTGGGGCATTTTCCGTGCTATAAGGTGGTGAAATAGCTCTCACTAAAACATCAGCTGAGCAACCCCTTCCCCCCGACACCACCTACAGTGCCAAAGCCAGTGAACAAGAGTTAGAGCAAGTTTGGGGCATTCATTAAGTTCTTGGAAGCTACCTGAGATCACCAGGGCCTGCTCCTGAGAGCAGCAAGACTTAAGACCCCAAAAGGCTAAAGAACAGGCGGACTTAGAACACAGACCTTGAGCGCAGGCGCAGACGCTGAGCACAGGCACGGCCACCAACCTTGAGTGCAGGCATAGGCCTTGGGTGGGGACCCAGTGCAAAGGAGTGTATGATTGTGGAAAGAGCACCCCAAAAGTGTTAAAGGAGCCTCAGGCAGAGGAACAATCAAGGGGACCACCAGGAGGCTTGACCCTAAGAACACCTAGACTTGAGACCTCAGGAGCCTAAAGAGTGCAGACTAACCCTGGGTGCAAGGATAAAACTGAGAGGGCACACGGTGCTGTGACTCAAGACGAAAACTGCTCTACAGCTCAATAGGATAGGCTGTCTGCCTCACCCAGACTTCTGACTAAGAAAGAAATAATAATAATAATGGCAAGCCAGGCACAAGATCCTCCAAAGAGAAAGACCAAGAAGAAATCTTTAACACTCAACAATTTTTACACAGAAAAAATCCAGACAACAAAGCAAACAGCAGAGTAATCATGTCCAAACCTTCCCAAAAAAATGAAAATTGGTCACAAGCTCTTGAAGAGTTCAAATCTGAGATCATGATAAAGATGGAAGAGATTTGGCGAGAGAAGTTGTAAACAGCTCGAAAGGAAATTAACAGGTTAAAAGAGAGAAACTCCCAATTGGAGAAAGATGTCCAAAAATCAAATAAAATGATAAGTAAATTGGAGGAAACCATGAAAAACAGAATAGACCAAATCGAAAAGGAAAATCAAAAGAATATAGCAGAAAACCAGTCTCTAAAGACAAGAATTGGGCAAGTAGAAGCCAATGATCTCTCAAGACAGCAATAACAAATACAGCAAAATCAAAAGACTGATAAAATAGAAGGAAACATGAAATATCTCAATGAGAAATTGACATCAAGAAAACAGGTCTAGAAGAGACAATTTGGGAATCATTAGTCTTCTTGAAAAAGCATAAATCAATAAAAATTTGGACTCCATACTACAAGAAATTATCCAAGTGAACTGCCCTGAGGTTCTTCAACAAGAGGGCAAAATAGAGATTGAAAGGATCCATAGATCACCCTCTACACTACACCCTGAAAAGACAACCCCCAGGAATATAATAGCCAAATTCAAGAGCTTCCAAGTAAAAGAAAAACTTTACAAGAAGCCAGAAAGAGACAATTCAGATATCAAGGAGCACCAATCAGGATCACATGGATCTAGCAGCCTCCACACTAAAAGACTGCAAGGCTTGGAATATGATATTCAGAAAGACAAGAGAACTGGGTCTACCAGGGGAAAGTATGGGCATTCAACAAGGTAGAAGATTTCCAAGTATTTGCACAGAAAAGACTAGGGTTAAATGGAAAGTTTGATATCCAACCACAAAAACCAAGAGAATCATGAAAAGGTAAATAAGAAATAGGGGGAAAGAAAAAAACTCTTAGTTTTAAATTTGCCTCTTTAAGGGCTTCAATAAGATCAAATTATTTGTATTACTATATGGAGAAATGTTATGTTTAATTTTCAAAAACTGTATTCACTCTTATAGTAATTAGAAGAATTATTCATAGGGAGAGGTTGGAGTACTAAATGGTCTAAGATGATATGGGTGGAAAAAAAGAGGGAGGTAAATAGTAGATATCAATACCATACAATACCATAAAATTATTCACACTCACTCTGTTTAAAGCACCATTCTGATTACCATGGAAGACACAAAACCCAATTAGTTGCATGCTTCTCACAATAGGGAACCAAAACATCAAGGAGAAACACTGGCCCAGGAGAGACTATTGTATCTGGAATCAGAGGTCTTAGTTTAAATCCAGTAAGTTTAAAAACGGTGAGTCAACAAGCATTTATTAAGCATCTACTATGTACCAGGTATTATTCTAAGCAGTGGAGATATCAAGAAAGTCAAAAGAGTTCCAAGCATAAGACCCAGAAAGAGAAAAAGCCTGGTGTAGGGAAATGGAGTATTTAGTGCAATGAACAGCAAGGATGCCTTTGTCACTGAATAGAAGAGGATATGTAAGTTATAAGAAGACTAGAAAGGAAAAAACAAGCAAGACTGAGGAAGTCTTTAAAAGTTAAACAGATTTATTTTTGTTCTTGTAAACCAGTGGTTCCCAAACTTTTTTGGCCTACTGCCCCCTTTCCAGAAAAAATATTACTTAGCGCCCCCTGTCACATAATATCACCACCCCTTTACACTTATTCACTACCCCCAAATGCACCTATGGCCATCACTGCCCCCCGGATCGCTGCAGCATGCACCAGGGGGTGGTGGTGCCCACTTTGGGAATCACTGTTGTAAACAATAGGGAACTATCAGAATTCTTTTTAGGAAACATTACATCATCAAAACTGAATTTTAACATGATATTTGACGGCTGAGTCATGGGTGGACAGGGATGTAGAAGAACTTGAAGTGGGGAATCCACTAACAAGCTTTTTAACAATAGTCCTTAAGTTGATGGTTTGCACTGAGGTGGTAGTAGAGTCATTTAGAATTAGAGTATAGGTTAGCAACCAGTTTGATTCTGAACTAAAGCTTCTAAAAATATCCAAGCTATCAGTATTATTAGATTCTAGGAGGTAGCTTGATATATTGTACAGAGACCCAGACTTCAGGTCAGGAAGACTCAAGTTCATATATTGCCTCAGACACTTATTGACTATGTAGCTCTGGACAGGTCACTAAACCTCATGAACCTCAGTTTCCTCTTCACTGGATTGTTGTGAAGATCAAATGAGATTACAGATTTAAAGTAATTTATATATCTTAGGGTGCTAGATAAATGTTACCTATCATCGTCATGGCTTAGAGGGTTAGAGAACATCAGAACAAAGAAGACATTAGCTAGAGTTCTGCCACTGACAGACCCTGGTTGTATAACACTTGCCAAGTGACTTAATCTCTCAGTACTTTAGGCAAGAATCTAGGATACCAAGATGCAGAAAACTTGCCTTAGCAGAGAATTTCTTCACTGTAGCATTTTCCCTATCACAATAATCAGAGTTCTAGTACTGATGATGATGATAATGATGATGACATATGCTCTTCTTTCTTTCTTCTTCATTACTGTATTTTACAGTATTAATAGTTTTCCAAGGCACCAATTTCTAATTGTTGACACAAGATCTTTTCTTCTCCTAGGCACACCCTAGTAAAAGCAGAAATTTATAAGCTTGCTAAAAAGTGAAAACAACACTGACAGACTTCAGTGTTCTGCAAATACTGAAGAAAAGCTGAGAAAGTGATTGAGACAATGAAAGAAAGCTCGGGTAGATTACATGACTGACAGGACTCTACACACGATGGTCCCAGCTGCTACAAGCCAATAAATAAGAGCATACATGCACGTATATGCATTTATGTATACACACATACTCCTGCCCCTAATCCTTCAATAAGAAACATGCAAGTAAGCAGACATCTGCTATGATAATATTTGAGAACATAGATTTTCCACTTCAGTTGAAAAAATATTATTTTTATACAGGGTAATAATATTAAGATTATATTTTATAAGGTCACTTGTTTGAAATGTTAACAGAAAAATGCATTAGAGGGAAAAATCTGTGCTTAACACATGTTCATATGTCTAAAAAGGAAGATGGGGGGAAAAACTCAAGGGTAGAAATGCTCTGCACTTAATGCTGTCACTAAATGACTGCGTAATTTAATTTCCTTGAAACCCATTAGCTTTCACTAAAGGAAAATGAAAAACAGATGAGAGCAATTCTTCGGTGTGAGCAGAATTCATTTAATGTAATACCTGGGAAGAAATTTATAAGAACAACTGTATCACAACAAATGCAGAGCATCATATCAGCACTTAAATCTTTCAGATGTGAGATAGACAGCTGAAAATTGGAGATGAATAGCATATCAAATCAGAAAACTCCTTAAACATAAGCTATTAACAGTTTTATGTGAAATCCTATAATAATGACTCTACAGTAAGGCTACAATTTATTGACTTCTATAGCTGATATTTAGTCTGGAGAAATTTTTTTCTATAGGGACATGTAGAACATTGCCATATTATGGTGCACCTAGGTAGCTCAGTGAATAATGTTGTACTTGGATTCAGAAAGACTTGAGTTCAAATTCTGACTCAGACATATACTGGTTGTATGACCTTGGACAATGTTTTTAGCCTCCATCTCCTTCAGTTTATTCATCTTTAAAATGGGATAATGCATTATAGGGGTGCTGTGAGCATCAAATAATATATGTAATGTGACTTGCAAACCTTAAAAGATTTATATAAATATTAGATATTATTAGCTATTATTATTACATATGTATATAATCTTTGCCCTCTCTGCAGGATTCAAGTTAGGGCATCTATTTACCCAATTAGCACCCATTTTACAACTCTCTCTCTACTCTGTGGTCCTTAATTTTATCTGTAGGATTCATTCTTCAGTTCTATTTGAAACCTTTTAGGCCTGGAGTTAGGAAGATTCATCTTCCTGAGTTCAAATTTGGTCTTAGACACTTACTAGTTGTATGACCCTGGGCAAGTCAGTTAATCCTGTTTGCTTCAGTTCTTCATCTCTAAAAATGAACTAGAGAAGGAAACGGCAAACCGCTTCAGTATCTTTGCCACGAAAACCCCAAAAGGAGTCACCACAAAAATAATAAATCTGCTAATTATTATCCATAAGACTTTGGCCAACACAATAGAGCTTTTTGATTCTTAGTTGTATGATATATAAAACAAAAGGATGTAACCAGTCCTTTTCCTATTTTAAATCTATGATCCTTTGAACTGGATTTTTAAAATTTCAACTCTAGAGAATTGTTTCTGTTCTATTACAACAGCAACTCATATGGAGAAACCTTGTGTAAATAGGACAAAATATGACCAAGATATGGCAATGTAGTGCTTGAAAATAAAATTATGATTTGCCATGACAGTATAGAATGGAAGGAAACTATAAGTAATTTTACAGACATTCTCCTATCATCATATAAAAGGTACAAATCTTTCCACCAGCTAAGAAACTAAAAATAAAACAAGTCATGTTATTGCTTAAACTATTCTTGTTATATTATAAAGAGGGCCATTTTAGAAGATCATGTTAAAAAAACCACAGAATTTATAATAGTTAAGTATAAACTAATTGATTTAATTTGCTGTGCAGCAGCATTAGACTCCAATTCCTTTTTAATTGCAACTCTCCAGATAGTATAAAGAAAACCTGAAGTCGAACCATTCTCCTGAGATACTGTAAGAGTGAAAAACAAAATCATGTCTTCCAATACAATAATATATATAAAGTCATTTTTGCTACAGAACATTAGAATTATCCAACTGTCTATTTAGAAGAAAAAAGTTAAAGGCTAAGCTCTTATAAATCAAATAAGAAACCCTCAAATATAGATGCTATGGTGAATTTCTTGGTCTTTAAAACATGATTCTAAGCAATCACAAAAATTTAAATCACTCAAAACTTCTCAATTTTTAGCCATGCTTAGTAACAACAAAATTGAATATTAAATAGAAATTAAATCAATAAACTGTTTAAATTTAATCAATGAATATCACAAGCACCCAAATTTAATATACATATTACATTGTTAAATATATGAAAATATATTTTACATACACACATAAAACATATATTTACAAAAGAGTGATAAATACTTTCAAACAATGGACCAAAGTAGTTTATAGTATGGTTTAAATATATTGTTACATATATAAAGGCAAACAATGACATAAAAATGTTACTGGAAAAGTGAAATGCTAACAGACAGAGGAAAGTGGCAGATCATATTTTCGTTGCACAAGCATACAATTCTGGAAAGAACCATATCCTTATATGGGGGCTTACAAGGCTGGGAAAAAAATATGACTATTATGTGAGTAAATACAGCTTCTGAAAGACTACAACTAGCCCATCTAGTCCGAGCTCATCATTTTTGAAAGGATGCCAAACAATTTCCAGGATTTCTGAACAAGGCCTCCCTATTCCAGTCCTGAACACTGAGTAAACAGCTCTAAGTCTGAATACAATGGACTACAATGCCTTTATGAACCCTTACCCTGATTTAAGGGGGGGGGGCTACCAAATTTAGCAATAGCAGCAAAACAATATTTTGAAATATTTATTATTTTATTATTACTTTATTTAACATGATCAATGCTAAGAATGTTAATATCTAGAAGCATTAATTTTGCCAAACTGAATAACAAAGTCCATAGTCATTAAAACCACGGAGTTCATGTTCATACTTTATCAAAAAAAGAAGTGGCCATCTGAAGGGTTCTATTCTTAGGCTCTTTAGAAGTAAACAGGTAATAATTTTATGTCAAGAGATATGGAAATGAGATGACCTGAGGGTTGCAAAATAGAAAGTCTTTCAAAATGTTTTCCTAAAAAAGGTGAGTTCTAATCAAATACTAAAATGGATCTCAGATATACCCTTGGGAAGCATTAAGTGCAACAGACAGAACACAAACCTATTCAGGTATATCTCTAGCTAGATTCTTGGGAGACATATAAAAATTAGATAGAAGCAGGGTCTCTGATCACATAAGAGTATATTGCGTAGCAGAAGGTTTTGAGAGATACGCAAATAGTTTATAAAGAGGAGCAAATAAAGCAATGGGTCAGTCAACTGAAATTTATTATGTTGGTACAAAGAAAGGCAAAAGTATGGTTCTTGCCTTCAAAAAGCCCATAATCTAAAGGGGAAAGGCAATGAATAAATAACTAGGTACCCACACATAAGGTCATTACAGACTGATCAAGTTAGGATTTAAATGATTTCTGGATTTCCACAGCCTGGGAAGGACATTTAAACAATTGCAAAATGCCTTGAACAAGAGTAAATAGGCACCAAAGTATAAGACAGAGTTACTACTGTTTGGCTTGATTACAAAGTATTTGGAAAAGAATAATGGGAGATTAATGTTGAATTGCCCAAGATTGTTCTAGATTGCTGAAGGTTTTATATGCTAGGTTAAGGAGTCTGGACTTCATGCTGCAGGCGAAAGAAAACAACTGTAAGGTTCTGAGCAAAGATAAATCTAGCAGTGATATAAAGCAGGGGTTGCAGATTTAATAGTTAAGGCCAGAGATATTGAAAGCCTCAACTAGGTTACTGACCACAGAAACAAAAACAAACTTAGGGACCAGGACGATATAAACACGAGTTGCTGTTTGCTGTGTCCAATGTACTGACACCTAACATAAGAATGATTTGTGTTCCAGGTGGCTGGGTGGCACCGTGGATAGAGCATTAAGCCTTGAATTGGGAAGACTTGGATTCAAATTTGATTTCATACATTTCCTAGCTGAGTGACCCTGAGCAAGTCACTTAAATTTTGACTGCCTAATACTTGCTGTTCTTCCACATTAGAAATGATACTTAGAGATTACAGGTTTAAAAAAAATTGTTCCAAAAGTTGGTTAGAAGCCACTTTGTTTGAAATTCAAAATTCGTTTTTTCCACAGAGATATTTAAACGATATTAGACCTCATAAAACTATGCAACCCTCCTTTTCTCAAGGAAAGATAGTGCATCTGAGTTAGACTCTGTAGGACAGGGCAGAAATCCTCACTATAATCTGATTCAGGGATTATAGAAACTGGCTGTGACTGTAAAAGACAAGCTCCTTCTTTCATTCTAAAGGAGGGGGGAGAGTTGAAATCTCAAGTCAGATAAGAAGTGAGCAAAGGACATTATGGGGAGGCTGTGACACCCACCATAGAGACATCAAGTGAGAATGAGGATAGGAGACT
This sequence comes from Gracilinanus agilis, assembly GCF_016433145.1. Taxonomy (NCBI): domain Eukaryota; kingdom Metazoa; phylum Chordata; class Mammalia; order Didelphimorphia; family Didelphidae; genus Gracilinanus; species Gracilinanus agilis. The sequence continues at coordinate 560,294,214 of NC_058131.1, read as the reverse complement.
GACCATGGTATAGATATTTAAGCCATAATGTAACTAAAAAAATACTAACAGTAGCCTGATGAATGCTACATTCCTTGAACTCAGAAGGGAATGAGAAATGAGCAAAGAGATAGCTCTAGGTGAGGGAGGATTTCAACAGCTAGAAGGAAGGGAGGTATTCAAACATAATTTAACTTAAATATTTTAAGTTAAGGGGTGTCTGTGATATAGGTTATAGAAGTCAAAATGATTGAGTTACTATTAGACTTAAATAAGCTACAAAATAATTACAGTAAACATCAACCTTTTTACTTTTCAGAATGTCATAATTTTTCCCCTTATAACTACCCCACGAGGTCAATGGGATCCACAGGAGGGGAGTTCCATCTAGACAAGTTGGACTAATAAAGAGAATATTGAGCCGGGGGTCTTGAGATTTGACTGGTTTGCCTTGCTTTCTCATGAACTAGTTAAATGACCTCAGGGAAGTAATTAGATCATTCCTTGAATCAATTTTTCAACTGGCAAAAAGCTGATGATAATCTATACTCCTCTTGGTAATATATAGGGATGCTGCTCAATACAAAGAATCAAAGACATGGAACTAAAGCGACCCTAAAGGCTATCTAACCTAACTCTCTAATTATTTCAATGAGGAAACCAAGGACTAAAAAACAGTAGACTTTGTTCAAGGTTACATAAATAGTAAGTAGTAGATCTGAACTCAAGTCCTCTGACTGCAAATCCATTATCCTTTCTACCTTTGCATGCTAATACTGTTCAATCCACAATTTTTGGAGCTGAAAGAAGTGTTAGATCATTCAATTCCCATAATAAGGAAAATAGCACATTGTTCTTTCTGACATAATGTAGACTTCCTTAGAACAGCAACTAAATAATCAAATCATGAAGTTCAAATGAAACCTCAAACATAATGTACAAATAAGTTTTAGAACAATTATAGAAGTCTAAAACAGCTAGATAAATAAGCTACTTCATCACTCTCTCTTACCCCATTTTATCATTTCTTTCCTTTAGAATAGTTGGTCTTGGTTAAGCATAGGTCAGTAGTGGCAATATTTAAAGCTCAGGCAAAAACACTGAGGATGGAAAGAGAAAATTTCCATAAAATAAAACTCTGACTAATCTTTGATTACAGTGACAGACATCAAAAAAAAAAGGAGGTAAGGGGAGAGAAAGTGTAACAAAATTGGGAATTAGAAGAAAGAAGTGAATTATAACTGGAACATTATCTTACAGAGAAAAAAAAACAGAACCACACATAGAGGAAGTCTGGAAACAAGATCATACTTTGCTTAGCGATAGCATAGGAATTCATAGCTACGGTCAATGTGTTTCAGCTTCACATTGAGAGAATACAAATCTGTTTGATGCTAATTACTTACCCTTGTGCCAAAAGGATGTACTTATTTCACTTGAAACACAAGAAAAGCCCTCTTTTCCATACTGACAAATCAACAGGATAATTCCAGAATTCATTAGAGAGGAACACTAACTGATCCAACATAATAGCTTTACTTCCTGTGCAAAACACTTCAAAAATATCTAAATGAATATGGAAATGCATCTTTCTGTGGCAAATTGTTCATTATTGAATCATTATCAACCCTTGTTAGACAAAATTTCTCTTTTTTGCAATGTACAAGATCATTAAAATGTTTGAGAGCTCCATCATGAAAGACAGTGGCACTTTATAATCCACTATCTCTTCAGGCAAATGTGCTTATGGCTGAACATAATACTCAAAATAACAACATTCCCTCGACATACAATTCTCCCCTCTTCCCTCCACCCCTTTTAATGGTGCCTTTAAATGTTGACAGCAATGATGAAATATGTTGCTGCTTTCTGTACCAGCTTTAACTGTTTCAGTGAAATTCCTCAGCCACTGCATCTACTAAGAAAAAAGACACCTATTTAGATAATGATCATGCCTCTGTGGAGAAATCCTCTTCTAATCCCACCTAGCCTGTTTTACCTGCATTTGACAAACTCAAGCTTCTCAGCTCAAACTCCTTTAAATTATGAAACATCTCAAAAAATGTAGCCATTCACAGGAACTTTACCTAGTGCTAAAAACCCACATATCTCCTTGTATCTTAAGTGCTCAATTACTGCAGCTCACATCAAGTTGGATTGGCTGTTGCTGTCTGGAGCAGCTCTACAATTTGAAAGACATTCATTTCCAAGAGCAAACTATTGTCATGCAGATAGTCTTTAGACTATGATGTTAGATTGACAATATACTCAGTTAAAATACCTCATTTGATCACTTTTTACTGAAAATAAAGAGAAGGAAGTATAGTAAATCAGATATTGCTAATGACTAGTGAATTCCTTTTCAACATTTCTGGCTAATCTTTCCAGGGTTACCCCCCCTCCGCATATGTAAATGAACACTTTTAGATTAGATGGTTAAACTTCCAAAGGAAAACTTATGGTTTCTAAAGTCATACCTGATTAACTATGCAATGCAATTCAGAAGAATGTAAATTATGTTCTGTGAACTGTGGAGAAGAGACCAGGCTGTTTATACATCACAGTTACTTTGTTTCATTTCATGGCTATTTTAGGTGTTGGTTTTAGGTACTAGATAACTATTTAAAAGGTTCTAATAATAATTATCTGCAAACAGAAGGAATTATAGACACATACTCATAATTGCTTCAACTGAGGCAGTACTGAAAATGTTACCTTGAAGAGAATTACAGAAATATTTTTAGTCAACAGCTGCTCAGAGCAAGTGACTGACATGCATACCTCTTATGATTCATTTAATTCCCACCCTCAACCCCCTGCAATCTTAACAGTCACCTCTGTTCAGAGCTGTGCTAATGATGTAATTCTACTGTATTTAGAGTCATCTTTATGAGCTAAGAATAAAGGTAATAACATCAATATCAAGAAGGAAATTTGTTTCTAAAGTTATGACCTCCAATGAGAGATGAATAATTCAGACTAAACTCCAGGAAATAAAATCTCACTTTTCCCAGGTTCTTACCCCCACAATAAATTAAACAGAACTTCATATGTGTCATTTTGACAAGGTTATACTTACCTATAATATTACATTGATGGGGGATTGTTAGTTTGACATTAATACTTCCAAATATATTTAAAAGGTTTCCTTTGATCAACTGAAGAAAAACAATTTATTTTATTCTGAATTAAATCTGACTCTAAATAAAGGATAAAAACGGATTTCTTACTTTGCTAATTAAGAGAAGAAAACAAACTTTCTATAGGCTAAGTCTGAACGAAGAGGAACAGAAAATTATTTTACTGGGGATAAAGTTATTTCATCCTATCTCAAGATCTAGTTGACAAGTGACTCTCATTAAATTGAGATCTGCCACCCTGGGCAATGGATATATTCTATCATCAGATTTTCCCTCTTCAACACTATTAGGAAATGAGAAAGGTAAAGAAAGTAAATGCAAAGGGAAAAAAAGATATCTAAAAGAAATTGCAGACCACCAGGATTTTGGATTTGAATAATCCACTTAGATTAACATGGCTGTGTCTTACACAGACAATGCTTAGATCACAAAATAGGTCACATTGAAAAGAAACAGGAGATATGAGGCAAAGAATACCTATCACAGGAACTACTTTCTTTAAAGAAAGTAAATGTGTATCTTATGCCATTGTCCTAAGAAGAAACATTTTATATTCTCAAGCCCCAACTTTAGGGAAGAGAAAAACAAAATGGTCCTGGGATGTAGTCATAGACACACAATCTTTTCCTCAAGGTTAGATAGACATAACAATGATCATAGAATGAGAGGGGAAATGAGTTGAATAATCAAACTTCATTTAAAAATCTGTCACATTTCACTCCATTTTGGCATGATCAATGTTCCTTTACATAAGGAACAGGGCACCAGGAAACAGGGGACTGCTGATGGAAAAATGGCCAGGATGCCACTGGTGTAAGAAATCATTTCCAGATAACACACCTGGATGTATAATCTTCATTTTTACAGAGTAAAAACTGTTTCACAAGCCAAAGTGAAGTGTATATAACAAATAACAAATGTCTCCATATAACATTAAATGAATGACAAATGAATAAACAGCTAAGAGACTTTGCTTTTTGAAGATAAATGTTTTCATAAGTAAGCATTTTTCAAAAGTAAGTATTTTTTTCTTTTGCAGGAGCCAGGTAAACACATAATCACACTCATGTCCTCCCCAAACAAATCCCTAAACACTTAATTCTTTTAAATGGTGCTTCTCTGCTGAAGAAAGAGGGAGTCTATATGACTCTTCTGTTTACCAAAGGCTTCTAGCAGAACTGCCAGCTATAACACTGCTGCCTCCTTTCTGAGATCAAGGACAATGATGCTTTGTGAAGGGAAGGCCAGGCCTTTATGGAGTAGAAAGCTCCACCAGTGGAGCCCCGGGTAGAGAGAAACCCTCCATTGCTACTAGAAACTCACAAACTCCCAGATGTTTGATGTGTTGCACTAAGACAAGGGGATGAAAAATGTTTCTTTCTGACCAAAGAGGCTTTGAGGGGGCTACTCGCAGAGAATTACCTACTTACCCATCAGATTTGAGTTCATGAAAGGTGTCGGGGACAAGCCTTCATGGGCCCCTAATCGACTGTCATTCAAGTGATCACTGTAATGAGGGCTGTCTGCAAAACCCTAGGGAAAAAAAGACCAGAGTATTAAAGAGATTATTTGGCAGTCCTGCTAATTGAGTGTAATGACACTCTCCTAATTAATAGACAGACTTACAATTGGTCATTCTGTTTACTGTTTTACAAAAAAAATTTACAGGATAGCAAATGTACCATATTAATATTTTCTAAATATTTATTGAACTTTTTCCCTGGGGTGAAAATGTCTGTAGGTTTCTCAACAGTAAAACATCTTTGTCATCACATTGATTGTTGCCAAACCAGCATTCTATGATTTTATAATTTTCTATAGTTGAGTAAGGGATTCCAGACATGGGGTGGGGCATAAGGATTGAATACAGTAGAAAATACTGTTGCAATGAACTTTAAGCATTCTTTATATCCAGAGGTAAAGGTTTAAACACACAATAAACTTATGATAAGAAAATCTATCATTGTGGATGCAAAAATACAGGGAAATGTCTACATTCCTTTCCACAACAATCACATTGGTCCCTCCAATTAAAAGTAAGACAATCTAAAATTTTGTTAAAAAGCAATAAATATCACTCCCAATTGGTTTTCTGACCTATTCTCTAACAAATAAAAAATTATAAACAATATTCCATTCGCAATCTCTCTTGCTAATATGGTTAACAAAGTCCTTGGGAATTTAGGTAATGTATACAAAGGGAAAGGGGGTATGTTTTCTGAACAGCTTGATCTTTTAAAAAGCAACTGAAAAATGAAATATACCCTACAAAAATAATAAAGTAGGTCTTGTTATTTCACGAGAGTTATTATTAGTGTTACTTCAAAATAAGCTGCTTCTTTTTTTTTTTTGGAGTAAGACAGTGAAGAGAGAGAAAGAGAATGTTAAAATCATACCAGAACTAGGTGTTATCTAAACCATGACAGCTTTATGAATTAAAACTGCCCAAGTTATTAAACTATAATCATCAGGCATAGTTTTTAATCACTAAAATTATTTTTATAAAAAAAAGATTTTGAATGCTTTTGATTCAAATAAAGAAAAGTTGTAGGGACAAGGGACATACCTAAACACCCTGCTTTTTTTTTTAAGACCCCTCAGAAAAACTGACAGCAAGAGGCCCAGGCAAAGGAGAAAATTACTTTGGCTCTCAGCAACCAGAAACCACCCAGAATCCCCTGGGACTATAAAATCATCAATCACTGAACATTTATCATTTTCCAGACTGCAGGCTAACATTCAAGACGACATTAATGGGGCTGAAACAGGCCTCACTATCTTTGCAGGCGTGCTGTCAGTTCAACCAAAGGGCTAGGAACTGAAGGCTAAATAACTGTCAAATCACGACAATTGCTTATGGATGCATGTCACAACTCCTTCTGCTATGCTGCTTTAAAAGTAATCTTCTGGGAGTCCTAACTCCCAAATGAATCTTTGTTTCATTTTATCTACTTTAGAATCACTGATACACATGTGATAGACATTCAAAAAGAATGTTGGTGACATTTATAACTTGGTTATGACCACAAGGATGTCCTCTGGTAACCATATCCATGGTCCCGTCTGTCACAAAGGCAATTCAAGCAGCAGCTGCCCAGAAAGGTGGAATGGCTGCTAGCAAAGGTCATCATATGTACTTTATTTCTGTGTTGTATGAAACAAACATGCCAAAAATACCAAATGAAAACACGAATATTTTATACATAGCTGATGCCTGCCATCCTATTTAAACACCCATACAAAATAGAATATTACTAGCAAAACACTCGTTGAATTATTGTTTTTATTATCATCATCCAAAAACTAACTATTCCAATAATAATAAGAAAATACATCAATAAGAATGTGTTTGCTATCTGCATACCACATTTGCTCAGTCTTCCTTTCATTGCTGGAGGGTGCTGAGAGAATAAATGAGCTGATATTTTCAAAATGCTTGGTGATGATGTATACAATAAGAAGCATTACTCTTATCTCTCATAAATTCTTTAAACTTATAAAAATAAAAATAATTAGCTTAGTTCTTAAGTCATTGACTAAACTATTACAGAGACTCTGAAAACAAACCAAAATCTTAGGATACCTTCTAATAAAGACAGAAATACTAAATAAATATGATCAATTCACAAATACACATATTTAGAGAAGTCCTTTTGTAGGCTGTCTAAGGCAAATCTGAGAATTCCAAGTCAGCTTCTCCTTTGCCCAGCCACATGTTTTAGTACTATGCCCCCTCAACCATATCAATTAGTTTCAATTCAGGCAATGTGAAATAATTTCAGCATTATTCTAAGTAAAACATAATGAAGTTGTTTTTTTAAGTCAGTATTTATTACACTGTTTCTCAACTTCTTCTGCTCTGTATCACACTTATAAAATTCTATATTTATCAAAGTACAACTTTGTGAGAAGGAGATGGGGAATGTACATATCCACAAACTGTTTATGGAGGGAGTACCATTGTTGTGGGGGGAAAAGGGGTAGGTAGGGAGAATTATTTGACTATAATAAGGAAAAAAGGAGAAGAAAGAAAACAATTATGTATGCCCAGAACTCTGAAACAATGATGTAGAGAAGTGGACAGAAATAAGATTAGAAGCCACAAAACACCAAAGCCCAAGTAAAACGTCAGTTATAACCTGACTCTGACTAAAGTGGTAAGAGAACACAGACCAGAAAAACAAAAATATCCTAGTAATAACAGGGGAAGGAGAGAACTGGCATCAACTTACCATAATACCTCAGTGAAGCCTATGTGACATGTAGTGTGCCTGTATGTGAAACACTGATATAATAAATGCCAAAGTCTAATATATATGATCTAGGGGGATATATACTGTTGTACATGATCCCTATGGAACTGTTCCCTTTCCTTTGCACTACAGTAGTATGTTTAACATATAGTGTATTATGGGACTAATAGAGCTATTAAGTCAGGAAAAATATCTATATACAATAAATCTCTAGGAAGAGATGCTATCTGTGTTCTCATGCTAGAGGTACCTATATATGTTTAAACTAGACAATCAATTTCAATATCTATTTGTGTCTTACAATCAGAAAGAAGTATTGGAACATTGGTTCCAACATTAGAAAACTGATGGTCATGACCATCCCCATCAACATCACAATATACTAGGGAGTCCTTGAAAAAGTATAAACAATCTCTGCATCTCTTCCCACTCAAACAAGATCTAATGCAACTGGATAAGTAAACAATATTACCATCAGTTTTAAAGGACTCGGTGAATGGAAAATGTAGCTGTGAGATAGCACTATCTCTCTCCCTATATGAAGGATTTTGATTGGCTGATCTATACCTGGTAATAACCAGTTTTAAAAGACTCTACAACAACCTCTTTAGTCCAAAGTGTCATCAAGTAAGGCTAGCAAATGCATGTTGTATGACTAACAGTCACAAGAAAGTAGAAAAAGAAGACAACAATCTGAGCAGTAGAGTGGAATGACACCATTGATAGGAATATCAAGTATGAATGAGCTGGTGATGTGACTGAGAAGGGATAAAATGACTAGATGATAGCTGGTTTTAAAGGCGGTAAAAAATTAGAAAACAAAACTGAGTGAGGAAGAACGAAAAGAAAGATGCTAGAACCAAAGAAGACAATAAGACTAGATTATTATTTGTTGAATTTTTTTTAGAATCTACTAGTATTAAACTACTAAGATTATTAAATCCCTAAACTGTGATAGTCTACATGAGTACATGCTATAAACACTAAGGAAGGTACTCAAGTATAGATATATTACTACAGCTTTTCATCCAGAAGATTTTGATACTAGAGGCAACAAATTCAAATTTTAATGGTTATTTTAATTTCATAAATTTGACTTTTCCATTAAAAACGGTTATCTGCACAAGAGATTTTATTGCATCTATGCACATAAAAGTATGAGAAATATAAAAAAAGATAACAAGCTACCTGAATCACCAATTTAGTATGCATTTTCTCCAGTGTATGCCATCATCTATAAAAGTAGTTCTAAGATATCATTTTAGTAAATTATTCTTTCCATTTTGGGGTAAAAACGAAAAGCACTCTGGAGACAAATGACTGATAAAAATCATCTTGTATATGGAGAGGTGTTCAATATTATACATAAATTTAGTTTAAATTACAATTTAATTTCTTTTTTTTTTCAAATCATAAATGATCTCATACACAAATAAAGAACAGCTTATAAGAGCCTTAAGGAACTATGAAATATATGAGTGCTCCGTATTCAACCCTGTGTTCACTTCATAGAATAGAAGTTACAAACATTTATCCCTGCCCATTAATATGACAATAAAACCTAGGTGATCCAACAATGTGGCCAACTTTTTAAAATCTTCTCCAAAGTGCACATAAGCAATCAAAATTTTCTACCAAAACTCTTAACATAAAGAGAAAATAAAATAAAATAAAACAAAATAAAACAAAACAAAACAAAACAAAACAAAACAAAACAAAATAAAATAAGAAAGCTAAATCTATCTTCCCCTTGGTTATCAGGACTATGACTTCAAAAAGATGAAAATATCCTTTCTTGATTTTAAGTAGTCTTATATTTCCAATTGACAAAGAGAGACCTTTTACTTTGATTTTTATCAGTCTAACAAGACTTTTAATCAGAAAACTTCTAGAAATTAAACTAAATTTATCCACTACAGTAAGATTCAAACTGATATAGAACAAATGGTATAATAGAAGAAGTGATGAAACTTCAGGTTAGGAGACCAAATGATAAAAGTTCTGGCAAATTAACAGAACAAATGAATGTATGGTGAAATAAAAGGAAACCTCAGTTTATGAGACCTATTCATAAAACTTCTGATAAATTACAACCTCTCTGGGCCTTTGTTTTCTTGTCTACAAAATAAGGACCTTGAGCTAGATGATCTCCAAAGTTCTTTCCAGTTCTAAATCCTAATGTTTAATTATTAACTCTATGCTGATGCCCCAAGATTTATATATCCAGCTATAGTTTCTCTCCTGAGCCCCAGTAATCCATTATCTATTGGCCTTGGAAAGTAATTGGATTTATTGGGTGAGGCAGAGTTAGGGAGAGGGTCATCTTTAGTCATTTTCAACTTAACATATTTAAAACAGAACTCATCTCTTTTCCCCCTAAATCTATCCTCTTCCTAATTTCCTTATTTCTATGAAGGGCACAACTATCCTTCCTTATAATTATCTAGGCTGCCAGCCTTGACCCCTCACTCTTTTATACCTCATAAATCTAATCTGCTGCCAAGTCTTAATGTTCTTGCCTCCATAATACAGCTCACATTTACTCCCTTCTCTCTACTCACAAGGTCACCATACCACTTCAGGTCTTCATCACCTCTTGACTATTTCAACAGCTTTCCTACAACAAGTCTCTTTGCACTCTAATCTCTCTCAACTTAGATGCCAAAGTCATTATATTAAAGCATAGGTCTCATCATGTCACTTCCCTGTTCAATTAACATGGTGGCTCCCTATTACTTCTAGGACCAATTATAAAGTCTCTTTGGAATTTAAAGCTCTTCACATCTTCCTTCCAAACTACCTTTCCATTATTATATACTATTCCATTCCGTGCACTCTATATTTTAGTAAAACTAGTTCTCTTGCTGTTCTTCACAAAGGAACTCCCCACCTACCATCTTGCCTAGTAATACGATCCCTATTCCTGAAATGCATTTCCTTTTCATTTGTCTCTTAGAATCCTTGGTTTTCTTCAAAAGCCAAGTTTATAAAATGGGTTTCTTGAGGCTTTTCCTGATTCCCACCCCAACTACTAGCATCTCCCATTCTAAATAATCTTGCATTTCTTCTGTCTGTATATTTTGCACATATCTGTACAAATGTATGGTTGTATGCATGTGTGTGTGTGTGTGTGTGTGTAGCTTTCTAAGAAAGAAAAAATCCCTTAAAAACATTTTAAAAGCACTGTAGGTTACAAAAGAGTATTTAAAAAAAACTATACATGGAAACCTTTGTATACACTTTACTCTAGTGTCACAGAACAGAATTTTTATTGATTTCCCTGCTTCAGTAAAATACCTTGCTTCGCTCCTTCCACATTTCCTCTTAAATTCAATTTAATCTAGTAAGTATTTATTAAACACCAATATGGTAGGCATTGGAGATAGAAAGAGAGATGAAACACAGACTCATGATTTTAAGTCAAATAATGTAAGATTGGGGTAGAGGAAAACAGGACACAAATAACTAGAAACTTAAGGGAGAATGAGATAAATACAGAGGAGCAGTTTGAGAAATGTGCTAGGAAAAACTTGAAGAGATATTGAGAAATGGTTTTGTTTTTTTTTTTTTTTTTTTTTTTTTAAAGCAGCTAACTCCCTTCCCAGGGGCTTAAGATTCCTTGACTCAATCCCATAACCCAATGATGGGCAAACTAAAGAGGGGGCCAAAGGAAAGGAAATGCTCATCTGTCAGTCTGTTTCTAAGGCAACTATTTCGAAGTTTCATTGTATTGTATCCTACTTATTGTATTCATCAGATTAGGAATAATGTCACACGGTGGGGACAGAACATTTCAGGGGGTCACATCTGGCCTGCGAGCCCATCACTGCCATAACCAGTTAGACTTCTTTAAATGCTCAGTTTAGAATTTAAAACCCCTTATAACCTGGCCACTTTCTACCTTTTCAGTCTTCTAATACTCTTTTTCTCTTCAAGTCCTCTAGAACTGCAGTTCTTCAAAAAGAATACTCCATAGTCCAACTCCATACCTCTTCACACTAGCTGTTTTCCATGACTAAAATGTTCTCTCTCCTTTCTCAACACTGCTTCCTGGTATCCCTGCTATCCCAAAAGTCCATCTAAGAGGCCGCTCCCAATTTCTCCTCTTGCTAGTGCCTTCCTTCTGAAATTACCATCCATTTGTTGTGTGTGTGTGTGTGTGTGTGTGTGTGTGTGTGTGTGTGTGTGTGTGTGAATTTATTTGTATGCTGTCTCACTCAGTAAAAAGATTCGAGCTCCTTGAGAGCAGGGACAATGATTCTGCCTGTCTTGGTAACCCCAATGCTTAACCCAATGCCTGGGATGTAATAAGTGCTTAATACATTCTTTTTAATTGACCAACTTTTTAATGTGAAATCTCCCTATTGTTACTAAGGAAGTAGATAGAACAACACAAGGAAAAATCCTTTAATCCAAAGGAATCATCCTCAGAACTCCTTAAACTGTTGGTTTAAAATCTGAGAAGTGATAGAAGCAAAGAATTTCAAAGTAATATCCATAACACTAACATAGCTTCCAGTAATTCACCAGGAAAAGAAAGCTAATCTCTCCAAGTCAGGTGATAATAGGTAGTTAGGATGTGCTCCTTAATCATTAAATTAAATACTTCAAGAGAAGTATCCAAGAAACTTTTTCAATTTTTTTTTTTTGCAGCATGGACATCTCTGGCAATATCCTGAAGCCTATGAAGACACCCCTCTTCTCAGAATACTGTTTATAAATGCATAAAATAAAATATACAGGATTGCAAAGGAAATCAATTGAAATAAAATGCAATTATTTCATATCAAAGTTCATGAACTCTAGCTGATTAGAATCTTCTAGCTAAAGAGAAGTAGAAAATATGAACATAAAAAAAAATCACCTAATTACTTTGAACCAATCCACACCAGTGAGATAACTATGAATCAATCTTTGCCAAAGTAATGAGTCAAGGAAAACTTACATTTGATAATCTTAGGTATTTATTGTTAAAGTTGGACAAAATGGAACACATAGGACAAAGAGAAATTGAGGAATGTATTAATTGAAAAACTACGTTAGAAGATGGGCTTTACTTTTTTTCCTTCCTTACTATATTTAATAATAAGAAAATATTTAAACTTGAGGACACACATTCTACACATATTTACTACCACTGCTTTATAGTGCTGATAATAATAATAAATTATAATTTTCATGGTGTTAAATATTTGGGAATGCTTAAGGAAGAAGAATGAGAGAAAAATGAGAAGGGATAAATGGGAGAATACATCTTTTTCCCTGAGAGTATTTATTTTTTTAATTTAAAAACTTTAGAATATTTTAAAACTATGAACAACACATTTAATTAAAGTGTTCAAATATGAAAATTTGGTTTTTATTGTCTTGTTCATCCTCCCATTCCCATTCCCTCAGACACAGTAAGGATTTCTAGAAATCATGCAATAGGAAGAATTTTATATAAAATTACCTTAAAGGGGAAGCTGAGTGGCTCAGTGGGTTGAGAGCTAGGCCTAGAGACAGAAGGTCCTAAGTTCAAATCTGGCCTCAGATACTTCCTAGCTGTGTGGCCCTGGGCAAGTCACTTAACCCTAGCCCATACCGCTCTTCTGCTTTGGAACCAATACATAGTATTGATTCAACAACGGAAGGTATGGGTTTAAAAAAATTACCCAAAGTGTCATATTTTTAGATTAAGGACAATTATGAAATTTGTTTAAAGTTACTCATGCAATTTTGAATGCAAGAGTCATATCTGATGGGCAGCTAAGTGGCTCAGTGGATAGAAAGGCAGGCCTAGAGAAAGGAGTCCAAATCTAGCCTCAGAAGTGTCCTTGCTGTATGACCGTGGGTAAGTCACTTAACCCCCCCCCCCCCCATTGCCTAGCCCTTACTACTCTTCTGCCTTGGAAGCAATCCTTAGTACTTATTCTAAGACAGAAGGTAAGGATTTGAAAGAAATAGAGTCACTATATTTGTATCTATAGGGCCTACTATTATCATAAGAAAAAAATGAAGGAGATGAAACTGACTTTTGTACCAATAAAATCAATGCAACTATGATAAAAAGGGAAGCAGTAACTTATGAGAAAATATCTACCAAATTGTGTCTTGGAGCCTGAAATTCAAGATATGGCAGAAATTAACATAAGATCAAAAGCAATTCTTTCAAGAGCAATGGTCAAAAGATATGAACAAATAGTTCTCAAAAGAATTTCAAATTCTTAACAATCATATGAAAAAATATTTTAAATGATTAAAAATTAGTAAAGTGCAAATTAAAAAGAAAATTCTAACCTGGAAAATTCTCAAAAGCAACAAAATATTGAAATAATTACCACTGCAGTTGAGGCTGATGAAGGACAGACACAATAATGCACCCTTGATGAAAATATGAATTAGTCCGACCAATTTGCAGAACTACCTGGAATTATGTCCATACCCTCTGACCCAGAGACTCTACTGTTACACATATTCCCTAAGCAGGGCAAAGACAGAAAGGTCCAAAAATCAATGTACTTAGAGCAATACTTTTTGTGGTAGCAAAGAACCAGAAACAAAATAGAATCCCAACAAATTATGGTACAGGAATGCAATGCAATATTACTGTGCCACAAGAAATGTTAATATGCAGAATTCAGAGAAGCATGGAAAAATTTATAGGAACTGATGCAAAGTAAAGTAGAACCAGAAAAATAACATATATAATGACCACAGGAAAGGAAATGTAAGCAACATCCACAACAAAAAAAGAAACGAAATGTAATTACATGAAAGAATTGTCTAGGATCTGGAAATGAGATGAGAAAATGCACTTCCTTTGTTTCTTAGCATAAGTAAGAGATGATGGGAGCAATAACTACACCATCAGATTCAGATGATGTGCTTAATACTGTCTAACTGATTTTTTGCTTTTAATAAGAGATGGCTCACAAGGTAGGAAATGGGGAAGGGATGTATTTGGAAATGAATGTATAAAAATTAATAATAAAAAATAAAAGGATGAAGGATCACAGTAGCATAGACTTAGAGCTAGAAGGGACCTTAGATTAAATGTCTTCTTTGCTTCCTCTTGTCCTATCTGGAGTTGGGTGGATATGTTCTTGTTCTCCTGACTAGGTCTCAAAGGATTGGGAGTGAAGAGGGACTAGTGGCAGTAGCATCCATTTATTTCTGTAGAGAATAGAAACAAGGAAAGTAATGTGCTGCTTGGTTACAAAATGTTCAGGTTGGAGAGGAGGAAGAGAATGTCTGCACAGTTTAGAGACTGAAAGAAGCTGGAATTATTTTCCCTTTTGGCCCTGTGAAACACTAAGGAATAATAAAGAGTATCTCCCCACTGAAAGACATGCTTAAATGTGAATGAACTCAGAATACCAAGTAAACTAACATTTACAGAAAGTTAGAAGATTTCTAAAAAAAAAGATTTAAACACCTCATTTGATACTTACAGTAACCCTTTGAGGTAAGTACTACAGGTAGTTATTCTTATTTTACAGATCAGGAGACTGAGGCTTAAAGAATTTAAGTGACTTGTTTATGGTAACACATAAAACTGTATTTTAACTGAATCAACATTTTTATTAACTAAAGAAATCTTAATTGGCCATTAGGCAGAATTTTTCTATTTATTAAAAAAGTATTTAAAAAAATTTTTTTTCATGAAAATAGTAGGCCCTCTAAACACAAATATGATGCTTGCATGTAAAATTGTTTAAGGATGACTTTCAAAAATTTTTATGATTGGGCTTAATCTAGGTAATATGACATTTTAGGTAAAAGTATTATTTTAAGTTCCTCATTAAAACTGGAATTTATCAAAAAATAATTATAGATATCCTGTCCACATCAAAGTTGTTAGGGGTGTGGTGTCCCTTCGATCTAAAAAATCTACATGAAATTTTTGGCCATCTTTTTATACCAGAGAAGTCTTAAATTTTTTTTTCTTTAATGGGGCATTTGCAAAATTTGGGTTAAGTGTTTGGTAACAGGCTATATGTAACAGGTCAATATCAAGTAAAAATCCTGAATGAAAAAGAAATTTTAAGAATTACTAAATAGATATGAAAAAATTTAAAAATGAAAAATTCAAGAATAATACTGAACATACTGCATGTATGACAAAAGACACTTAAAATATAATAGTATATGCATTTAAGTTATTAAACTTTTAAAAGATATCCCTACATTTCCAGTTTTTCTGAGTTTGTCTGCTGGCTTACACATTTTTTTTTGCAAACCAACTTTTTACTTAACTTAAAAAAACTGTATGTTTATGGCATTAAAAGATAAAACATATTGATATTATTTAGTAATATAAGTGTATTTCTGTGTTTCTTAATTTTTTTCTGTGCCATCTGTTGCATGTTGTTTGTAACTTCCATAAAATTCCCCCAAAATTCTCATTTAATTTCTTATGCTGACGTGCAATATTTTAAAATTGCAATAGGAAAAGTCAGGACATGACTGGAAAAAAAGATGTTAGAGATCCTCTGATCCAATCGAGATGAAGAAAGTAGGGCCCAGGAAGTGAAGAGGCTTGCCCAGTGTTGAATAAGCATTAAAGAGCTGAGCAAAGAGAAAAGTCTTGGTAGTCTGCTTCCAAATTCAATACTCATTCTAAAATACCACACAATACAAAAAGGAAGTGAAAATAAACAGAAACAGATATTGTTGAGAGGGACAGTGAAAAAATGAAAATAAACAAAATTTCCTATCATCAAAGTTATTAACATAAAAAATTTTAATACCTTCAATTTATTAATATTTTTGAAAAGCAGTTCTTTGATTAATGTGAAAATCATTAAATCTGAAAAATATACATTTCTTTAAGTGCCATAATGCTGATAGTTTCTTATGTAAATAAAAGCAATGTAAAACCAAGAGTTTGTTTTTGTTTCCCTAATTTCTGTTTTATGGGTTGCCATAACCCAAGAATCTATCACCTACTAATTGATGTCCTGATTAGGATTAGTTTTGGACAGCAGAGTCAGTCCTCTGCTCATTCAACTAAAAACCTAGCTGAATTAATTGATAATGTTAGGAAAACTGCAGTATACAAAATAAACCTACATAAATCATCAGAATTCCTATATATTGTTAACAAAGTCCAACAACAGAAAAAAAAGAGAGAGAAATTCCATTTAAAATAACTCTAGAAGTGCAAATGAAAACATACAATTTATTGCTTGTTTATCTTGGTATTTGACTTGGGGTTTGGGTTTTATAAGATTATTCTCTTAAAAAAATGAATTATATGAAAATGTTTTGAGTGATAATACATGTATAACTCAGTAGAACTGCTTGTTAACTTTGGGAAGGGGGAGAGAAGATGGGAGAGAAACAACATAAATTATATAACTTTGGAAAAATCATATATAAATTTATTATTGGAATAAAGATAAAATTTTAAAAATAAAATAACTCTAGACAATATAAAATACCTGGGAATCAACTTGCCAAGAAAAACACAGGAATTATACGAACACAATTAAAAAAGAATTTTGACACAAAGTCAGATCTAAACATTTGGAAAAATACTAATTGCTCATAGATAGACCAAGAAAATATAATTAAAATGACAATTCTACCTAAATTAATTTACTTGTTTAGTGTCATGCCCATCAAACTAACAAAAAATTATTTTATAGAACTAGAAAAAATAATAAAATTCAACTTGAAGAACAAAATGTCAAAAATATGAAGGGATTTAATGGGCGAAAAGTGTGAAGGAAGGTGGTCTACCAGTATCAGATCTCAAACTATACCATAAAGCAGTAGTCATCAAAACAATCTGGTACTGGCTAAGAAACAGAATGGTGGATTGATGGAATATATTAGATATACAATATACAGGGATAAATAATCATGGCAATCAGTTGTTTGATAAAACCAAAGATCCCAGCTTTTGGGATACGAATTCATTATTTGACAAAAACTGCTGTGAAAACTGGAAAACAATACAGCAGAAACTAGGTATAAACCAGTATCTCATATCCTATACCCTGCAAGATAAGGTCAAAATGGACATATGATTTAGACATCAAGGGTGATACCATAAGTAAATTGGGGAACATAGAATTATCTACCTGGTAGATATTTGGAAAAGGAAGAATTTATGACCAAATGAGAGAAAAAACATTACAAGATGCAAAACAAATAATTTTGATTATATTTAATTAAAAAAAATTTTGAACAGACAAAATCAATGTAACAAGATTAGAAGGGAAACAACAAACTGGGGGTGGGGGAGATTTTGCAGCAAATTTCTCAGAATAAGGTTTCGTTTCTCAAATATAAAGAGAACCAAGTCAAATGTATAAGAATACAAGCTATTCCCCAATTAACAAATGATCACAGAATATGAAGAAAGAGTTTTCAGGTGAAAAAATCAAAGCTATCAATAATCATATGAAAAAATGTTTCAAATCACTCTTGATTACAGAAAAGCACATTAAAACAACTCGGGGTACCAGCTCGAACCTACCAGATTTATCAACATGACAGTGAAGGCAAGTGTTAAATGTTGGAGGGGATATGACAAAATTGGGACACTAATGCATTTTTGGTAGAATTGTGAAATGATCCCACAATCCTGTAGGGCTATATGGAAATATACCCAAAGGGTTATAAAGACATGCATTTGATCTTGTAACACCTCTTCTGTGTATGTATCTCAAAAGAGATTCTTTAAAAGGGGAAAGGACCCACTTTTACAAAAATATTTATTGCAGCTCTTTTTGTGGTGGCAAAGAATTAGAAAGTGAGATGTTCAACAATTGGAGAATGGCTGAAAAAAGTGCAGTGCATCATGGTAATGGAATTCTATTATGCTATAAGAAATGATGAGCAAGATGATTTCAGAAAAAAAAGCTAGAAAGACCTATATGTACTGATGCAGAGTGAAATAAGCAGAACCAGAAGAACATTGTACACAGTAACTGCAATATTGTATAATGGTCAACTGTAAAAGACTTAGCCACTCTCAGCAATACAATGATTCAGAACAATTCTGAAAGACTTATGACAAAGAATGCTATCCATTTCCAGAGAAAGAATTGTTGGAGTTGGAATGCAGATCAAAGCATGCTATTTTTCACTTTAGTTTATTTGTGATTTTATTTGGAGGTTTTAGTCTTATAATAGTATTTATTCTTTTCACAACAATGACCAATATGGAAACAGAAATAAGTTTTGTAAGATAATACATGTAAAACCCAGATCAAATTGTTTACCATATCAAGGGGGGAGAGGGGAAGGAAGGAGACAATTTGGATCTTATAATTTCAGAAAATGTAAGTTGAAAATTGTTGCTATGTGTCATTGGGAAATTAAAATATATTTTTAAAAACTGAATTTTTAAAAAAGATACACACCAGCAACCATCTTCTACATAAAGCCTTTCTTGATTTTCCACATCTGCTATGAGCATCTTTCCAAAACTATCTCATATTTAATTACTATGTGAGTATATATTTATTCATTTTAATTTTTTCTGTATGTATTGTTATTTTTATTTATTTCCCTCATTACGATTAAGTTAATTTTTTTCTTCTTTGTATTTGTATTTCCAAATATATACGTTTACTTGTATTCTTATTAGCACAGTACCTGGTTCATAGCAATTGCTTAAAAAAACGCTTTCTTTTTGACTGAGTCTAAGTATAGTATTTATGAATTCAGTAGAATTTCCTTGTTATGTATATTCTATAATAAGTAGGAGAGAGGATTATTAAAATCTGATTTTAAAAGAAGACAGTTTTGTAAATGGACTATGTAGTTAAAACAAAGGTTGGCAACTCAGAGTAATTTTCAAAAGTATCCTAAAATTTTTTTTCTTTCTGGTATATGGGCCACTGGTTGCCAATATACCAGTTCTCTACTGCTTGTCCTAGTTGTTGCCCTGTTCACAAAAGGCAATAAACAAGCACATTCCTGTGCCAGCTTTTTAGATTCAGTAAACCATCATCACCTCTCCTAAGAGACAGCATGTCAGATAAAGGTCAATAACCTGATCACCCCAACTTTTCAAAGTTTTTTATGGAACCTTGAATAAATTGATGACTCTCATATGTGACACTTAATTAAAGGGCAGGAATTAATATTGTCCCAGAAAAGATAAGCTAGAACATAATAATAATGTAAATTGCTTGCCTTAAAAAATACAAGCAGAACTCGGGAAATGGGCTAATTCAAACCTGAAACATATTGCTATTTTAGAACTCAAATGCAAGGCCTGGTATGCACAAAAATAGCATGAGTAATGGTTGCAGCCTGCCCTAATAAGAAAGGTACTCTTCATCCCTTGATCATTTTAAATGCCCTGCCCTGAATGCCACCCATTTTAATATATTTTTCTTAACGTTTAGTGATCAAAAATAGATATAACACAAGCTACAAAGTAGGATAGGGTACTTAGCAGGCACAGTGGAAAAAGTTTTGAGCCTAGAGTCAGGAAGATTCATCTTCATGAGTTCAAATTCAACCAAAGACACTTTTATTAGCTGTGTGATCCTAGACAAGTCACTTAATCTTGTTTACTTAATTTCCTCATCTGTAAAATGAATTAGAGAAGGGAACTGAAAACCACTCATGTATCTTTGCCAAAGAAAACCTCAAATGGGATCACAGAGAATAGGACATGTATGACTGAAATTGAAGGACAATAACAACATGAAGTGGGATATAGTTTTTTTCTTCTTTCTAATATCCCTCATCAGTTTCATCATCTGTAAAATGAAGAGTTTAGGGCCCAAAAGGATTTGAGTAAAGGTGGAGATTTTTTGGATGATGCTATATCTCACCTTCCTCTCAGTCATGGTATTAGTCTCCAAATAAACCAGATATTTTGAGGTCTATAATATCTGGTGAAGTAGATCGTCGTCCAGCCCAATGAGTTAGAAGACTTCAAAAAACAAACATGGAAGCAATGGGAGGAGAAAGTGCTCAATGATCTGGAATTTTTCTGGAAAGCTGGGTGTCTTGTCATTCATTCCCCATGACTTCACTCACTGTAGGAGAGCAGAGGGAAAGAGTTGGAAGGTACAAATTTGAAGTTCTAATTCCAGCTCTTCCAAGGGGTACTTCTAAACTTCCCTGACCTTGGATCTTCTAAAGTAGAACTTTGGAGAATATACATTCTCTGCTAATTCCTACCTTTTCCCCATGTATTTGAAAATCTTTATAATCTGCATTTCTTCCCAGTTCAAGACCTGCTTATTAGATACATCACTCAAACACCTCCCCACAATCAATTTTTTAAAAATGGGACTTTCAAATGAATTGAGAATCTGAGCCCAAAGAGCTAAGGGAAGGTCTGACAGCCTTCTAGTTCCTAATCTTCAGAAGCCTTACAATAACAACTTGGTCTAAGGCCTTAAAAGAAAGGAAAATACCCTCAAAGGCTTCTTAATATCTCTTTCTTTCTAGAACCCTACCATCTACTAGTCTTCTTACAAAAAAATTATCTTTTTTTAAATTTGATTATACTAATAGATGAACATATTGTTACCCTTGATAGAATGTCTGATCTTTGAGGGAAAGAACTATTATTTTTGTCTTTGTATCTGCAGTGCCTATGAGAGGGCCTGGTACATAACACATGCTTCACAAATGTTAACTTATTGACTAATTGATTCCCAATCTCAATATATATGGTGTGTGTGAATGAGAGACTGGGGGTAGAAGGAAAGATGGAGGGAGGGAGAGAAGATTTCCAATATTTGGAGATTACTTTGGCCAAAACATCACAAACAGCTGATGTGTCCAGGAAAACAATTTTCACACTTTCTCTAAGTCATAACTGACAGCTTAAAAGTTAAACACTTTCAATTAGTTTTTTTTTCATATATTTGCATATGTCTCTCAGCCTTATACTCTCTTCCTACAACATAACTCTAGCAGATCAGCATTTTATAACCCAGAAGAGCAAAACTTTATTGTGAACCTGGAAAATCTTCCTGAACATTTTGTTTTCCTGATAATTTTTGGGTCGGTTGTTATGTAAGATCTATATCTGAGAGCCCATGGGTTACATTTTTCCATTCAGAGCAGTATCTCTTTATTCTTTTACTCATTTTCTGTCTCTAAGCCAGTTCATCTCAATGACAAAATATTTTCCCCTAATTCCATGATGACATTTGTTTATAATAGCTTTTAGGAGAGAAGCTTTTTGAAAATCTAAACAAATTGTGTCCACTAAGTTCTTCTTGTTCCTATACTTGTTCCTATATCTTCTGTCTTAGAATTGATACTAAGTATTGGTTCCAAAGCAGAAGAGTGTTAAATGATAGGCAATTGGGCTTAAGTGACTTGCCTAAGGTCATACAGCAAGGAAGTGTCCACAGCCAGATCTGAATCCAGGACTTCTCATCTCTAGACCTGGCTCTCAATTTATTGAGCCACCTAAGTGAGTCCATTTGTTCCTACTTTAACCCCTTCACAGAAACAGGCAGATTAATAAAGAATAATTTCTCCCTATGGCACAGGATGATTCCTCCTGCCTGGTAAACATCTACATGGATTTCATCCTAACAATTCACCATGTCCAAAACTGAATTTACTACATTTATACAAAATTTGTCTCTTAATATTTCCATCTTCTCAATGACATCATCATTTTTCCAGTCAGCCAGATTTGAAATCTGAGATATCATTGCATTTCCTCCCTTATCCTTCAAATCCAATTAGCTGCCAAATTCTGCATATTATACATCTATATTATGTCATGTATTTATCCCTTCCAAACTGTCTCTTCTTTCCTTCAAACTACCATAGCAGCACAAATTGAGAAAAAATTGGGAACCAACTGGGCAAATTAGAGCTCTCTGAGAAGACCTCACTTTTTTCCTCTTATTCTCATCTCAGATTCCTCCAATACCATCCTCTATCTTCCTCCTTTACTTCTTCTTTCTCTATCTTCACACATGTCTTCTTGATCCCACATTCTCTTGTTTTGAACAGAGTGTCCACCTGTTTTTTCAATCTCTATAATTGTTTCCTTCCTGCTACCAAAATATGCTCAAAATATCCTCCCCATCTTTAAACATTCTCTGAAGATACCCCTTCTCCCATAAACTTGACAAAAACATTCTACATTTGTTCTATTCACTTTATCTTTTCTCATTTTCTTCTAAACTCTCTATGATATGGCTTCCAACTTCATAGCTCAACTGAGATTATTGTATGTACAAGATCTTGGTTTTTACCATTCTTCCCCAAAACTTTATTGTTTTAAGTGGCAAAATATACTTAGCTTCTGTACGGCTCCTGGGGTGCAGAAGTATGCAGCCCATAACTTGTTACAAAAAGGCTTTTATTGTAATGCCCTAAAGTGGCATCAAAAGAAAATCCAAAGCAGGGTGGGAACAATGGGGCTAAATAAAACTTGCAATCAATCTAATGACTGTATCCCAAGCAGGGTAGGAGAATGTGGAGATACAAAGTACATAAATATGCCTAGAAGTGCAGAAGGAAAATGCAGAAGGTGGTGGATAGTGCTATAGCCCAGGCTCCAGTCCTTCTAGTAGTCCTCACAAGTTTGGGGGCTACTTTAGAGGATAAATAAAAAAGCCTTCAGAAGTGTCAGACCCTCTTCTTTTTTTGGCTTTAAAGTGGGTTCGCGAGGTGGACAATGAACCTTCTGAGGATTTCTCTGGCTTGGAGGTAATGAAAAGGGCTTATGAAATTTATAGAATTTAATCTTCTAAATTCTCATCTTTCTTGGCCCCTGCAATAGCTGATACTATGATCAATTCTCTCTTCCTAGATAATCTCTCTTTTCTGGGTTTTTTTTGTCACTGCTCTCCTCTTGGTTCTTTCACCTGGCTAATGGTTACCTCACAGTTACCTGTGCTGATTGGCCAACTGGGCAATGAACCTTCGGACCCTGAGAAGTTCTATGGGTCGGGAGTTAACCCGAAGGGTATCTTCTTCCATATCATGCCCATTAACTGTGAATAAACTCCCAAGATTCTATCTCTCTTGACTCCAATCTATTCTTCACAAGGCTGCCAAAGTATTTTTATAAAGCACAAGTCTGATTATACATACATTATACAGCTATACAACTATAGATGTATATTAGAGGTTTTGCCACCTCTCTACTCAATAAATTCCAGTAACACCCCCTCCTCTAACATCCAAAGCTTTATGCAATCTAGCCTCTTCTTGCCAATCTTGTCTTGCATATTATTTGTACCTACTCATTCTATAATTCTAGCTACACTGTCTTATTTGTTCCTTTCCACACATTTCCTAGGTAAGACACTATAATCTACTCATTTGGTTTTTCCACTGTGATCCATGCTTGGAATGAGTCTTGGAAACTTCGGTTCTCTTAAAGAGTAAGTTCAAATGTCATAATTCACAGGAACACTTTCCTGTTTCCCCCATTGCTAGTGCCTTTCACAATAGGATTATTTTGTAGCTAGCTTATACATATTTTGTATGCTTATACATGTACATGTTGTTTCTCATTCATCAATCTGCAAACTCCTTGAGAGTGGGGGCTGTTTCGTTTTGGTCTTCGCATCCAGAACACCTATCAGAGACAGGACAAAGTAAATTCTTAACAAATACTTGTTAGTTGATTGATTGATTATATTCATATCTACCCCTCTAGTTTAAGACCTCATCAACTTTCAACTTATTTATTTGAAAAGGCTTCCTAACTAGTTTTCCCTCTTTCAGTTCGCTCTTTTCTGATTCATCCTTCTGACAGGCAAAATAATTTTCCTAATCCCCAGGTCTAACCAAGCCACTCCCTACCTATGACAGCACAGACCACTGTCCCAAGAGTAGATTGTTGCCCTTTAGTTTCAATTTCAAATGACAGCTCCTATTAAGAATGTAACTATAGATGTATATTAGAGGCATGTATTTTCTATGCCTTTTTCAGAGGTAAATTAGACAAGTCCTCCATTAGCCTTCTCTAATTCCTAACTGTGGCATGGAGTTTACTTTATGTTATAGGAATAAGATGGTGCTGGTTATACCAAGCTGGACACTGTCTTCAAATATAGGTAGACAATGTTTGCCATATGAAAATCAATATAGTTAAATTTGGTGACATTTATCAACAGATTTTTCAGAAGGTGATGACTTTTACAGCAATGGCAGTTCATGAAAACACCAACTACCAACATGTTAGGGCAGTTAAATGGTACAATGGACAGAGTGCAGGGTCTGGACCAGAGAAGGCTCATATTTCTGAGTTTAAATTTGGCCTCAGACACTTATTAGGTGTGTATGACTCTGGGTAAGTCACTTAACTGTCTGCCTCAGTTTCCTCAGCTATAAAACGAGCATGTCAAGGAAATGATAAACCACTCCAATATATTTGCTAAGATGACCCTACACTTACAAAGAATCAGACACAACAGAAAATGACTGAACACCACCATCATCACATTGAAAGGCTATGAATGCAATGGTAGGAGTAACAATACTTATCTCTGATGGGATGAAGAATTAGACTAAAAACTTCAAACGCTACTCAAAAAAATAATCTCATATACTACCTTGAAAATATGTTACGTGTCCATGTCCACAAATGTGTTTCTCATGTTTCAATTACATGCTAATTCTGTCCACTTCACTCTGCTTCAGTCCATACCATTGAGGATTCTCAGAAATTGTATCTGTTAAACATTTACTAAGTACATACTATATGCCAGGCACAGTGCTCTCTTTTTTTCATCTCTCATGGTGCAATAAAATTCCATTTCATTCACACTCCACAGTTTGTTCGGTCACTCTCTAATTGATGCCTGTCTTATCTTACATTCTAGTTATTTTCTTTAATTTTCTCCTTTTTAATCCTCCCTTTCAGTAAGTTTTTCTTGCACCTATTCTCTTGCAGGTATTATCCTTCATTTCAACCATTCCCTCATCCCACATGTTTATTGAATTTGATGTATTTATAAACCAAATTCATGTGGGTATAGATTAAAAAGTTACTAAATAGTGCACATGTCCTTTGACCTAGCTCTACCATCACTGAATTTAAGCTCCAAAGAGAGCAAGGAAGGAGGAAAAGATCCGATACGTATAAAAATATTTATAATTATTCTTTTTGTGGCAGCAGAAAACAAGAAACTAAAGGGATGCCCAACAAAAAAGGGATGGCTTAAGTTATGGTCCATGAATACAATGGAGTATTATTGTGCTGTAAGAAATAAGAAGACAGATGTTTCCAAAATGACATGGAAAGGCATATATGAACTTATATGGAGTGAAATAAAGTAGAAGCAGAAGACGAATTTATATTCTTACATCAATTTTATAGAAAAGAACAATTTTGATAGCTTTTATAAAATGATAAAAGAATGAAATGAGCAAAACTGGAAGAACTATTTATACAAAATTAACAACAATACAAAAAATTTTAAAGCTATAAGAACTATGATGAATAAGACTTCATGATTCTAGAACTGAAGCATGCTATCCATGACCAACAGGTAACAGATATAAATTTAGAATGATATATATTTTCATATTGTCATTAAAAGAATTTATTTTATTTAATTATATTTCTTACAAAAATTCCTTTTTTTTTGTCCCAATGGGGTAGGTGGCAGGAGGGAGAGTTAATAGTTTTTGTTGTCTAAAAAAATAGAGAGGTGCTATATCTGAAATGTTGCATATATTTTCAGATGTCACTACAACATTAGTTCTACATTAAGAATTTGTCACAAGAGACCTCTCATGGATCGGGAGTAATCTGTAAATGTTTGCAAATATACATATATAAATAAAACTTAAAAGAAGGTAAAAATGAGGTTCTTCTAGTGCCCAATTCCCTCCATGTTTATATATTTTTCCCATGTACCTCAGTTATGAGAACTAGCAAGTTGTTCATTCTTTATAAACTAATTATTCACTTTATTCTATTCTCTCTTTTCTCAACTCTTAAAAATGTTTGGAGACATAACCAATTCACCCCTAAATACTTCTGTCTTTCTTATCTAACTCCCTCAGTACCCTTTCAAGAAACTAAGTTTATGACAGGGCATTTGTTTCTTCTCTTCCTCACATTAGGATATCACAACATTCTGCAGTTCCTTTTAATTGCTTAAATAAATTTAACTTTCTAGGTTTCTTTAGATTTTTGTCTTTCTATTTCTAGACTTCCTACTTATCTTTGATCTTTTTTCCATCAGAAATGCTTGAAAGTCTTTCATTACACATTTAAGGTCTACTCTTTCCCCCAGTAAAATTAGACTCAATTTTGCAGATAAATTATTCTTAGTTGTAAACCTATATTTTTTGCCTTTCTGAATATTGTATTCCAAGATATCTCACTTTTAGTAGAAGCAGCCATGCCTTATGTTATTCTGACTATGGGAGATGACTATGTAAAAAACCTTAAAAAATAAGACACTTTAAATCACATGTCAGCAAATAGGTCCCCAGTCCCATATATTCACCCATATGGAGGCTTTAGGAAGAGAGGAAAGTGAGAGTCACTCTGGCCTGGCATTGCTTTGTTGTTGATTTGTCATTTCAATTGTGTTTGACTTTTTATTACCTCTTTGGGATTTTCTTGGCAAAGATACTGGAGTGGTCTGCAATTTCCATCTTTAGCTCATTTTATAGAAGAGCGTATTATGGCGAACAGGGTTAAGTAATTTGCCCAGAGTCACAAATTAGTGTCTTAAGACAAAGTTGAACTCAGCTCTTCCTGACCCAAGGCTCAGACCCCTAACCACGGTACCACATAGCTGCTCCTACATTCTACTTTATAACATACTTATTTGTATACATGCCTTATCTCTACCAATCCCCTGTGCTTTGCGAGAGTAAGCTCCATAAGGATTATGTCTAGGTCCCTTTTGATCTTGTATTTGTTTAGCCCCGTGCTATGAAGAAGTATAGATAATAAATATTGGGCATCCAAAAGATATTGATGCAATTTTAGGCCACTTAAACTTTAATGGCTTAAAATTGCATTGAGACTTTTGAAGGAACCTAAAAAAAAAAAAAGTCAAGCTGAATGGAAAAGAAAATCAAAGCAAGAATCAACCCAATCAACCTACTGTCCAAGTTTTTAATTCCTAGGTCACAAAGAAGTACTAGGTTCATATGATCATAGACCTAGGCGGATAAGGAAAGTCCAACCTCTTAATTTTACAAATACAGAAAACAAAAGACCTCCAAAATCAAATGATTTGCCAAAGATTTCACAAGCAATAAACATTAAAGGCAGGGTTTGAAACCAGGTCCTTTTACTCCAGAGTTAATATTCTTTTTCAGTGACTATGGTGTGATCTATTTTGGAAAGGCAAGAAAGGATACTCATTTTCTATGCAAATCACATCTCTTTTTTTTTTAGATATGGACAGTTTCTCTTATAAAGACTTCTTAACTGAAATAATTGGCACCTTATTTGAGAAACAGAAAGAGTAGCAGGACATAGGGGAGGCTGAAATAGAACTCTAGAGCTCTAGAACTTAAAGTACAGAGTTTCAATGTATAAACTGAAATGTTTAGCAATGATAAGGGGAAATCATTTGTCCTTGTGAATGGAATTGTGAAAACTCAACATTGACCAGTAAGTAGAAGATTCTAGGAAAAAGTAAGACAGTTTTTCTGTTGTTTGGGGTTTTGCAAAAAATCTCTGTGCTGTTCTTTGCATTTGCAGGATGCCACAAAAAAAATATTGGAGTGGTTTGCCATTTCCTTCTCCATCCAACTCCTTTTACAAATGAGGAGATTAAGGCAGACAGGATTAAGGGATTTGCCCAAGGTCACAGAGCTATTAAATATCTAAGGCTGGATATGAACTCAGGTCTTCCTGACTTGAAGCTGGGCACTCCATCCACTATGCCAACTAGTAGCCCTTTCTCTTATACCCTTAAGTTGCCAAGTCATTTTTCAGTTGTATTCAACTCTTTATGATCTCATTTTGGGTTTTCTTGTCAAAGATAGTGGAGTGGTTTGCCCTTTCCTTCTCCAACTTATATTACAGGTAAGGAACTAAGGCAAACAGAGCTAACTGACTTTTCTTAGTAGATGGCTTTTTCTATATAGAACTCCTCCAGCCATCATAAAGTTTTGTATTTTTGAAGGCAGGATGAAAGAACTAGAGGTTATATAGCATACTGGGTAAGTTCTCCTCAGCCAGGAAGTGTTTGATTCAACTCCTACCTCATATATATATATATCTGTGTGACCCTGGGAAAGTCACTTAACATTTTAGTGCTTCAAACAAATCTCTCAGACTAGCAGAGGAGCTGCTAACATGCACAACAGAGGGAGTTCTTCACTGAAGACTTCCTAAATCAATGAAATCACAGATTTAGTCCACCTCACAAAAAGATGATCCAAGATAGCAATGCTAATACCATTTCTTCAAACATTACCAAAAATCAATGTATTAGCAGCTCATGTTTCTTTTTTTAAAAATAAAAATGTATTGATATCTTTAATTTCCATATCACCTCTACTTCCTAATGCATCTCATCTTCCTTCCCAAAGGGTCATCTCTGATAAAGAATAAAAAAGAGAGGGAAAAGTATTTCAGCTCAACTAACTAACCAGTATATTTAAAAGCCCAATATTTTATGAATTGTTCCATACACCATCCCACCTACACCATCTAGGTTTGAAAGAGGTAAGAAGAGCCCATCTTATATCTCATCTTTGACATATTTGTTCATTATAATTTCACAGATTTAATTTCTATTTTTAATTGTTTTTCCATTTACACTATTAAAATCATTGTATATATTCACTTTGTATCAGTTCATATGAGACTTTCCATATATCTCTATATTCATCATTTCTTGTAGCATAATAATATCCATTGTATTTGTGTACTAAAACTGATTTATCCATTCCCCCAATTGATGAACATCTACTTGGTTTTTCATATTTTGTTACTACAAAATGTAGCCAATCATGCAGAGGTTCTTAGCATTGAGTGTGTGAAATTTTACAAAAAATGATCACTGATCTATTTCAACTTAATTTCAATATAATTTGTAATCACACATATTTTATTTTATACATTAAAAATAGCTCTAAGAAGGGATCTACAGTCCTTAAAAGATGGCCAAAGGAGTCCTGGACACAGCGAAGTTCAGAACCCATGCTAATATTTTAAGGTTTATAAAGTGCTTGTCTTTCAGTGACCCTATGAAGTAAGTTCTACAAACCCTATCTCCAAGTTAAATGACTTGTTCCTAGTCATAAAGTAAGTATTTGAGCTGGAATTTAAGACTAGATATGATTTTAAGTCCAGGATTGCCCTGGGCTTAAAATCATATCTTGAACTCTTTATCTATAACACCCACCTGACTTTTAAGATACATCATAACTTCTCCCTAGAGATCTTACTTTTCTACATTTCATAGTCTCATTTATGTCTCAGAGGAAATGTATAAATTATACAATGCAAACTACCCAGGTATCTCAATCTTTCTGTTCTCCATCCAAATGCAAGGGCCAGTGTCCTTGCTAGAAACAAACAAAAAACCAGAATTACTATAGATAGGTACCAGTCTCCATCTGGCCCTGACAGCAGGACAACCAGCACAGTTTCCTGAGTGAATTTCATACACAAGCATGACTACTGCTGTACTCAATGGTGGTTGTAAAGGCCATATATCAGGCACAATGTAGCTTGTGGATTACTCGTTTACACAGAGAATATAGAGTTCAATTTATTTCATCTAGATATTTGGGGATATATTTTCTGATTTCTTCAGGTAATCCTGTTCTGTTTATGGCTTGTTAGAAGCCAGAAACCATCATTTAGATCATGGTTCTTAATCCCAGGATCTAAGAAACACATACACAACACACAAAGTGTGTGAGGTGTTCATGGACTTATTTCAGGGGAACTGTAAACTTAGGTGGGGGGAAATTGCATTTATTTTCAATAATATCTAATCAAAATTCAACATTTCTTTCAATTACTGAAAACTCGGAAGGGTCCATTACTATTTCTTTTTGAAGAGTGATCTAAAGACTATTCTAATAGAAACGTTAAAATTTACAATTTGGCATACAAATGAAGTTGCCCCTTTGCTCTTAATCAGTGTACCCTTGACAGAAATCTTAGAACAAGTAGAAGACTAAAGAGTAGAGTTTCTATCCTTTCTAGCCTCCAATATTAAATATATTTTGTGAACCTGTCAGATTGATAAAATGATCTTTCTATGCTGCTGCAAGAACTTACTGACCAGCTAGATGGGCACTGATGATACATTTTATATGATTATAACTAATAAAGTGAACTTTCTAAACACCTGTGAAAAAATTTCATTTTATACAGAAATCTAACCTAAGCCCCCTCCCAAAATCAGGGTACATGGAAGAATATTTTTGAAAGTTTGAATTATTCCGTAAGAGTAGTGCGATAAAGCAAATCAAAAAAGGGCTCTTACATACAAAGTAAAGGTACAAAATAATAAGTTCAATGGAACAGCATATTTTATGAGGTTTTATGCTCCTGCCCTATCCTCTTTCTTTCTCTCTCTCAAAAATTTTTAGTCAAGTAAAACAAGATTAATATTCAGGTTAAATAAGAGTGGAGAAAGAATTACAAATTAACAGCCCACAGTCTGAGGTAGTGTAGAAGGGGGGAAATGTCCCACTTACTTTTTCTTGTGCAAGGGGTAGGAGAGTTGTGTAGCACTTATATATTATATCTATATATGAGATATGGCTTAATATTTTTAACATAATAGATTGGTGGAACAACCTTCTTTTCTCATTTCCTCAAACTACATTTGAGGGCCGGGGGAAAAAAAAAAAGCATGAAGCCAGGGACAATATTGCCTGTTTCTCTGCACCCTAGAGATAGGCCTGCACAGGACCCATTATGTCAAAAGCAAAATAAAACTCATATCATTACTGTATTTAAGTTTTTAAAGATTCAAGCTGAGTGTTTGACTTTTGGCTGTTTATTTGGCTATCTGAGACTTGGACCGTATATGCTCCAGAAAGGATTGACAATATATTATTTCTGAATGAGTCCTAACCTTTGTAAACTTGCGTAAGTCCATTGGATATCATCTCTCTAAAAAAAAAAATTAACAATCAAGAATGAATAAATTTACCATTAACCACTCTATATTTTCAGTCTGTCACTATGCCTTTTAAAATGTGTTGCCCACAATTAGATAAAATATTGCAGTATGGTCTAACTTGGGCAGACAATTATTGCCTACATTCCAAATGTTAGATTTCCCAACAATTGTTCAACATACAAAGGCAGAAGGAAGGTCATTGAAAAGTGTATTCATTTATAAAGAAGTAATATAAATGGAAAAGATGACCTTATTCTAATCTTTTGCCAAAAAGGGATGCAAATTATTAGTACTACAAAAATATAATATTCTCAATCAACTAAGATCCTTTCTGAGTCTAAATCTATTATGCTACAACTTATTCACACATTTTTTTCAATAAGCCTTGACAACTTCAATATTCATGTTACAATTACTTAACTTTTAAAACTTTTATGACTTCCATTTCTATTCTACTTCTGCTTTTGTTCAGTTGTTTCAGTCATATCAGCCTCTCTGTGATACCATTTGAGGTTTTCTTGGCAAAAAGAATGGAGTGGTTTGACATTTTCTTCTCCAATTCATTTTGCAGATGAGGCAAACAGGGTTAAATGTCTTGCCCAGAATCACATAGGTAGTAAGCAAGGCCAGATTTGAACTCAGAAAGATGAG
Source organism: Gracilinanus agilis (assembly GCF_016433145.1). Lineage (NCBI taxonomy): Eukaryota > Metazoa > Chordata > Mammalia > Didelphimorphia > Didelphidae > Gracilinanus > Gracilinanus agilis. Next base: position 560,262,174 of record NC_058131.1, on the reverse strand, counting down.
TCTCCTTGACTTCAGGTCTGGGTAAATGTCCCTTTCTACATTACCCACACATTATGGTAGTCACAATTCTAACCTTACCATCAATTTAAAACTTCTCTTGCCTATAATCTTTAAGTCTAAAACTTTAATCAATGACCAAAATCATCTTTGTTTCCATTTCTTCTGCTTCCTTGTTCCCAAACCTGTTTTTTAGCTAAGACTACATCATTTTCTACTTCTGTCAAGTTTTACAACCATCCTTCCATGTCATCAAATTTTTAACTTTGGAATTATCTTTGCCTTCTTAATCTCTTGTAACATGTAAATCCAATCAGTTTCCAAGCCTTGTGGATTTAATCATCTCTTTCATTCATTACCTTTTAATTGCTAACAATCACCATTTTAAATCGGGCCCCATTATCTCTGTTCCTAGACTACTGAAAATCTGTCCCCCTGTCCCAAGTCTTTATCTCCTACTGAGGCCTTGTATAGGGTTCCTTGCAAGAGACATAAACAAAAAATTGTCCTCCATATTGACATATTATCCACTGTGGCATACTTTATGCTTGAAGGCCAGTCTCAAAGTCATCTGACTCTTTGAAGGCTATTTTACATATTTAAAATACAGTCCCTTTTCACTTTCCCTCCAAGAATCCCTTATTATCATTAAAGCTTGATTCACATGCCACTTTCTACACAAACCTTTTTAGGATCCCTCTAGATCAAAGGTTCCCAAACTTTTTTGGCCTACCACCCCCATTCCAGAAAGAATATTACTTAGCGCCCCCTGTTACATACTATCACCGCCACCTTACAGTTATTCACTGCCCCCAAATGCACCTGTGGCCATCACCGCTCCCCTGGATCACTGCAGCACCCACCAGGGGGTGGTGGCACCCACTTTGGGAATCACTGCTCTGGATGATTGTACCTTCACCCCAAATTATTGTGGATTTATATTTTATATATTTTGTATACACTTAAAAATAAGCCCCATGTCTTCTTAGAATTGAGATTAATTGTTGGTTTCAAGGCAGAAAAGCATATATATATATATACTTAGAAATATATATACGTATATTTCTAAGCACATGTTCTCATCTATAAAATGACCTGGAGAAGGAAATGGCAAACCATTCATGAATCTTTGCCAAGAAAACCCCAAATGGAATCAAAAAGAGTTGGATACAATTGAAACAACAAAAATATGTGATCTTTTCTGATAGAATGTAATCCCTTTGAGAGCAGCAGGTTTCACTTTTGTCTGTAATTCTAGAACCTAGAATAGTGCTTGATTTAGTAGTCATTTAATATGTCTCATTATCTTGAACTTTCTCTTCTTATTGCCTACACCAGGTGTAGATAGAATTCATTCCCCAAGCCTTGTCTGACTCAGCTCATCTTACCCAGGATCCCATTTGTGTGCTTATGCTGTGTGAACACAGTGAAAGGATGGAGGATAAAAGTTTTGGTGTGGTACCACCCTCTCTCTTGGTTTCCTGGAATAAGACTGGGTAAGATGAGCTAGATTGGATGAGCCTTGGGGAATGAATTCTATCTACACAACCATTTCAAAAAATTCTTAGCAATTCAGCTTTCCTAAGAAACTTTACAATCATGATTGCATTGTTAACCTAGTCCTGGTTAGTATCCATGATTAGTATATATCCTTGAAAGATGAAAACTTCTAGAATTAAGACTTTTCGCTAATTTGGATTGAGAATCTTATAATTGGCCTAAAAAGGATTTGCAAACCACTGGCCAAGGGTCACATTGGCCCTCACTCTCTTTTGTAAGGCAGTTGGCAGTTAAGAATAGTTTTTACATTTTCATTTTTAAATGTAGAAACCATTCTTGCTTCCATACAAAAGAAAATGTCAGGTCCCAGGGCTGTAATTTGCCAATATTTGGTTCTAAATTAATGAATTTTAGTATACTGAATAAAATATATTTATCTTCATATTGAAGGGATAAGGTCCTTTACAATTCTACAGCTATGAAATATAACAACTCACATTATGGTTTATAAAACGCCTTTCTCACAACTTCTGGTGTGTTAGTAAACGTGTCCATTTTACAGATAAGCAAACTGAGGCTCTGAAAGTTTAAGAGATTAGACCATGATCACATAGCTAGTAAATCACTGAGTCAGGATTAGAGACTATATAGTGTGATTCCCAAATCTACTGTTCTAGCCACTAGTTGTGAATACTCAAAATTATGAAAAACTTTAACCCTCTCCAAAAAAACTCACTATACTTTCCTTTCATTTTTTTCTCACTTAATACCTTAATTTTTTTCCCTGATGTTTGTAATCTAAATAAGGAAAAAAAGTCTTATTTAAATATTATGGCTTATACATATTTTTTTTAAAAATGGTATACACCGAAGTACAAGGGTTTAAAAAAAAAAAAGGTCAGTCTGGGAATTTTGTTTATTTGGCTATACAAAGTTGTTACAAGTACTTTTTTCTTCTTGAAAGAAAGAGAAGAAAATGAGGTAGAGAGAACATAAATGCTTATTAATTAACAAAATATTTTAAATGAATAAAATTTCTATGCTGATATAAGCTAACTCTTTTTGTACAAGCAAGACTATTATCCTGTTCAAGGATAATTTCTCTAGATTTAGACTTCATTCTGAATCTGCTTTTACTGTTAAGAGTATTTTATCTATCACCATCTTTTATATTTACAGATGTTGCTAGTGCTATCATCTGCATGACCTACATGCAATGCATTTACTTGATCCTTTCAACAATGAGAACATATGTGTAGTCTGCCCTCTCATTTCTTATTTCTTGCAAGGCTTTTCCTTCTTAGTAATAAAAAGTCATATTTATATAGCACTTCACAGTTACAAAGTGGTTTTATATACTTTAGGACCACTGACTGCTAGGGAAAAAAAAAATCAATGAAAGGCTATAGATAGGCAAAACATATGTTACAACTAGCTAGCCTGTTGATTTTCTTTTCTTGAGTCTGGAAAATAAAAAGTATTCAGGTGATCCATCTGTCAAATTAAGAACAAGGAACATATATAACTTTATTCAAGATGTATAAAAATAAAAAATGCACTTTAGTTTCACATTTAACTGGTTATGGGAAAGAGATAAGGGGGAAGGAATAGTGAGAGAAAGGAAGAAGGGGGAGGAAGGAAGGCCAAATGTTTATATTAAAGGTAGGAACTGAAAAGTAAAGTTAATAAGGGCAGTGAAGAGAAAAATAAAGAACAATTCAAGAGGGAAAGCTTTTAGGCGGAAAGAAATGGCCAGTATTATATTTAAAATCTCAATTCTAGTAAATCAGAAATCACTACTTGTTAAATATTTACAATACCATGCTAGAAACCTTATCCTTATTTCTGATCACTCAGTGGTAACAAATGCCCATTTTGATGAATTAATGTACAATGGGTCCAGAAATTCTACCAATCTCCTTATAATCCCTTATGTCTCTAAATTGTTAGTGGTTTGTGTTCTATACCCCATTGTCAGCTTTCATTTGTTTCTTCCCCTCAATTTCACTTCCAAAATAAAATATTGGGAATTTTTACTTGATAACTTATCTTGGCATCTACTTCCTCAACTAGAAATAAATTATTAGGGTAATTACTTAAATACCACCCCCCTTCCTCTAATAAGTATACTTTTTCCTTTCAGATTTGAACATAAAAGTTTTAAATATAAAAATTATGTAAATAAATAAAACATTTAAGTATATTAGAATAAAGTAAATGTACGTATAAAAGTATATGAATATATATTTTATATATACTGGAATGCTATATACATATATATTTTTTTAAATATAAAATAGTCTTAATGCTGGGGAGGCAGAGGCAACCAATGAACATTGAAATTATACAAGCACTTCTCTCACCACAAACTTATAAAACTAGGACTAAAAGTAATTCTCTCCATTTTATAGATGAAGAAACTAAAGCTTAAATGAGGTTAAGTGATTTATACTTGATCACTCAACTAGTAGCATGTTCTAGAGTAAGGATACAAATCCAGCTCTTCTGACTTCAAAATTCTTTCTAATAAATTGCTCATTATATCATCAAAAGCCAGATACGATGTAACATGAACTACTGTGAAGTTATGGATAGATTCTAAGGTGCTGCCAATAATTAGCTATGTGATTTTGGGCAAATCACTGCTCTGGGACCCGGGTTCCTATCCATAAGAGAAGATTTGACTTTATCATCTCTAAGACTGCCAGAAGTGCTAACATTTTACGATAATGAGTTTCTTCCAAGGTGTCCAGGTCTCCAGAATCAGTCATTTATCTCAATCTATCAAGGAAATGTATTGGATGCTGTTGCTCCTCCAAAACTATTACTGTTACTGCTGTGCTTAAAGACCTTCTTTAATACAGATTTCTGATATTTCTTCTGCTTGCCCTGCCAGCAGTTAACCATCCTCCTATATGTCTGTAAAGTGAATGTGTAATTCTATTGTATGTAAATAAATATACAGTACAGGAAATACTACACCCTGATAGGCTAGCAACACTTCCACCTTAACTGTTTCTTCTAATTGGCCAGTTCCTTCCCTGACCTCCCATTTGAGGAAGCACTGAAACAATGATTTGAGAAATGCCCAGAGTATCCACTGTGTTTCTCTGAAAGCACGTGACAGGTGGGATCCAGGCATCTTTTCAGCAAGCAGAAGACTTGGCATGTGCATGGTGGGACACCTTCCCACCCCGCCAACTCATCCTCTTCAAACTCTATCTTTTTCCTAATACTTTTGTGCCAGTCATGCCATAAAGCAGGTGAAGAAAAGGTGTTTGGGAAGATGAAGTCTTCCCAGGTGCTTTTGTTTTTATTTATTTTGATTTTTACTTTTCCCTGAGCAAAGTATTTCAGGCCCTTGGTTCAACTCGTCAGCCAGCTAGGCAGGCTCCCAGCATTAAAGAAAAGTCCACTCTCCTAACTGCTTCCACAGCTGCCTTCCCACCTTCAAAAAAGCTTGTTCCAAACCAGTGGCAAAATGGCTTTATGGAGGCTTAGATAAAGCAACTATTTGTTTTAATAACTCCTTTGATAGGGTCTAAAATGCCAAGACTGAGAAATAAGGAAAAGTCAACTTTCCATTTTCTTTAACCAACGGCCATACTGTGACGTGGAGGTTGTCCTCCGAGTCTTAGTGCTTGCCTCAAGGTTTCATGTCAGATATTCTGACCTACAGAGCATTGCCTGAAAGGTGTATACACTCCTTGATTTTCTCAAAGGTGTTTCAATGGGGTGAGGATTGGGAGAAGAAGAGGTCCTTTTTTCTTTTTCCACCTCTGGGAAACAAGTGATGGCCCTTTCTCCAGGGAAAAAGAGAGAGAGAGAGAGACCAAGACTGCCCAGCATAGTCAGAACTCCAGGTGAGGGTGGAAGCAGATGGTTTGGTCCCACTGGAGTGGGAGCAAAGGTTGGCAATAGAAAATATATGCCCTGTGCACTGGTTTACATGGAAATATATATAATAATCTCAATAGACATGGTCGCTCCAAACTTAGATTAACCTACACTTTCTTGGAATCCTCTTTGCTTTTACTTTTTGCCATGTTGGTATGGTACATGGATATCTCTAATCATATTTGTCTGAAAATTAAATATGACATACAAGGCAGGTCTAGAACTCAAGACAAGTTCTACAAAAATGTATAGATGGCAAAATAATAAGATGAATACTCAGGATCAGTCAATAAACAAAAATTTAATTGCCTCCTATGCTATTAAAACTGACAATATTAGATAGATTTAAAGTCAATTGTTTTCTATTGTCTAAGCTGAGTTGGGTGTAGCAATGGGGTCTGAATTTAAAACAAAGATTTATATGGTCAGGCAGAACACTGAATATGTCATTAGGGTCAACTAATGGCCAAGAAATGCTATCTGTATGCCAAGAGGGTGGTTCCACAGATATTTATGCAGAAGAACACAGGAGTGCAATAGGTAAAGTATATGGACAAAAAGCTGAGATCATTTCCAGGTTTTGTTTTTGCTGCTTTCATGGGACCCATATAATTTGCACTAGAAATAGCCCAGTGGCACTAGCTTCTAATTGGATATCAGATTTCTACATAGCCCAGTTCTATCACAAAGTCTCCTCCACAACATTTTGCCAATTAGCTGTTTCCTCTCCTTGAGCAATGAAAATATGATGGTGACCGAAGAGGGCTGATTATGGAGGTAGGTGACTAAGGAGGTGGCCAGGATCTATCCATTAATTTGTACTGTGTACAGTAGTTGTTCTAGGCTTTAAATCACATATACAAGAAGTACCTAACTCAAGTATGATGTTAAATAATATCAACTCACAAATCCTAATACATTATAGTAGTTTACAAAGCACTAAGAAGATAGGCAATAAAAATACTGCTAAAACATATGGTCTCTATAGTCTATACTATGCTGTCTGCTCATAAACTCCAACATTTTAAAAAACTTTTAAATGTACCTCTGAGTGTACAGTTAAATGTAGTAGATAACTGGCATGGTGTAGTGGATAGAGAGTTTTGAGGAGTCAGCAAGACTAGGGTTCAAGTTCTGACTGATGTATATTCTTTGTGGCTCTGGACAAGCCACTTAAGTTCTACCTAAAACTCTAAAACTTCCATTAGCATAATGGTTGATCTACATTGATATATTTTCCACCTGAGAGTTCCCTGTAACATTAAAATCACAAGTCAAAATCATCTTTCCTTTTAACACCTGGAGAAAAACGTGGGTTGTAGAGAAATAGGAGATACATTAAAGGAAAGATTTTAAAGCCAGGGCTTCCTAATCCTAGACCAAGTATCTAGCCACTATGCTTTGTTGTCTCTCAATAATAAATATGGTGCAAAATAAATTGAATATATAGGTCGGATGTCTCCAATCTCAATAAAAAATGAATATCTCTGTATAACAGGACATCAATACCCTAAGGAAAAAGCACCTCTTCATATGGGACATTCAAATTTAGTTCTTTAAAATGTCAGGTAGAATAATTTACTTTTGTTTTTTATATTATTGATTTTATTAATTTTTAAGAAAACACAACTATAGTTGAAGAGTACAACAAAAACAACAGCTAGTAATGAGTGTCTTAAAATTATTGTAGTCCTTCACTTATTCACTAGTGTATATGAAAGCCAACATTGTAATCAAGGGTATTCATTCACTGTCCCTTCCATTAAGAGGTCTGACACTAAACACCACCTCTGGGATAATGTCATCATCCTCATAAGCATCTTCACTGTAATGATGTCTTCTTTCTTGACATAGGTCAAAGTCTACCAGTTCTACCTAATCCATTTCCTTAGTCTCCTGAACTCCCTTTCCTTCAGGCAATAACTTTTCCAACAAAGACCACTTAACTGATGAAAGAACACCATTAACTGGGAAGCTTATTTTAAAACAAATGATTAGAATTCTTTTCTCATAAGGTCAGTAATAAATAGGCATGTCTTCATTCAGCACACACTTGATATCTTCACATTTAACAACAGGATGAGAACTAGTAACTATGATTCTCCTTTCAAGAGTTGATATAGGTCATTGAAAGCCACACAATGCTTTAACCCACTGAATATTCACACACATGAAAGGGTCCTCAACTCTTCGTGTAAATATAGGATCATCCTTATGATCCAAAACAATGATAATATCTCCTGTCTCAAGTTCTCACTCCTAGTACCTTCACCATCTTTCACACCTCTGTCAATATTGACCTCTAGAATATTTTTCTTTCAAACTACTTTCCTTCCAGTACAGCATTTATACCAATCTTTAGAGTTGATTCATTCCACATACCCTTGGCATCCCACATAAATGGACTGAATTTGAGGAATCTTTCCAGGTCCTAACAGATGAATTTTAATTTGCATTCCAGTACCTCAGCAATTGGGACATCATTCTATGGTTCTTCTCTTACCACCTTAGTCTTTCACATTCATCACAAATTACATTCTTTTGCAAAGTCTGCTTTATTATTGCACCATTAACATTTTTACCTCTAAGTTCCCTTTACATTCTTCTACTTCCTCAAAAGATATCCACAGAAAAATCTAAGTCACCACCAGAACTCTCCTCTTGGATGGCTGGTTCTCCTCCTTTGTCATGTAAATCTCTTTTCTTTGCTTCAGAAAGCACTTCATGAACTTAAAAAATTGGTTTGAACTTTTCTCCTTCATTTGGATTCTTATCTGGGTGATATTTCCAGGCTAGTTTTCTATATGCTTTTTTTAGTTCATCTTCTGTTATTACCCCCAAAATATCATAAGAACTTATTTCATTCACCATTTTCTATAACTAGGGAGTGACACTCAAAGTACTCAGGATGCCAAAGTGCTTACATCTGGGGTGAAGTGAAAGGGAATCACCCAGAAGATAGTTGGGATATTGGAGGAGCAAGTGGAAGAAATAGATTGGGGATGAGGAGGTTGTCTTGCGCTTGGAGCTCAGGAAGCAACAGCTGCTGCCCTCCGTTTCTCATCAAGTTTTCTGGAAAGTTTCCACATTAATTTACTTTCATAAAACCAGTCCATTAAGGTTCCAGTGTTCAAATTTAAGGCCAGTTTCACACTCTTAGGAATAACTGAACTGAAGCAAGCAGATTTTATTTGCTACCACAAATATATGGACCTCAGGGTAAGAAAGGGAAGATTTTTTAGTTAGTGTTTGTGAAAGGGCATATACAGAAGACATCTGTGATAGCAAAAGAGCTAGGCTGTTACCCAGTAACAAATATGAAATGTTACAACAAGAAAATTCCAAGGCTCCCTTAAAACATTATCACTTGAATTAAGCCATCACCATAACAACTCTTCGTGAAAAGAAACCAGGAGACATGGTTTCTCTTCCATATCCCACACTAACCTTTAATTGCCCCTCAATTATTTTCTCCTGCTCTCAAAGCTACTCCTGTCTATCACTACATAAAATAGCTCTCCACACAAGATCAGTCCTCTCCAATGATAACCAGAAACTGAACCTATATCCTTTCCTCACGTGTCACCTTCCAGTAATTTAATTTGAAGTATATTAGTCTGTATCCTAGTATCAAAGAATTATAGATTTCAAGCTATAAAGGATCATGTGGATTTTCCAGCTTGAACTGGTCATTTTACATATGAAGAAATTGAAGCAATAGTCTTAACAATTTACACATAGTTACATAGTAAGTAGTTAGGCAGGATTCAAATCCGTGACCTCTGGCTGGATTCAGCACTCCTTCCACTGTGCCACACAGTCTCTGTCTTTCTGTCTGTCTCTCTATCATTATCCAATATTAATCAGGTTACATGAAACTATTAGTTCCTATACAAAGACTAATTTATATTTAGAATGATTTTTAAATTTTAAATGGCTTTGAGTCAAATTTACAATAGCAAGTTCATGAGACAGAATCAAAAGATGTACTTCCTTTTCTAAGCTCAAAATCTGACACATTTCTCTCTTTCATACAGAAGCATAGACCTAATCTTAGAGATTTTTTTACCTCCAAAACATGCAGAAGGATCTCTAAATAGAGGAGAATGTAAGATCTTCCAACTGAATAGTAGGAAATGTGATTATGGTCTCTGACCATCCAACAGACAATTAACAAGTATCTATGTAGCAGATCCTGTAGTAAGCACTACAGATACAAAGAAAGTCAAAAAGAGTCTTGGCCTGCAAGGAACTCAAATTCAAAAGTGATATAATAGGCAAACAACTATGTACATAACAAGACAGATAAAGAATGTGCAAGAAGATGATCTCAGAGCTAAGGAATGAGAATAGAAGATGTCACTTAGTGAAAGTTTTGAAAGCTAGAGGACTTTTTATGTGATCTTGAAGGTAAATGGGAGCTACTGAAGATGCATGAGGGCTGCAAATCAACCTCTCAGGACCATCATTTCTGCAACTGAATGTAGGATGGATCAAAGTAGGGGAGATTAATCAGAGAACTATTGTAATGGTCTTTGAGAGAGGCAATGAGTGTCTTTATGAAGGTCATAATTGTGTTAATGGAGGGAAAGGACCAAAGATAATGTGAAAATTAAAAATGAGAAGATTTAACAATAGATTAAATATGTGGTTAGTGTGACTGAGAAGCTGAGGATGATTCCAAGATGGTGGGTGATGGTGTCTTTGACAATTATATGGCTCTGTTCCCTCAAATCTGAAAGAAAGAGCTCATCAGCTCTCACGATATCACACTATAAATGTTCTCTCCAAGTGAAGTGATCACAGCTCACAAGGGACAAAAGCAACACAAAAACAATGTGCTATTTTCAGTGGCTGCAGAGTGTTTTGAAAATGTCACAAACAACTGCTACTTCTATTTCAATGTGTATAGCCCCAAAAGAAAGCATTTCCTCTTTCTGGCTCAACAAAACTATAACCTCTAAACTAGGGAACAAGAACTCTGAATGAAAATCATTATATGGAAATTCAAAGTCTCTAAAGCATAGAGAATCAAACCTGATAATATCATCAAAGCAGAGAAGCCACCTTAATTACTAATTAAAATTTGTTAAATAATATCCTGCTGGGTACCACACAGAAAGGAAGCACACTGATTAGGACATGACAATCCCATAAATACAGTTATATAGATTTGGTAGTCCAACTAGTTTCAAGATAAAAGTTTTAGGCTCTGAATCCTTACACCTAAATATGACATTAAAATATATCCTTAGGAGAAGGCATTATCAAAGTCCATCTGTATTATTTCATTTAATGATGCAATTAAAACCATCAAAACTCACAAGGTTTTTCCAGAAAGTGAATTTTTCCTAACTCACTCAATCTTTTACAAAGAGGATATCAATTTCCCCCACAAGGTAGATTGACTGCCAGTAGAAATTTAAAATCCACATACACCTAGTAAAATTCTATTTCATGAATGAATTCCTAATCAGTACCTCCTTGACACAAACTAGATACATAGTTTTAAACTACTGAAGAAATTCTATTCTAATTCTAAAAATTAAAAGCAAAAGAAAATGAAACCTGTTACATAGCACTCAATTGTTTCCTTTCAAAAATTATATTTTAAGGGGCAGTTGGGTGACTCAGTAGACTGAGAGTCAGGCCTAGAGACAAGAGGTCCTAAGTTCAAATATGACCTTAGACACTTCTTAGCTCTGTGATCCTGGGCAAATCACTTAACCCCCACTACCTTCTTCTTCTGCCCTTACCACTTCTTCTGCCTTGGAGCTAATGCACAGTACTGATTCTAAGATGGAAGGTAAGGGTTTAAAGAAAATTACATTTTAAGTCATGAACATGAACATATCTACTCACAAAGAAAAGAAAAAGAAGATTGCATAGGAAAAAATTATTAAATTTAATATAACAAAATCAATACTTACTCATTTGTGTCCTCCTTAGAACTTCTTTGGCTCTCTTATATGTATTTTTTTTTAATTTTTAAACCCTTAACTTCTGTGTATTGACTTATAGGTGGAAGAGTGGTAAGGGTAGGCAATGGGGGTCAAGTGACTTGCCCAGGGTCACACAGCTGGGAAGTGTCTGAGGCCAGATTTGAACCTAGGATCTCCCATCTCTAGGCCTGGCTCTCAATCCACTGAGCTACCCAGCTGCCCCTCTTATATGTATTTTTAAAAATGTTTCATTGACTTTCCTTTCTTTTCTTTTTTCCCTTTTCTTTCACAGTTACTAATTGTTCACTAGTTCTGATCCTTAAAATCACACTGAATAGAAGTACCCTAGTGAACTATTTCAAGACAGCTCAGGGGAAAAGTTATTCTGAAAAGAAGACTAACCTAGTAGCCTCCTCCTAATGGCCTCTTAAAAAAAAGAATTAAAAAAATAGGACCATTATCAATTAATGAATATACTGTATCAGCACTGTTTGGTCTTCAAGCAATGAAAGCCAGACTCATATTTTTCTGTTTGTTTTTCTGTATCTAATGGGGAAAGGAAAGTCCACTTTACTGATGTAAGAGATAGTATTTATATTACCAGGTAATAAAGTAAAAGATTCAAAGACAGTAAAGAGCTTATTACTTATCTTGGGAAGAGGGTAGAAAGAGGATTTAGACAGAGATAAAAAGAAAGATCCAGTCAAGAGCTGAGTGAACTATAAAGTCTGAGAACAGAATATTTTTCCAGCAAATGTGATATGTTTATAATAATAAGCATCTACAAATCATTCTCTTAAAGGAAGGACAATGCCCTAATTGTCCTTCAGATATATTGATTCTGACAACTGCTCCAAGTCACTGATAGGATTTTATTTGAACAGTGTTGGTTCAATGGATCAAATCTCTCAAAAGCTCTTATTCATTGGAATAAACATGTTTTTCTTTTGCATATGCTACCTAGAGGATTAATGTACTCTGAAAACTACTAAGCACATTATTATTATAAATTATAACAACAGCACAGAGAAAAGTAATGAGATCATGAACTCTGGGGAGCCAAAGAATATGTTTCTAGAAACATGCTTCCCTTCTTAGAATTGACAAAGGAACTCTGAAACACCGAGTATCCATCGATTCCAAGATGTTATGCATTAAGAATGGGAAAGAGAGCCATCGATATTTGTCTTCGCTAAAAAAGAAAGGAGAAGGCGGGGAAAAAAGGGTTAAATTGTATTAGTTCTGTAAACAATATTATCATTTCCTCCATTCTAAAAACAACAACAATTTATTAAATGTTATATGGAAGGCCCTGTACCTTATATCAGGATGCTAACACAAATACTTGACAACCTCTGAGTTCAGGAAGCTTATATTTTAATGGTGGAGACATGTACATGTATTACATATATATTATAAATATACATATAGATATAATATGTTTTCCAAGTGGTGTTCTAACCCCTAGGGAGAACTGAGTTCAAACTAATTATTTTAACCTTCTTTTAGTATTAACACTATTGTTATTAACAAAAGATACCCTCAATAGTTGTTTACATCAATAAAGTGCTTTATTTAAATTATATTATTTGATGCTAACATAGAAAATAAGCAGTAATGAAAATACAACAATAATAAAAATATATCATTACTCTTATTCTACAGGTGAGAAAAACGAGATTTAGAGAGGTAAATGGCTCCAAATCTCATGCATCCTATGTGATAGAGGTGAGACTTGAAACTAAGTGTTTAGATTAAAAAGCCCAGCGTTCCCTACATTTCACCTCAAATTACAAATTAACTGAAACCAGTGACAAAGTTGAACATTTTAAAGTAAAAGACCTTACTAAATGATGTGTGGGAAATTATTAGATCAAAGGCAAGTAGCAACAGCCACAGAATTCATACTGTATGAGTAATGGCCAGATTGCAAGAATAAGAATCCTTCCATACTGGCTTGTGATAGAAAAATAGTTATCTGGCACTGTAATCACTCTATTTAATCCCTTTACTTTTTGGTCCCAGTTGTTAGGAGATTCAATGTGGTTCATATCAGCCTAACACAATTTCTGTTTTCAATGTGAAAATTAATATTATAATTTATAATGCCCTTCCCCCAATAAGGCAAGTAACAAGAGAAACAATTATTCTGCTGGGTTTATTTTTAACCTATATTAAGAGTATACTCCTTCTTTCCTGAGTTTTCCTTTGTGTTCCAAGAAATCTGACACAGAAAGCAGTGAAATAACAAAATAGAGGTCAAACTGATCACAGATGCAATATACTGGATGACACAGTGCCTTTCCCTCCTGCCTTGCTGCACTATTAGACAGCTTCTCTTGTGTTTTGTACCTTATATTAATTAAGAGTTCTAATATACTATTTCAAATTTTAATGTCCTTTCCAGGACATTCTTTAGAAATCCTAACAAATATAAAACCTGTCCTATACAGAACAAAATAAACAAATTTAATCTATAACCTAAGCAAAGGTTTTAGGGGTCTCTTGTACCTCTAGGTTTCTATTCAATTCAGAGGCAGACATTTCAAAGATGAGGACTAATCTAAAAAACTGAAAAAAATGTTTTGCCCCCAAAATTATCTTTTTTTCCAAATTGTATAACCTAAATTACACAGCTTAAAAAATTCTATAGGTTATGTAACCTACTTTAATTATCAAGTCCTACAATATTGCCTCATCTAAGATGAAGGTGATTTTCACTGTGATATGTGTTCTCAAAGGCTATGTCAGCAGATCAAAGACTCTGTTATATCCTACTAAGTCATTATGAGTATGGTTCCAAGACAAACTGTGCATTTTGCTGTCACAGAATTTATGTTTAGAGAACTTTATCAACTGGAAGACTAGTCACAAGAGGATAAATTTTGTGGAAGGAGCCACAGCAACTCTCAAAATGCCTACTAAGGAACAGAGAGGTTACAATCTGCACTAGTGAAACACATATCCACACAATGATAAAGTTATTCAAGAATGACTTCCATAAAAAAGACATGTACAAAAACATTTATAGCCACGCTCTCTGTGGTGGCAAAAAACTGGAAAATGAGGGAATGCCCTTTAATTGGGGAATGGCTGGACAAATTGTGGTATCTGCTGGTGATGGAAATACTACTATGCTCAAAAGAATAATGAACTGGAGGAATTCCATGTGAACTGGAAAGACCTTCAGGAATTGATGCAGAGTGAAAGGAGCAAAACCAGGAGAATATTATACACAGAGATAGACACACTTTGGTAAAATCAAATGTAACGGAGTTCTCTACTAGAAACAATGCAATGATCCAGGACAACTCTGAGGGACTTTTGAGAAAGAACACCACCCACATTTAGAGGAAGAACTGTGGGAATAGAAACACAGAAGAAAAACAACTGCCTGATCACATGGGTTGATGGGGATATGATTGGGGATACTGACTCTAAACCAGCACCCTATGGCAAATATCAATAATAGGGAAATAGGTCTTGGTCAATGAAGCATGTAAAACCCAGTGGAGTTGTGCTATGGGAGGGGGTGGAAGGAGGGGAGGGGTAGAACATGAATCCTTTAACCATAGAAAATGTTTCAAATTAACTAATTTTTTAAAAATAGACCAAAAAAGCAAATAAATAAATAAAGGAGGGGTGGGGTGGGGAGAATGTCTTCCATACCCAAGTTTAGAATTTTCTTTAACTTCTTCCCTTTCCCTTATATTCAGACTCTTCCCTTATGTTGGACTCATCAAGTCCAATCAATTTTTCCTTTGAAATAATTCCTATATTTAGCCCCTCTTCTTTAATTGCCAACTACTACCACCAAACTAGAACAGAACCTTAGTCACATTTTAATTAAGTTGGTTATTGCCTGACTTATTCCTGTCTCTAGGCTTTACCTCTCTAATCCATCCTCTCCAAATTATACTCATCCTTTCAAAGTGGCTCAAATCCTAATTCCTCCACAAAGTTTTTCTTAGTTAACTGAAATTTAGATGAACTAACTTTTACTAAATTTCTGTAGTAATATTAATTTGCTAAGCAATGAAATGTACAGGTTTATAACAGCCTTTAGTCTTGTCTATAACAGCTAAGTAGTTTACTGTTATCTAACATTTAACCATCTTA
The DNA here is from genome assembly GCF_016433145.1 of Gracilinanus agilis. Lineage (NCBI taxonomy): Eukaryota > Metazoa > Chordata > Mammalia > Didelphimorphia > Didelphidae > Gracilinanus > Gracilinanus agilis. The sequence continues at coordinate 560,246,719 of NC_058131.1, read as the reverse complement.
TCTCCTCTATTAGATAATAAGCTTTGAAAGGGCAAGAGCCCCAGTGCTTCCCTTTTCCTTCTGCCTTAAAGCTCTAGTTACTTAGGCTTGAAGAGAGAAGATTTGCCATTTCTGCCCCTTACCCTCTACTACAGTTGGGGGATGAGAGAGAAGGGGGAAAAGGAAAGTGTTTGACATTTGTGGAATCCACGAGATTGATATTATGGAGCTAAAAGGGATCAGAGGCCATCTAGTCGAGCCTCCACATTCATGGATAAGGAAATTGAGGTTCAGAGAGGTTAACTTATGTAACTGAAGTCAAACAGGCAAGATTTGAATCCAGCTTCTCTAACTCTGAAGCCAATTTTCTTTCCAGTCTACCACACTCTCCAGGTAAATAAGATCAGAGCTATCAGAGCTACCACTGCACCTTTGCATCCCCAGTAGAATTTAGCACAGGTTCTAGCACAATGGAATGTGTATAAATAGGACCTCAATAAAGATTTGTTGATGTGTCATCAAAGATGAACTATTTAATGTTTACAATCAACCTGAGGTAACCATAGCAAACCAGCAAAGTCCATCCATTTATCAAAATGTACAAGGGTCATATCAAGAAGCATATACCTCTTTGTAAGCAGATGAATAAAACACTTCAGTCATTCTAAGAAGTTCACACGGAGGTTAAGGTTTTGATTTTTAATCTTATATTGTATTTTTTAAAACTGACTAAAGCCTTCACAGAGAGGTTCTTGCTTAGAGAAAGACAATGCAAATGAGAACATAAAATACTCCTTTAATTTAAAGAACAAAAGCTCTTTTGTATGAATATCTCAATAATTCACAAAATTCCACCTACTTGAACACTGTAAAATGATAGATAACCACAATTTATTAAACAAGACATCCTCTTCATCACCATCCCTCCATCTTTTAAAATACAAGACAGTCTGTTAATATCTTACTCCTTTCTGTCTACTAACATAATTTTAACAGCATATTCTGGATCAGAGAATTGTTCACCAGAGACAACTGCTAGAGCAGCTCTTCCTTCCATGTCATTCCATATTGGTAGACTACTGCCTTTTAATTCTTCATATACTGGACAAGTCTAAATTTGAATTTTACTTTTGAAAGAGAATAACACATTGATAGGATATTAAGTTCAAAAAAATCAAACTTTGAAGAAAGCTTTGGGGGATGAACATTACAGAATTTAATCTACTTTGTATATAATTTACATTCTTAAAATCCCAAAAGATCATATAGGATTTCATCTATTTTATTTATGAATGAGAGTCTTAAATTCCAAAAAAGAAACCTCAGATTTATCTTTTTATCAACAAATAACATAATTATATAAGATAGCACATGAAAGATACTTTGGAAAGCTTAAGTGGGTACAAAATATCAGCCATTATCATCACAACTATTATTTCAGTGGCAGAATAGCAGGAAAAACAATGTGACCGTATGATTATACTTTGGTTGATGATCATTGCTCAACCAATAAACCTTATCTATAGTAAGGTTCACGAATGGGACTCTGTAACCAAGAGATCTTTACAAAAGGAAAGACAGAAATGCTGGGAATTTATCTCTTTTCCTATATTATTTATCCCGCTTATTAACTGAATTTAGTCCTATTATACTAATGACACATAATCTCAATCTAAAAATTAAGAAAATCTTCCCATCTCCATCTCTCTGCTTTTGAACAGATAGCATTATTTTTTTTACTGTTTTCTCCATAACTAACATTTTTTTTAAACCCTCAACTTCTGTGTATTGGCTCCTAGGTGGAAGAGTGGTAAGGGTAGGCAATGGGGGTCAAGTGACTTGCCCAGGGTCACACTGCTGGGAAGAGTGGTAAGGGTAGGCAATGGGGGTCAAGTGACTTGCCCAGGGTCACACTGCTGAGGCTGAATTTGAACCCAAGACCTCCCATCTCTAGGCCTGACTCTCAATCCACTGAGCTACCTAGCTCCCCCCCCCCCCCCAGCATACTTTTAAAAGCATATTCTGGCTTAAAGGATACCTTGGGAAGACCAAGAAATGTTGTCTTCTTTCACCTCTTGCTTTTCACACTAACTGAGGTACATACATAGATGGCATATAGTACAAGGTGCCAGACTTGGAACTGAGAAGAATTAAAGTTAGTAGCTATGTAACCCACAAATTACTTAATCTGTCTCAGTTGCCTAATCTGCAAAAAAAAAAAAAAAAAAAAAAAAAAAAAAAAAAAAAAGATGAGAAGAATATCTACCTTACAAAAGTGTTGTAAATATTAAGCAAGTTAAAGTAATGTAAAGCACTTAGTACAATGACATACAGAAAGTACTTAATAAATGCTTATTTTCCTTTTCTCACCCAAAATGTTTGTCTTTCTGTCTTTCCTTCCTTCCTTCCTTCATTTCTCCCTCCCTCCCTCTCTCCCCTAACTATCAGTTCCAGGGCAGAAAAGTGATAGGGCCAGGCAATTGTAGTTAAATGACTTGCCCAGGGTCACACAACCAGGAAAGTTAGGTGCCAAATTTGAACTCAAGATCTTCCTTCTCCAGCTCTGATGTTCTATCCACTGAGCTACCTAGCTGCCCTGTCCTAAAGTACTTTTCAAACCTTACAGTATTATATAAATGCTAGCTACTAAAACCAGATGAGAGAAGTAAAACCAAATAAAAAAAAATTCCTGCATGGATCAATCAGTTAGCAGTGAAAAATTATAATTTTCTCTGTTTTCTCTCAAAATAGGAGACTATCTTTGCCACAATGTGTTTAGGTATGAGCAAGAGAGGTATAGTGTCTTGGCAAGAGGACTAAGCCAGGAGTCAAAAGACCAAGGATATCCGGCCCCAGCTCTGCCCTGAGTAATGTATGATATTAAACAATTCGTTCTAACTCCTTAGGTCTCAGTTTCCTCTCTAAAGTGAGAACATTAGACTTGACATTATTTAAGGTTTCACCAGGTCCTGAAGGGAGGAGTAATTTATTAAACTAAAAGTTCTTTTAAGACAGGGATCCTTTCTTCCTCCTCTAGTATTCCCTCTGTTCTATTATAATCTGTATACTGGAATCGCTTAATAAATACTTCATCTGGGCCCTAATTATCTCAAGACTTAATTCTAATAGGGATATATAAAATTTCTAAGAATTCTCAAGTCATGCAGGTGGAAGTGGGAGAAGACAAAAAGGCTTTTCTTCTGGAAAAATGGGAAATTTGTAAAAAAAATATCAAATATAAGCAAAAAAAAAAACTTTTTTTAAAAAAGATCCCTTAGAAAAGCTCCATGGAAAGGACATTGAACTTGGATTCAGGAAGATCTAGGTTCAAATCCCATTTTCTTGGTAGTTATTTACCCTGTCACTCTCTCATCAAGTAAAATGAGGAAATCAGATTCTTCCACAGATCTTAAATCATGTTTTTAAACTAAATATGTAAATGTATTGTATAACATTTGATATGTTCATAAAATTTGCATGTTAATTATATTAAACTTAAGGGTATTGTTTATTAATAATAATCTCTAGATTTTATTTTGAAATGAAATTAATTTTTTAAATAAATGGAACTGCAAATAATTGGATAGGACATGAACTCAGTGCTATCTAGGTTTTTGAATTGTTAAGACTATATAGTTTTTCCAAAAACTTCTGACATAAAGAGTTCTATTGTATATCTGGGAATAGAAGTTAGAAATTAATTGGAAATACTGTACATTCTTAAATAAGTATAATAGTTTAGTATAGAATTAAAATAACTTACCAATAAACAATAAAAGCACTCACTAAAACATTACTGACTACAAATAGAAACTGCTTACCTTATCACTAAATTACAAATAGAAAAATAGGGCTTACTTTAGGCCCTTGTCTATAGGCCAAGCTCTATCTACCACATGGTATACTATAGAATTCAGTTTCCCCATAGGTCTTCATTGATTCCAGGAACTAACAGGCACTTAGTGGGGGAGAAATAATAATATGAGGCTTATGTTTTACTACTTAGAATACTATAAACTAATTTTATCAATGTGACTTAAATGCCTAAGATAACAGAACTCCAAACTGATCAGTATTGCTGATGACTCTCTTTCTCCTTTATGAAAATCCAACATCCAAATCTCAATGAGAAAACTCTTCTCCCTATTTGCAACATTATTCAAAGCTCCTTGTGGGGAATTCCAAGAGGAATGGAAGTTTGTATATAAGAGTTTCTATATATAACACTTCTTAGATGTCAAATGCCATTTCCAATTCATCACAAAGTATTTAAATATAAATTGAAAACAGCTTGAAATCAAGTAGCAAAACTTTGTGTTTGAAAAGGTGTCTTTAGGCAAAAAAAAAGAGCAGAATGTTTAAGTCTATCATTTAAGGAAAGTATTAAGTAATTCTAATCAAATGTTCCAGTTTCTTTCAAACCTTAGGCAAGTCACTTAATTTCTCTAAGGCTCATTTTCCTCTGCTGTCAAATAAAAGGGTTGGCTTAGATAGTTCTTTCCTTCTGGCTCTACATCTTGTAAAGCAATAATCCCAATATATTTCTCTTAAAAAATTAGGATATTCTAGGCTACCAGAAAACTATAAACTAGAGGAACCTTCCTTAAAAGAGCTTATTAGTCTTATCAAACTTCCTCTAAACTCCTGATCAAATATTTATATTTTTTAAATGAAGGAGGAAAAAACAACTTACTCTAGATGAGTCATAGGAGGGGCTTGGTTGACCACTTGTTCCCCAAGATGTTGTACCGCCTCGTTCATCCATACCTAAAGGGAGACAAAAAAAAAAAAAAAAGGTAAATCCATCTGTCCATATCAAGACAAACTCAGATAGATTTTCTACCCTTTTAATGTGCCAAGCACACAGTAGAATCAGAGAGAGAAGGAGGAAACGAATTAATGCCTTAACAACAGTCTTGCCAACTCTCCTTAGCACATAGGTCTGAATGATCTGTGAATGAGTCACTGATCCTCAAACCTTGAGGAAACTAAATTAATTATGAGGATCTAGAACCCTAGGTCTGCCACAGAATTGCTCAAATGCCATGTGTATTTACAAACCATAATCCTTAGAACCTAGAATGATCCAAGGTACTCTGAAACCACAATTATGGGTAGCAGGCCCTTTGACCCAGTTCCAATCAAAGGTCATTTGGATATAAATGCAAAGGCATTACTGGATCTTTTGTAGAAGCTGGTAAACTAGCCAGCTACTCAACCCAAAAAAATGGCTCCCACCTGGTAAGGGAAGGTAATGGTTCAACTGATGATTACTCAGAGGGCCAATCAAAGAAACACACACACACACACACACACACACACACACACACACACACACACACACAGTCATGAAACCAACTAAGTTGACATGAGGGCTGCAATAACTATTGCGTAAACTATACTATCAAAATGCTTTAATATTATATTTTCATATTTTTCTCTTAACTGGCAAACATTGTTAAACTGCTATATGAGTTGGGAAAGGGGGGAAAAAGAAAGTCTTATCAAGAAAAGATCAGAATCTGGATGATACCTTTACCTCTTCTACTTGTCTATTTTCACCTATCCAACTAAGCTCCCAGGATTCTTTCCATGATTCAGCCAGATCCCCATATCCCTAAACTCAAAAACATCTGATAAATTCTAGGAACTACCCATGTCCTGCTGTTAGCATAGAGCACTGTCCCCATTCTATACTCTCTAAGCCTAATTTCATGCTATGCTATACTGAGATCATCCTGATGACTACTACCTTAGGTAACAGACTTTCTTGAGGTGTTTGGGTATCTTATTCTAGAAAACAACTGGGAAAGATATACTGGGAACTGAATGAGAGTAGAAGTCATAAAAATAAAATCTACTTGATTGGCCTCTTCCTCTCGGAGTCAATATTTTCCCAATCCCCCAAAAAATTCAAAAATTTTTCACTAAGGCATTATTCCAGGCCATAAACAAGCATTTCAGAAACTGCTACTTTATGCTTTTAAAGTTACTTTTTCCCCCTCCCTCTACTCCTTCCCCATTATTGCAAAGTGTCCAAATCCCCCAAATAATTTTCTGGCCAAGAATCTGGGAAGGTACCACATCATATCCTGTTTAGATCATATTTTTTCACTGCTGAAAGGAACCAGAAAGTCAATAGTTTCTGGAAGGAAAAAAACATCAACATGCCAAAATTTGATCAAGTAATAGGATGATAAATCAGATTGTAAGAGGTTGGAGAAATGAGACAAACAATTTCCTTTTTATTTCCTACTTTGAATAAGGAATCAAGGGCGTTAACATGTAAAGTATTTTGCAACCTTTAAATCAAAATATACATGCAGGCTATTTATCGTAATTATTACTACTATAACCTCATTTTGGGGATGGTTTCAGGTGTTAAGTACAGAATTTAAAAAAAAGAAAACAAAAAAAAAATGAATGGGAGGGCAAAAAGGAGAAAAAATGACTATGAATGGCTTTCTTCTAGAAGTTTATCTATGAAAGAGAAGAGTAAAACAATACCGCAAGGAAATGGAAGTGTTTCTATTAAGAGACCAGGCAAGTTTGTAGGCATCATTGATGAGATTTAAGGAGGGTCTTTAAAAGAGTCAAGCAATGGAGGAGACAAGAAATTGTAGTGGAAGGCACAAAAAGGGACTGATCTAAGCAAGAATGACCATCTCTTTCTCAAAGAGTAAAGAAAAGAATGGGATGTCAGAGAGTATAGGAAAGGGTTTCAAGAAATTAAAAGTCACGTCAAGTCTCTCTTTTCTCAATAAAAAAGGAGACAAGATCCTCTTATAAGAGAGAGATATGTAAAAAAAAAATAGGAAGCTTAAAGCAATAGCTAGGAATAATTATTATGAGAAAGTACCAGGGGTAGGGGGAAGGGTTATCATGCATCACTGAAGGTTCGAATGAGATCAAATGACACTAATTGGTAGGACACACAGTCAGTTTAATATTTGATTTCTTATAACAATATGTGAACAAGAGAAGAGAAGATAAATAGAAGGGGCATCCCAGAATTAGGGTTTAGAAAGATAACAGTGGTTAAAGACAATGTGATTAAAGTATTGAAGTATATAATTGAAATGGTTAGTTACAAAGTGATTACTGCAAAGGGAAGAAAGTGAGGTTTAGGGAGGAGTAAAATAACTAGAAGTTACAATGAAGATACAGAATAGGAAGAGTGAGGCAGAAAGAGAAATGGAAGGTAGAATGAAGAATTAGTTCCAGATCCTGCCAGGAGAACAGTTATAAGTAAAAGACAACATAAACTATCCCTATGTGTGCTTAAGGCAAAGTAAAAGAATAAGTGGAAGGACTAGGATCTGGGGAGACAGATATATCAGGCAGGACAGGTGATTTGAGAGATCATCAATGTTTATGCTGCAATCTCCAATATGACAGCAAGAAAAAAAGGAATGAATCATTCATTTCCTAATGCACAAAGCCATTGCATATAACAGGCATTAATAAATGTTTGTTGAATTGAATTAATGTAAATAAATAAAACATTTTAAAAAATAAATTTGGTTTCTTATGTATCAAAGCTCTTTAAAGTAAGACATATAGGTATTATAAAAAAATTTTATTTTAAAATGATACCTAGATTGGCCAATGGATATCTACTAGTAATCACAACGTAGGCACATTTTTAGGAAAAGGCCTACAAATTCTATCAAACCACAAGCCCTATCTTTCTCAAGTGACCCCAATTTCCCTAGAGGCCACAAGGGAAAAGCAAAGATTAATTAAACAAAATGGTCATTAATTAGGTGATAGAATCATCAGCTAAAGAGTGCTAGATCTTAATGGTGTGGGGCATGATAGAGGCCTCATGGGACTCTAAAGAATGGCAAAGATCTGAGCAAAAATGGCTGTATTTTGCAGCTAAGCCCTCTGTGCTTCTATTATAACTGGTCCAGGATCTGAATATAAAGTGGTGGCTGGCACTGACAAAAGCAAAGAGTCATCTTTCAGGACAAATGATTCCTTTCTGCTGAAAACAATGACTAATACTAATGCAAGGGTATAATCACAATGACAATCTTTCTACAGATTCAGTCAGAAGACAAAGGTAAGTATATACAGATAATAATGCATGAAGGACAAACATCTCCATATATACACAGTCAAGATATAATGAAATCTAGAAAACAGTATGTCCACAAGAAAACATTCACCTACAATATAAGGATTCATAGGAATGAAAAAACAGCTTGAGATTTGTCTGAACTATTGTTCTAATGGGTATGTGTTATTTGCTCTACAATCTTCTTGTTATTTAGATAGTTTTGATGAAATTAAGTCTTCAGATAAATAGATTAACAAATTGGGAAAATCAGCAATAATCATGGGAGAAAATATTTTTTCAAACTTTAGCTGACAAATTAATGTTCATCAAATTCAATAGGATTAAATAACATACAGAATAAATCAACTGATCTAATGACAAAAATAGTCTTTTGCCACTTTTAATTTATTCATATAATTACTTAAGTATCTGCTTCTGAAATAGGACAGAATGATTTAAATTTCAAAATTTCCTACAGATTCATAGTATATAACATTTCAATCCTCTGAATCAGGACACTGTTTACAAACAACTGCTTTTTAAACCTTCTTTGACCTGACATCCTTAACATTTCCCTTGGGGTTCTCCAAGTAAATAGAAAACACATAAAACTTTGGGGATTTGGGTGAGAAAATTATTATTTGCAAATTTAAATGAAACTAATTTCTTTGCCTGACTTTGCAAGCCATATTTGTTCCTAGAACTAGTAAAAATATAACCTTTGCAATTATATATACCTATACATATAATCTGTGTTTTTAAAAATACACTCACCTACATATCAGATGAGCTTCAAGAGTATTTAAAAGAAAATTTCTATTCCAGGTAGTCAGTGAGAAGTAGGACTTTATTTTTAAAATTCCACAAAACTAAATTTCAATAATTTTATATACAAAAGAAAGATAATACACATTTTGTGTTCACCATCTGCTTTACAGTGATTCAATAAATGATGAGAACAGAGAAATCTGATTGCAGATAGTTATATCATGTACCAAGGCTGTGAGAATGTCTATCTTCTATAACTTCTTTATTTAATTTTGTTTGTGTAAATTCCTTTAGATGAGATTCAAAGCCTGATCAATTACAATACCACAGAGAGGCTTAAATACAAAATCTTTTGATTATATTTTTTATATTCAGGCACATTTCAAAAAAAATCTACTTATATACTTTTCTTTTGTTTCACTGTGAATTATTAACAATACTAAGAAAACATTAAACTTTTAATAGGCTTAACAGAGAAGGCAAAAAATATTTTCTTATGTGAAGTATAGACATATTAGACATGTAAATTTTGTATTTTTATATTCCAAGAAAACAAATTTTTGAGTTTCTGTGTAGTGACCTACCAAAAAGTGACTCTACTGCAGAAAAAGAAAACATGTATGTGAAAAATCCAATACATTTAAACAAAGAAACGAATCCCATATATTATAGGGTCCCTTTTCAGGGGCCTTTGAAAGCCATACCAAGAATCTTACCCCTCAAAAAAGCCAGAGGAAACCAAAGAGTCAGATGAAGTGAGTGAATAATAGTTACAAAGTGAAACATCTTTGTATTTGTATCTTTTTCTAAATCACATATCCTATTTACCTTCTTTAATATATATGCTTAGATATTCAAACATTTTATAGGAAAACAGAATAACTGACAAATACCTAAAAGCCCAATCCTAGTACCATTTGGTGAAAACCTAACAAATAGCAGGCAGAAATGTGCAGACTAAAATTTCCAATGGAAAGCTAACCCTGAAAGTCCAAACTTGTAATGTGATAGCAAACATTAGCATAACTACTAACCTCATTTAGGGGTAAAAGTATTGATTAGGGATAAAAGTACAAGACAGAAAACTTGGGCTCTAGTCTTGCCTCTGTAAGAACTAGGATAAGTGTCTTTAATTCTGTAAGTTTCTCCATCTTTAAAATAAGGGGGCTTCCAGGGTAAGATGGTAGCTGAGTAGAAGCTGGGCTACTTCCTCTCCTTACCAACCGATATAGTACACATCCAAAGGACAAGAAAACAAAATCCAGATGAAAGAAGGGACCCCACAATAGGGTGCAGTATCAAAGATACGTGGCATTTGGGCACTTCCACACTATAAGGGGAGGAAATAGTTCCCATCAAAACTCAAGCAGATCACCCCTTCCCCAAAGAGATCATAGATAAAAAGACATGTACAAAAATATTTGTAGCCGCGCTTTTTGTGGTTGCAAAAAATTGGAAAATGAGAGAATGTCTTTTGATTGGGGAATGGCTGAACAAATTGTGGTATATGCTGGTGATGGAATACTATTGTGCTCAAAGGAATAATACATTGGAGGAATTCCATGTGAACTGGAATGACCTCCAGGAATTGATGCAGAGTGAAAGGATCAGAACCAGGAGAACATTATACACAGAGACTGATACACTGTGGTAAAACCGAATGTAATGAACTTCTGTACTAGTGGCAATGCAATGACCCAGGACAATTCTGAAGGATTTATGGAAAAGAACGCTACCCACATTCAGAGGAAGAACTGCAGGAGTGGAAACACAGAAAAAAAACAACTGCTTGAACACATGGGTTGATGTGGACATGGTTGGGGATGTGACACTAAAGACCACACAAATGTAACTATCAATAATATGTAAATAAATCTTGATTGATCACACATGTTAAACCAGTGGAAATGCACGTTGGATATGGGGGTGGGGGGTGAAGAGGAAAGTAAAAACAAGAATCATGTAACTATGGAAAATTTTTCTAAAAAAAATAAAATACTAAAAAATACAATACAATACAATACAATACAATACAATACAATACAATACAATACAATACAATACAATACAATACAATACAATACAATACAATACAATACGGGGGTAGAACTAGACCTAAGCCCAAGCCTATTATTGTATGATGTCCAAGCTCTGACATTCTATGAGTCTATGAATCACCCATTATCTTATCATTGTTATAAGGTAGTAAGAGCAAGAAGCCTCTCTGGATCCATACCTAATGGGGTTTAAAGAAAACCATAAATGCTATCTATATTTATATATTATCTTTCTATATACACTGACATATTGATACTAATTATCACTATAAATACACATAAGGAAGTTGCAGCTAAATGAAAGGATGGTTCAGAGGATTTCCTTAAAGAGCATATAAAGGAATGATGGAGTTGTTTTCATGATACAACCCAAAGGCAACACAAAACATCTTATCATGAGAGATTTTTGCCTTTCAGTGTTCATAATTAGCCTAAGAAAAAAGGTTCCATGAAGATAACTATAGTTTATGTATCAACACATATTGTAGAAAGGAGAAGAAATTCTATCAAGAGCTTTAATGTAAAGACAAATATCAGGAGGTGTGCTGAATAATGTTAGAAATTATGGTTTGATACTAAAAAATTAAAGAAGTCAAAGAAAAATCATACTAGTAAATCATTTTTAAGGAATAAAGTGAAAACAACAAGGTCCACTGCAACTACTGATTTTTATCACCAAAACAACAAAAAAATTAAATTAATTACACTGTAACTGATAGAAAGTAACTGGTTATCAAAGTAGAAGCCATTTTTCAAATTGAAGATTCTTGGCAATCATACCATTGATTAATTAGAGGAGAGGTTCAAATCAATATCAAATAAGAATCACAGAATCTCAGAAGTCAGGAAATCCTTAGAGGCCATCCATTCCAGCTCATATCTAAAATGCTGTCTTTACAATTTTCATCAGCCTCAGCATAAAGACCTCAAATGAGATAGAGCTTGTCATTCTAATTGTTAGGATTTTTTTTCTTACACCAAAGCTAAATAGACCTCTTTGTAACTATTAGCCAGTGCTTCTAATTCTTTTTTTCTCGGAATCATGGAGAAATGTGTTTGAATCTCAGGTATGATATTTACTAGTTGTGTGACCTTGGACAAAATACAATCTCTTTTTTGGCCTCATTTTCCTTAAAAATTTAATGAGTGAGTTGGACTAGACAAACTCAAAGATCCCTTCTAATTTTAAATTTATGATCAAAAGAAGTGTAATCCCTTTTCTATATAACAGTCCTTCAAATATTTGAAAGCCTCTATCTTGTCAAGTGTTTGGCTCTTCAGGATAAACATCTCTAGTTGCTTCACCAAATCTCATTTAGTTCTTCTATGAGAGGATGCATTGCATTTTAGGCTACATATGAGAGAAAGAATATGATATACTGGGAAAAGTATAGGATTTGAGAGGAAAGAGAATAGGATTTAAATCCTGTCCCTAACATTTCCTTGGTGATCCTCACATTTGTGTGATCATACCCTATATAAAAAGTCTTTTCTTCTCCAGACTAAATATTTTCAGTTTATTCAACCATTCTTCATATACTATTATCTCTAACCAGTCCGGTTAACATACCCCTTATCAAAGCTTATAAAAGAAAGGATAAGAAAGCAGCAATAATAAAGCACTTAGCACAGTGCCTAGTACATAGTAGATACCACATAAATGTTAGTTATTAATATTAAGCACTATACAATTTTCAAAGTGTTTTACTTAGTTTTACTTAGGTTCTTATAACAATCCTTTGTTAACCCCATTTTATAGAAAAGGAAACTGAGCAAATATGCTTATATAGATTTTTTTAAAATCCCAAACCATGTGTTGTTAATTATGAATATTTGTGCATCCTTTGGTCAACTGAATGCACATCAAATACTAAATTATCAGTGATGGATATCACATACATGAGTGTTAAAAATAAAACTAGATGGACATTCATATTCACTGTCCCTACAAACATTTTACATGATATTTCTCTAATTCTTTCACATCCGCTCAACAGGTAGGCTCTGCAACTTGACCACCTGTTCATAGAAAACTACAATTTTTTTCCTGACTTACAAACTAATTATTTAAATATCAGAAAGAGACTTGTACTACCCATAGAGAATAGTCAAGCACTTGACACTTGTCTAGTGGTCTAGCATCTTGTAAAATTTGTTCAGTGTGCTTCATGGAAGCCATCCAAACCTGACAAAAGGTCCTCAATTTTCTACAGCCGTCCCCAGAGACTGAAACAAGCCGAATCAATAAGTTCCTAGAAGTTCCAGAAGACCACCAAGGCATTTGTGAGCAGGGACAGTTGCAACACTTCTGTTCTGAATCGTAGAACACTGGTAACTAAGTGTTCCTTTCCAATAAAGGCTTGAGCACTACAGGCAATGCTGGAAAGGGGCTTGGCAATGTTTCAATGACATAGCAGAAATTTATATATGCAAAGTAGTAATATTATGGAAACTGAAAGTATTTGTCTCTAGCACTACAGAAACGTCAGGCATAATTTCAAAGTACAATTGTGAGGATTTTTCTCTCTCTCTCAATTTACACAAACTCTTATCAGCCATATACTCTGACAAAAGAAATATTATGAATAATATTTGTAAGGCTCCTTTGGGAAACCCCCCACAAAGAAATAAAATCAACCTAAAAGTCACTCTATATACTAAGATCACAGGGGGCAAAAAATATTCCTAACTGCTACTCTTGTTAAGAGTTCCTTGTCAAGTCAATAAACAAGGCACTGTGAGGAGCACTGGGAGCACAAAGAAGTGGGGAGAAACAGTGTCTGCTTTTCAAGGAGCCCACTGTATTATGGAGATTAGATCTAGAAGGGACATTAGAGATGACCTAGTCCAACTCCATCACTTTGTGAATAAGGGAATATGCCCATCCATGCATAAAAGCTAATGTGGAACATTCTGCATACATCCTTCCTTGGGCTATACATTATAACAGACTAAAGGTAATCTTCATGAGACAGATATAGTCAGAGATAATGGATTTGTGATTTTATTAGTTTAGAATACTCTTGGGTAAGGAAATTCCACCAATCTAGGTCAGCAACTTCTCTGCAACATAAATACACAGGTTACTAAAAATGTATACTCTTTTTAAAAAGTACGAGCCCAAATTTAAAATTTTTTTAAAGCTTCCCCTCTTTAAATGGCTCAGGCAGAACTGCAGTTATTACTATCTTCCCCTATTGCAAGGTAGGGGGTAGTGGGGGGGGGGGGGTAGAGTGAGAAGAGACAAACAGCAGAGAAGCAATTAACCAGACCCTCCTCCTTTCTTCAATGAGAACACACCTCATTGCACTGTTAACTCATAAAGTTCGTGCTGCTGTTCTTGGACAAGTCAATTATATCCAAGTTTTGTGGTTAGGAAAGGAAGAAGAAATACATTATAACTACATTTATACATTGGGGGCACAAATATACAGTACTGAACAAATGTGAAAAGTGCATACAAAAGGTTTTCAGTTTTGTTTGTTTGTTTTTATAGTACCCATTAGGATCATAAGTCAGTACCAATAAAGCAGTTCCTGCATAACTATCTAGTACATTTTAGTGGATTTTTGCTGATTACCTAACACAATTTGCTACTTAAAAACAGCTGTGTGAGCAATTACTATTCTTAACTTAATTCCACAAACAATTCTATTCATTTCCTGTAATGAGACCCATGTACTCCCTATGTATAAGTTTTAGATCATTAATTCCTGAAATGGCAATATACTCTGCCTCTCTGAGTAACTATGTATACATTTCTTTCCATATTTGAATCCTCATTTAAAAAAACACACTTCCTTATATCCTGTTACTTCTTGAACTATTGGACATACATCTCTCCTTTCCTTATGAGAACAGTCTATACATCCTGCCAGCAGTCCTTGAATCCTCCTTGCTATTGGTCTCTTGTAATCTTACTTCTGCCCCATCATTCTGCTGAATCTATTAAAAATTACCTACAAGCAGGGGCAGCTGGGTAGCTCAGTGGATTGAGAGCCAGGCCTAGACACTGGAGCTCCTAGGTTCAAATCCGGCCTCAGACACTTCCCAGCTGTGTGACCTTGGGCAAGTCACTTGACCCCCATTGCCTACCCTTACCACTCTTCCACCAAGGAACTAATACACTAATACACAGAAGTTAAGGGTTTAAAAATATAAAACAAAAAAAATTACCTACAAGCCCCCTTATTGCCATATCCAATATACTGCTTTAGTGTCAACCTCTTGCCACATGGATAGTTTCTCTTTGACTGCCATCTTAGCAAGTCAAACATCTTATTTCACTAATAAGCCTCTTTTCCTGACTCCACTCATTATTTGGCTCTTTGGTGATTTTAACATCAATATTGATTGAATCTTTTAATACCTTGGTTTCAGAGTTCTTAATTCCAATGACCTTCATCTCCACTTCATTTCTGCCACTCACCAACATAGCCAAATTCCTCACACTTTGTCATTAAATTTAACAAGCATTTATTAAGCAAGTTTTAGGTACAGGGCACTGTGGTATGATATCCACATAGAGATGATACTAGTGGTAATGGATGAGTACAAATCTATCTGCAGCCAGGCATCCAGTGATCCCTTTTGATCACTAATATGCCTTTGCAAAATGATTGACCAGGATTAAGGATACAGGGAACTGAAATAATGAGCTTGTCTCTAGGGTTCTTACTAAGTGGGCTAAAAACTATATTATATAACCCATACATGTTTATTATTTAAGCATATAGCTCTTTTGCCCTCTTCTCAATGAAGTCTTCCCTGATTAATCCTAGCGAAAGATATTCTTTCAACCTGTTTTCCTAAAGAATTTTGTCTGGCTCTCAATTTTTTACTACATCCATAGTGTCAAACTCAAGTAGAACCAGATGCTTTACAGACATAGAGAAAAAAACCATAAGTTAATATTGCCTAAACTACATTATATTTTTACTTTGTTAAAATCTCCCAGTTATATTTTAATCTGGATCTAGCATATCCAGGAGTTTTGTAGTCTCCAAATTTGACACTTCTGGCCTACATGGCTTCCAATTTTGATATACTTATGTGTATACAGCTTGCTTCCTTGGATAGGACATAATCTCCCTTCTTTGAGGGCAGGGACCGTGTCATTTTTTAAATCTTTGTATACCTAGCACCTAGCATAGTGATTTACAAGCTAGTGGGTAAATATTTGTTACCTTCAACTAAATTTACAAACTGAGATCTCATATCATATTCTCTAAATATTTAATAAGTTGTTCATTAAAAAATTTAGTCTGATTTTAAAAGTCACTGAAAAAATAATACATTTTATAGAGGTGTAAATTACATATATCTCCAACAATATGAATTTTCCCCAGAAAATCCACATTTCACTTTTAGGAGATAAGATTTCTCAATTCCATTTATCTACATAAATGACCAAGAACAACACATATAAGTTAGCTTTTTTACCAATTCTATGCAGTTATACCCAATACAAAGCAGGAGGGAGGAACAGAGAGCAGTTAATCTATATATATGAGAACTCTGAAATCCATTTATTGAAATATTCAATCTCATCAATAGTGTAGAGTAATAAATTACTACAAACAGTGTAAGACCAAAAGAATCTGTACTTTACATTTTAAGCAATAAAAATCATATCAATGTATTCCAGCAATAGTTTTCTCATGGTTATGACTCAGCTGCTTTATTTAACTAGCTACTAAACTCAAATTCAGTGTCACAAGACCATCTGCAAAAGGTCCCAAATATCCAGATTTCCATGGGTGAGTTATTAATGACTCTCTCTTTTGCACTGCCAAGTTCAAATAAGGAAGCCCAATCTGTCCCCTGATACCACAGCAAATCAGAGAACTGAATAAGTCTACTATTTCTTTTCCCATTCTATGCCCCCATATCTTTTTTCAGATTCTTAGTTCTATAACTTATAGCAATAAACAGGCAGTCCCCATATATATCATTTTTAGTATTCCTGAAAAAATACTAAATTTAAATGCTTTTAAGTAGGAACAATGGGATCATGGAAATTATGCTCCTAGTCAAGAGACTGATGCCCAATGTTTATTGTATAGGCATCATAGAACAATGGCAAAAACATAGGGCTTTTAGTAAGAAGGTCTAAACAAAGGGAGATTATTCACTCAGTACATACTCAATACCTCCTATCAAATATACTCTAAGGCCTTGAGTGGTCTGTATTTTGTGAAAGGAGGCAGGATTTCTAACAAGTTGCAGCCAATGAGTAGAATTTCCCATAGGCACCGAGAAGTAGGGGGAATAATCTTGGAAAAGGAAAAAAATTCTAGTACAAGATGCTCATAAGGGAATCAGGAAATGAATAAACATTTTAATATTTCAGCTACTATGGGTCCAAACAATCTATAAACATTTATTAAGTGCTTACTATGTGCAAAGCATAGTCATAAGTAGTTTTTACAAATATTATCTCATTTGATTCTTGAATTGTTTTGTTGTTGAGTCATTCCAGTTTTCTTGGCCAAGATACTAGAATAGTTTGCCATTTCCTTTTCCAGTTCATTTTACAGATGAGAAAGTCGAGTTAAAAACTTTTAAATGACTCGTCCAGGATCATTCAGCTAGAAATTATCTAAAGATCAATTTGAACTCAGGTCTTCCTGATTCCAGACCAGATTCTCAATCTACTCTAGTACCAGCTGTCTCAATGAACATAGAAAAGGGAACAAGAATAGTATGTTCCTGGGGCAATCAGAAATTGATGACCACTGTCTAATTAGAGTCTAATTAGAACAGAAAACAAGGTTTCAAGAACTGCCTTCCTCACTAAGTATTACTCACTCTGGTAATGTGAGCTTCAGACTGGCACTCTCCTGCAGGCATATGTTGAATCAGCGGACCTTGGGGCCAAGTCTCATTACAGACTGATTTATGCTAATACCTGAGGCAGCCAGTTTATGTTCCTTGTCTGGTGCCACTGTTCATGGAGAGGCAAGACAAGCAGGTCTTAATAAAGATCCTTGTTTTCTCAGGCCACAGATGGAATGTTCTGGGTTCTAAATCCCACAGAATCTGAAGCCTCGAGAAATCAGACACACATGTGGATGAGCAAAGATGGGAATCCCAGAGTAGAAGGCATCCTTTAGCTCTATGATCTGTTTTACTCCATTTTATCAATATTCTACCTCAGGGGTCCTGCATGATTGCTCTAAGTTCTCAAAGTAGATCAGTCATTAGTATAGAATAGTTAATATGTAAGAACAAAATTTATTAACACTTGGGTTCAAATCTTGGTACTTAAGTTACATAATTTTGCCTGTTCTGACCCTGTCATATGTCATATGTCATATATATATATACGCATATATATATGTCATATCATATTGTATGCTATAATTCTATAAATGTAGTACTTACCAAAATACAAATTATATTCCTATACAATGTCATATGGAAGTCTACTAAGGTCATAGGAAAGGTTAAACAGAAAAATGCTATAGTCAATCATGTAAAAATTAATAAAAAATCATCTTACATTACTAAAAGTTCTTGGCTAACTTTTAAAAACCTTTTCTTTCTATTCTAGTAACAACTCTAAGATAGAAGGGCAAAGGCTAGGCAAACAGGGTTAAGTGACTTGCTTAGGGTCACATAGCTAGAAAGTGTCTGAGGCCCAATTTGAACACGTCTTCCCAACTCCAAGCCTGGCTGTCTAACCACTGAGTCACCAAGCTGTTCCCTCTTAACTAATTAAAAAAAAATTCTACTGCACGGATATAAGGAAAAGAACATTGGATTTGGCCTCAAAAGACCTATAGTGAAGTCCTGGCTCTACCACTTACTGTATGTATAACCTTGGATACTTTCTCTCTCTATGCCTCAAATTTCCTCATCTCTAAAATGAAGAGTTGGAGTTGATTTCTTTTTTTTTGTTTTTGTTTTTGTTTTTGTTTTTACATATTTAAACCCTTAACTTCTGTATATTGGCTCTTAGGTGAAGAGTGGTAAGGGTGGGCAATGGGGGGTCAAGTGACCTGCCCAGGGTCACACAGCTAGGAAGTGTCTGAGGCCCGATTTGAACCTAGGACCTCCTGTCTCTAGGCCTGACTCTCAATCCACTTAACCAGTTGCCCCTCCCTTTTTTTTATACAGAACTATACCATTTATTGTATACACAAGTATATCATCTCCCTTTGTTTACAAGTTGATTTCTAAGGTAGAGTTCAACTCTATGATTCATTGATATTCCTATGTATAATGATATTCCTTAATACAAAGAGTGAGATAGTAAAGGAAAACCAACAATAAATTCGTGGAATTGTGTGGGTGCCTGATGGGATGACATTTTGACATGCACTTTTAAGAAAACTGGAAGCTATTTCTGGAATGCTTTGCTTATCTGTTGTTCTCATGATTTTTTCTCTATAGTAAAAATAAAATATTCCCATTACTTTCAAGGAAGGAACAATTATTGAAAAACTGCTATAATTTTCAAATGCTTAAAGATCTCACTCATATGTTTTGTTCTCATGTTGCCCTGAACGAGATGCTCTAAAATCTTGTCCTGATCTTTTGCCTTTCCTTGATATCTAAGTCTACTGAGTTCCTCAGTTCTTGAAAATGAAAGGACCATCAACCCTTCTTCTTGAAGTTCTAGCTGCTGCCAATCAGACATCTTCACAATATATTTTGTAACTTTATCCATTTGGCATAGATCAGTGATTCCCAAAGTGGGTGCCCCCCACCCCGGTGGGTGCTGCTGCAATCCAGGAGGGCGGTGATGGCCACAGGAGCATTTATCTTTCCTATTAATTGCTATTAAAATTTTTAAAAAATTAATTTCCAGGGGTGCTAAGTAATATTTTTTCTGGAAAGGAGGTGGTAGGCCAAAAAAATTGGGAACCATTGACATAGATTAAAGATTAAGAAATCAGAAATTAATCCAGGATACAAATATTTTGACATTTTAAGATTTGATCTCTTAATCCTCAGCCAAGACTGTTAAATTGGGGAATGATCCCCCATTCATTACTAGGACATCTGAACACATGTGCACACGTGCATGCTGTTGATTGTAAATATCATAAGCAATTGAATGAATGCAACTTTTGGAATATTTTGGGAAATCAAGAGAGTCTAAATCAAAGAGTGCTCATATTCCACAATAATAACCCTGTCATGTTATTCTCATTCTAAATAGAATAACACAAGAAATCAAATCAACCAGCATATCAAAGAGGCAGCTGGTGGTACAATAGACAGAAAGATTGTCTGAGCTGAGATATTTATTAATTGTATGAGATTTGGGAAAGTCACTTAACCTCTGTTTGCTTTAGTTTCCTCAACTCCAAAAATGGGGAGAATAATAGTACCTAACTCACAGAATTGTTGTGACAATCAAATTTGTTAAAAGCACTTAGCACAGTGCCTGGCATATTGTAACCCTATATAAAAATGCTTCTCTCTCTCTCTCTCTCTCTCTCTCTCTCTCTCTCTCTCTCTCTCTCTCTCTCTCTCTCTCTCCCCTCTCTTAGTATATCACTAAAAGTAAATGCTCACTAAGATTACTTAAATCACAATTTTTTGGAGGGGAGGGACTTGTCATTATTTTAATCTGTATAGAACATGGTATAAAACTCTACCTAAAGACTTTTTTTAGCATGCCATGACCAAAAAAAACAAAAACAAAAACAAAACTTTAATAAATCCTACTAATCCAATCCAATCAGCAATTAAGTCCCTATTATGTGTCAGAGTTGTTCTGAGAACTGAGGAGAGATCTGTTCAATGTTAATGTGGGAAAGAATGAAATTTCTCAATGAGCTTAATTATAGTACATAGGCAAGTGAATAATAAACAACTCACATTTATTTAGCATTTATTTAGGTTTACCAAGTACTCTCCACACAATCCCGTGGAGTAGGTAATTTAGTGTTATTATCACCATTTTGAAAATGAAGAAACTGAAGCTAAAAGAGACTAAGTGGTTTCTATATGGCTGCACAGTTAGTAAGGGTCAGATATGGGATTCAAACCCAAGTCTCCTGATTACTTTAGCAGCATTCTTATTTTCAAAATCAAAACAAACAAGAAAAAAAGGAGCCTCAAAGCCTTGAAGGTTTGGATTCAAGTCAATACCATTACACACAGGCTGGAAATCCATGAAGTCAAAACTACTTTCCTAATAATACTAAAATGCTTTAATTTCTAATATGGTAAAAATGGAGATATTTAAAAAGTACATAAAACCTCATTGAGAGGTACTCAATTTTTTTTTTTTTTTTTTTTTTTTTTTTTTTTTTTATTTTAAACCCTTAACTTCTGTGTATTGACTTATAGGTGGAAGATTGGTAAGGGTAGGCAATGGGGGTCAAGTGACTTGCCCAGGGTCACACAGCTGGGAAGTGTCTGAGGCCAGATTTGAACCTAGGACCTCCCTTCTCTAGGCCTGGCTCTCAATCCATTGAGCTACCCAGCTGCCCCCGGTACTCAATTTTTAAGAGTGTAAAAGGAGGTCTTGAGAACAAAAATTAGAGAAACACTGCTTCAGACAACTCTTTTTATTTTAATGACAGTCTTGATTTGGCTTATATATTTTTTATCTTTTATTTATTTTTTTTTATACCCTGGAGAGTGGTAAGGGCTAGGCAATGGGGGTTAAGTGACTTGCCCAGGGTCACACAGCTGGGAAGTGTCTGAGGTCAAATTTGAACCGAGGATCTCCTGTCCCTAGGCCTGGCTTTCAATCCACTGAGCCACCCAGCTGCCCCCTCAGACAACTCTTAAAGGTTACGAGTTGCAGAAAACTTGCAAATCAACAAATTTTAAGATTTTAAAATATAAAGGAGAACAGAGAAAGAGAATCATATTTAAGACTATGAATCTCTATTACATACATCTTTATGGGAATAATTATAACTTTGCAAAACTTGTCTCTATTCTCTGAATTTTCATAGGCCTTTGTGAGTATATTTTATGAAACAGGAATATTGACAGCTACCATTATATGTAGCACTTTGCAAAGTATTTTACAAATGTTATCTCATATGATCCTTTCAATAGCCTTGGAAGGTAGATCCTAATTACAGTTCCATTTTAAGAAAAGGGACTGAGACAAGTGACAATTGTCCAACTATCAAATCAATCAATCAATCAGTAAGATTTATTACAGCTTTAGTATGTTCCAGGCACTGTGATAAGTTCTAGCTTTGAACTCTTCTCTTCCCATTTTCCAGTCCAATGTGCAATCTATTATATGACCTTGCTGCCTTAAATGTTGCACTGATTTCCCTCTTTTCCCTTTCTGCTTTATTTCCTATATCACTATCACTGCCCAGCAACTCGGTATGTAACCCTCTCTTCCCACCCCCAAAATAAGCTCCCTCTTGTGGCACTAAGCATATATATATAGTCCAACAAAATAAACTCCCCTCTTGGCCTTGCCTAAATAAGCATATTTAATTCTGCACCTCTCTGCCAAGAAGTGGGAAGAATGCTTCATTATTAGTCTTCTTAAGTTATGAGTTCTTGAGTCTTTCAAAGCTATTCAATTTTGCATCTCCACAGTCATTTAACAAACTGTTCTGGTCCCTTCACTCTAGGGGCCCTCTTCCCACACCACCACAGTGCCTCTGTATTTAACATATGCTATTATTTTTAAGAATTGGCCATGCAGCCAGGTTACAGTGACTTCGATAATGGTGAGCCCAGTTCTGTACTTGCACCTGTAATAAAGCATTCTAAATCACTACATCTGATGCACTGAAATGTTCTAGCAAAAACTTCTTTAAGCCTACTGGCTTAGCAAACACCAAAAAGAGTGCAAAGTCCATACTTCTTTGACATACAGAAGTCATTGATATTTTCATTTTCAAAACACAACTTTACTGAATAGGAGGAAAAGGACACTTACTGTTAGAATATAAATCATAGAGTGTTCATATCCTGTGGACACCATTTAAAAAGGGCAAATAAGTTGAGATACTGAGTTCTGTCACAACTTATTTCAGGAATAAAAGGAGGAAATGGGGATACTAATTACACTGTTGGTGGAACTGTGTGTGAATTGAGTCAATCCATTTGGAGAGCAATGATTGAATTATGAGAGATTTGAAAAATGAGAGAATTATACCCAGAGAGTTATATTTTTTAATCCTTACTTTATGTCTTAGAATCAATACTGTGTACTGGTTCCAAGGCAGAAGAGTGATAAGGACTAGGTAATGGGAGTTAAATATCTGAGATCATAACACAGTACCCACTCATCTTTGGTCCTAGCTCTCAATCTACTAAGCCACCTAGTTGCCCCCGGTGCCCAGAGTCATAAAACTGTGTATACCCTTAGACCCAGCAATGCCACTATTACTTCCCACGGTAATGCAGGAAAGGGGAAAAGAATTTATGGGTTCTAAAACATTTATAGGAACTCACTTTGTGGTATCAAAGAAATGGTAATTGAGAGGATGCCCATCAACTGGGGAATGGCTGAATAGGCTGTGGCATATGGCTGTGATAGAATACTATTGAACAGTAAGAAATGATGAGAATAATTTTTTCAAACATGAAGAGACATGAAAATATGAAAAGCAAAATAAGTAGAACCAAAAAACACTATATACAGCTACAGAATTAATATTCGAAAAATAACTTGAGAATGTGCATCCCTAGAGAAAGAACTGAGAGAAACATAAAAGATAAAGTTTATATATACTTTTCTTTTGATGTGGACAGTGGGAGGAAGGTACCTGGGAATTTTCATGTAACTAACAATAAATTTAAATGTTTTAAATAAATAAATTAAGGGAGTGGGGCATACATAGCACCTTGCTCTTCCACTGAGGCTACTAGAAAACAACACTGAGTGGCTTCAACTCATGTTGCTTAGTGGCAACTAGTCCATTTTATCTTCCTATCATACAATTCCACAGTGATATCTTTTACTTTTGTTCCTTAAAGCTCTTTAGGCAGGCCATGGCCTGCCATACTCATGTTACTCATCTCAGTTGCCCTCTGTGGAAAATTTATTTTTAATTCTCTGGAGGCAATTATGTTCCATGTTTTGTGGCCATAGAGTAACACACAGATAGAATGTTAGTATCAAAAAAATGGCCAGGTCTTTGTTTTCATGGAAAGCATGTTTTCAATAAAGTAATTTTTAAATTTCCCAAAAAGAATCAGCATGTTATTCATTATCTATTTCTTCTATCTATACCAGAAATGTATATTTATGAACAAGAAGTATAGTGAACGCATCTAAATGAGTGCTGAAATCTGGGCAGTAAATGTTCTTCACCACTTGGCATTGCCTATGTGGATAGACAGACTAAACTCTTTGAATCATTAGAGATTTCCTCTGAGAGGCTCAGGAAGTATCACCACCTATCTGCTGGATTAATTAGATGGTTTTCATTAAATGCTTAATAGAATTTTACTATCACTTCATCTCAGCAACCAAAGTTGAGTCTTGTTTTAAAAATATTCATTAATACTTCAAAATGTGATGGTCAAATACTTTACTATTATAAATGTAGGATAATAAGGGCACCCACTTTATAAGGTAGAAGGATCAAATGAGATAATGTATATATAACAATAATAGCTATATTTATGTAGTGCTTTAAAGCTGGCAAAGCACTTGAAAAATATCTCATTTTATCCTTACAATCCTGAGGGGTAGGTGCTATTATTACCCCCACTTTACAAATGAGTTGAACGAACTGAGGCAGGCAGAGTTTATAAATGCCTGTTCTAGAGTCACACAGCTAGTAAGAGGATGAGGCTGGAATTAGAGTCCAAATCCAGCATTCTACCCACTGTGCCACCAACTATAACCCTCAACTCTATAGAAATGTTTATTGTTATTATAGTTATTATCATCTCACAAGGTTGCTATTAGGAAAGCACTTTGCAAATAGTAAAGTAGCATTTCCACGCGAGTAGTGGTCAACTGTTTCCAGGGGGCTCCTGGTGAGTCTTGAGCTAGAGCTGTCACCAAGATGACTAGCCTCCCCTTTCATAACCTAGGCTGCCCCCAAGTCCACACTGAACCTTCCTGTCATTGTTCCCTTCACCTTACCCATCTTGGTCAGACAGCAACTATTTCCCTGACATATGGAACCAAGGACCACTGATCCACTCCAACTACTGGCTCTGATCTCCCTTCTCCATCTCCTCTCCCCTCCATGATCCCTAGCCCTGTAAGCAGTCATTCTGATGCATACTGTAGAAAGTGCTTTGCAAACTTTCAAGTGCTACATAAATGTTTTCCATACTTATTATTATTGTTGCAAAGGACGCCTGGGGCTTTTCCATATCCTGTGATGTTGAACCCTTTTTCCCCTTTCTTTTCTTTTGGTATTCCCAGAGCTTATCAGAGTACTTATCTCATAGTAAGCACTTAAATTCTTTTTCATTCATCCATTCATTCACTTATTATTGTTACTACTATTATTAATATAAGCAATATTCTTCTGTTCCTCAATATATTAATAATAGGAAAAGCATTGAACTACTTTTGTTAATATAGGTGAAGTTGTGCCTACAAGCAGAGGGCTAGACATATGTAAGGTCCCTTGATAATAGTAATAAAACAATGTCATGCAAAGACAGATCTAATGAAGAGGGAAAAAAAGCTCTAAATTTAAAGAATCAAAAACTTACTTCCTGCGTTAAGTCTGGGCAAGTCACTCAACCAATCCCAGCCTTTGTTTCTGTACCCATAAAGCAAGAGGGATGGATGAAATAAATGACCTCTAATAACTTTTCCAGTCCTAAAGCCATGATTCTATGCTAAATAATGGAATTATTTTATACAGTGTCTAACAAGTCTTTAGAAATAACTCTAAACAGGAGATCACTGCTTTTCATTTCACAGCTACTAAAAAAAATGTGGGTCCTCAATGGATTGAGTTAGTTACTAATATTAGTCAGTTATTAGCTCCATGTACCAATTAGTAGTGGTGCTGTCTATATCATCAAAGAGAATAAATACACTCTACTCATTGGTGGTCACAAATCAGAGAGGCTTATATTTAAGAATGATTTGATCTCTTTAACAGCCACAAAACTCATCACTCCATATCATATCATAATCCTCTATCTTTCAGAGCTTTAGATTCCTCTATTTCAAAATGACAGTTTTGCACTAGATGAATTCTAAGGTATCATAACTCTAACATTCTAAAGTGGTATGAGAATATTGTCAATATTTTTGCCATAACATCTGTTACTCTTCAATCTTTTACTTTAGTTTCCTCTTTTAAAAAAATCACTTTCCTTACAACTATACTCCTGTTTTTAATAAGACTTTCACTTCTCTACTATACACTTTCTCCTGTAATCTCTTACTTTTAAGTATATTTCTTTATTCTTATTAATGAGTTAGTGCATATATACACACGTGTTTATAAATAGATATGCATACATGTGTATGCATATAAATAAAACACTTTAAGGTTTCCTAAATATTTTATAAATGTCTCTTTTTAAGGAGAAAAACTTGCATTTATATAATTTTGGGAAAAGAATTGCATTAAGTACAATGAAAGTGACAATATTAATATAAGTTCTGGAACCTCAAAAGGGTCAAAAAATTCTTCTGCAGTGTAGTGTCTATCCACTTTATCCACTGATAAGAGTACTAGACTTCAAATATTTAAAAAAAAAACTTGGGTTCAAATCCCATCTCTCAAATACTAGTTGTGTGACTGTCAAATCACTTAAAACTTTGTAAGTCTCAGTTTTCTCATCTGGAAAGTGAGAGGGTTGACCTCTTCCCAATCTGTCTCAATGATCCAGCTTTCCTTCCTTTTCTATGACTTTCTACTTTTCATTTGTGAGGCTGATTCAGTGCAATTCTGGAACTACCAGAGCAGGCATCAGGAAAATACCCAAAGGCTTTGAAAAGAATTACCTGCAAAGCAAGAGCTCATGCTCTGTGTGAATATAACATTAAAGGATTGTTTCTTTCAAAAATGCAAAGAAGGGTGACTCTGGGAAAGTAATTAATCCTCAGTGTTTTACCATTACCATAACTGTGTGACCCTAGACAAGTACTTAAACCTCAGTGTCTAACCCTTACCATTCCTCTGCCTTGGAACAAATAAACAATACTAATTCTAATTCAGAAGGTAAACTTTTATTTAAAAAAGCAAGAAAGGCTTCCGGGTTAAGATGGCGGCAGAGTAAAAAGCAGCTGCTTAACCTTTCCTAACTGAAACATATGACTCCTCAAGGGGACATAAAAACAAATCCAGACTAACGAAGGGACCCCATAACAGGGCGCAGCATTGAAGATACGTGGGATCTGGGCATTTCTATGCTATAAGGGGGTAAAATAGCTCTATTAAAACGCGAGCTGAGCAACCCCCTCCCCCCACACACACCACCTACAGAGCCAAAGCCAGCGAACAAGAGCTAGAACAAGTTTGGGGCATCTATTAAGTCCTTGATGGCTACCTGGGACCACCAGGGCCTGTTCCTGAGAGCAGCAAGACTTAAGACCCCAAGAGGCTAAAGAACACGTGGACTTTGAACACAGACCCTGAGCGCGGGCACGGTCGCAGCTGAAGACAATGATCCTGAGCACAGGGTGGGGACCCAGTGCAGAGGGGTGCACAACTGTGGAAGCAGCGCCCTGAGACTGTGAAAGGAGCTTCTGGCAGAGGAACAAGCAAGGGGACCACCAGGAAGCTTGATCCTGAACAACTAAACCTGAGACCTCAGGAGCCCAAAGAGCGCAGACAGACCCTGGGCATGAGGATAAAGCTAAGAGGGAGCTGGGCTAACAATAGCGAGCCAGAGACAAGAACCCCAGAAGAGAAAGATCAAGAAGAAATCTTTAACACTCGACAACTTTTACACAGAAAAAATCCAGACAACAGAGCAAACAGCAGAGGAGAACAAACAAGTAATCACACCCAAACCTTCCCAAAAAAATGAAAATGGGTCACTAGCTCTTGAAGAGTTCAAATCTGAGATTATGAGAAAGATGGAAGGGATCTGGCAAGAAAATAACAGTTTAAAAGGCAGAATTAAACAATTAGAACGTGAGGCTCAGAAATCAAATGAATTGATAAGCAAATTGAAGACCAGAAATGACCAGTTGGAAGCCTTGAAGAACCAAACAGACCAGATTCAAAAGGAAAACCAAAAGATTATAGCCGAAAACCAGTCTCTAAAGGCTAGAATTGGGCAATTAAAAAAAGATGCCCCCAAATCAAAAGAATTAATAAGCAAATTGGAGACCAAAATCAAACAGCTGGAAAACAGGATAGACCAAATCAAAAAGGAAAATCAAAAGAATATAGCAGAAAACCAGTCTCTAAAGACAAGAATTGGGCAAGTAGAAGCCAATGATCTCTCAAGACAACAAGAACAAATAAAGCAAAGTCAAAAGACTGATAAAATAGAAGGAAACATGAAATATCTCAATGAGAAATTGACAGATCAAGAAAACAGGTCTAGAAGAGATCATCTGAGAATCATTGGTCTTCCTGAAAAAGCAGAAATTAATAGAAATTTGAACTTCATACTAAAGGAAATGATTCAGCAAAATCGCCCTGAAGTTCTACAACAAGAGGGCAATATAGACATTGAAAGGATCCATAGATCGCCCTCTACACTAGACCCGGAAAAGACAACCCCCAGGAATATAATAGCCAAATTCAAGAACTTCCAAATAAAAGAAAAAAATTTTACAAGAAGCCAGAAAGAGACAATTCAGATATCAAGGAGCACCAATCAGGATCACACAGAATCTGGCAGCCTCCACACTACAAGACTGCAAGGCTTGGAATATGATATTCAGAAAGGCAAGAGAACTGGGTCAACAACCAAGGATCACTTACCCATCAAAAATGACTATATACTTCCAGGGGAAAGCATGGGCATTCAACAAGATAGAAGATTTCCAAGTATTTGCACAGAAAAGACCAGGACTAAATGGAAAGTTCAATATCCAACCACAAAAAAACAAGAGAAACATGAAAAGGTAAATAAGAAACAGAAGGGAAAGAAAGAAAACTCTTATTTTTAAATTTGCCTCTTTAAGGGCTTCAATAAGATCTAATTATTTGTATTACTGTATGGAGAAATGTTATGTGTAATTCTCTGTAGTAAACTCTATTCACTATTAGAGTATCCACTATTATAGTAATTAGAAGAATTATTCACAAAGAGAGGTTGGAATACTAAATGGTCTAAGATGATAAGGGGGTGGGTGGGAAAGGTGGGGGTGAATAGTAGAGGACACCAAGAAAAACTTGAATGAATAAGAAAAATAGGATATTCTATTACACACAAAGAAGGCATGGGAAAGGGAGGGGATGAATACTATTATAAGGAGAGGAAGAGAGCATTAAGAGGTAATATTTAAATCTTATTCTCAGTGTAATTAACCCTGAGAGGGAAGAGTAGCTATATCCACTGAGATATAGAACTCTATCTAACCCTACTGAGAAAATCAGAAGGGATAAACCAAGGGGAGCAGAGGTATGGGGAGGTCAAAAAAGGGAGGGGGGGGAGAAGAGAGAGGGAATTTATTAGGTCTTAAAAATAAAAAGAGGGGAATAACAAGGGAGGGGGTAGAAAGGGTAGTAAATCAAGGGAGGGGACAAAGGTTACTGGCTTAAAAGAAATCACTGATTTAAAAGGAAATAGCCTAAGAAGAAGGAGTAGAACTAAGAGGGGATACCAAAATGTTGGGGAATACACAACTGATAATTATAACTCTGAATGTGAATGGGATGATTGATTATACTGAATTAAAAAGCTTTTGTACAAACAAAAACAATGCAACCAAAATCAGAAGGGAAACAACAAATTGGGGAAAAAAATCTTTATAATGAAAAACTCTGACAGGGGTCTAATTACTCAAATATACAAGGAGTTAAATCAATTGTATAAAAAATCAAGTCATTCCCCAATCGATAAGTGGGCAAGGGACCTGAATGGCAATTTTCAGATAAAGAAATCAAAACTATCAATAAGCACATGAGAAAGTGCTCTAAATCTCTAATAATTAGAGAAATGCAAATCAAAACAATGCTAAGGTATCACCTCACACCTGGCAGATTGCCTAAAATGATAGTAGGGGAGAATAATGAATGTTGGAGGGGAAGTGGCCAAATTGGGACATTAATGCATTGCTGCCGAGTTGTGAATTGATCCAACCATTCTGGATGGCAATTTGGAACTACGCTCAAAGGACTATAAAAGATTGCCTGCCCTTTGATCCAGCTATACCATTGTTGGGTCTGTACCCCAAAGAGATCATAGATAAAAAGACTTGTATGAAAATATTTATAGCCACGATTTTTGTGGTGGCAAAAAACTGGAAAACGAGGGTATGCCCTTCAATTGGGGAATGGCTAAAAAACTGTGGTATATGCTGGTGATGGAATATTATTGTGCTAAAAGAAATAATAAACTGGAGGAATTCCATGTGAACTGGAAAGACCTCCAGGAATTGATGCAGAGTGAAAAGAGCAGAGCCAAAAGAACATTGTACATAGAGACGGATACACTGTGGTAAAATATAATGTAATGGACTTCTGTACTAGCAGCAATGCAATGATCCAGGACAATTCTGAGGGATTTATGGAAAAGAACCCTACCCACATTCAGAGGAAGAATTACAGGAGAGGAAACACAGAAGAAAAGCAACTGCTTGAACACATGGGTTGAGGAGGACATGATTGGGGATGTAAACCTGAAACTACCACAACAATACAACTATCAACAATTTGGAAATAAGTCTTGATTGATGACACATGTTAAAACCAGGGGAAATGTGCATCAGCTATTGGGGGGGGGGGGGGGACAGTCGGGGGATGAAGGGGAAAGTAAGAACATGAATCATGTAATCGTGATAACTTTTCTAAAAAATAAAAATTATTTTTAAAAATGCAAAGGCGAGACTCACTAATTTTGATATTACTATAAAATGTATTCAGCAAATTCATATTTTTAAAAATATACAAATATCACCATAACAAGTAATATGCCAATAAACAGTAAAGGGACAAGGATGTAGAAGAGGTTTCATGCAGGAAAAAGTAAGAGTAAAACCACCACTTACTAGAGTCCAGGACTCTCTACAAATGGAATTCCTTATCCAATCCCTCCCACTCTCAATTTGTGGAATGAAAACACAAATGACCACAATAACCAAATATATAAAACTTCATATATCAAGCAAGTGCACCACTGTGTGCAGTCATGGATGGAGACTTAGCTTTCAAGTCAGGAAAACATGAGCATGGCCTGCCTTTTGTACATATTGACTGTGTGACTCTGGACAGGTTAGTTAACCACACAAGGCAACTCTCTAGGGTTATAAATTGGACTGTGGTTCTCACTGTTCATTGGTAGAGGGAATCTCTCCCCAGGGAATTAACTTCAACAAGAAAATCACAGGTCTTGATCATATCTCTCAATCAAGAATATAGTTCAAAAAAGCAACTTTTAAAATATATATTCTAGAATGAGTCAGTCAATCACTAAGCATTTAAGTACCTACTATGTGCTGGGCACTGAACTAGGAGCAGAGAATACAAATATAATTAATGATTCAACCAAGTTAACCGTTCTACATTTATGGTATTGAACAACTGTAAGTGTTGACATAAATGCTAACACCTCACATTTACATGACACTTTAAGATTTATCAAGTACTTCCCTTTACAACAGTCCTGGGGGATAACTAGTAAAAGTATTATTTTATCTATTTCCATAAAAGGATAAGGCTTCTCAGAAAGGTCAAGAGAGTTCCTCAAGGTCAGACAGTTGGTAACAGAGGCAGGAGTGGAATTCACACCTTCACACCTGGCTCAAAGTCCTGCAAATTTTAAATTATCCTGTCTATAACTTGTTTGTACAAAATTATTTGCATGTTGTCTTCCCCATTAGCCTACATTCCTTAAGAGCAAGGACTGTCTTTCACCTTTCTTTGGATACCCAAGTCTTACCCCCATTGCCTAGTATATTGCAGGCACTCAAATGTTTAATGACTGACTGACATTCAAGTAACTATTTAATAGTTAAATAAGCTGCTCCTTAGTCTACAAAGAATCATTAATTTCTTTATAATGTACTGTTCTTACTAAGAAATATATTTTCTCTCTCTCTCTCTCTCTCTCTCTCTCTCTCTCTCTCTCTCTCTCTCTCTCATTATATATCTCTCATACATCAGAAGGGGAGGTATTTTTGCCCAACCCTAAATTAAGTAAAATCTTCATTCTCTCAACATTTCATTTAAATCTATCATTCTTTATCTATCTTATAGATAAACTATTTATGTACATGAGAACAGAAACTGTTTTCCCGTTGTGCATGTCCCCAGCACTTAGCATAGTGCCTAGCTGCTTAATAAATGTTTACTGATTGATTTGTTTCTACAAGTGAAGAATGAAAACTGATGTGATGCCAGTTGCTGAAAAAAAAAAGAAATCTATTTACAAAAATTAAATAAAATTTCTTTCTGAAATAAACATGATGATTTCAGAAGGAAATGCTCCCAAATAAAATTGTACCAAACAAGTTTTTAATCTGAATTTTACCCTAGCAATACTAACCCAATCATTAAGCTTCCAAACCATAAGAAATGACATAGGCTTCCTGCAACCATGTCCTTATCTATAAAATGAATGTTAGACTAGATGCTCTAAGATCCCTTTTCCTTTCTTTAGTTCCAAGAGTCTATGGGTCCAGAAATATCAACCCTAGTATTATGTGACTATCAATAAAATTATCCTTTGGACTCTGGTCTAATTTCCCTTCTGCCTGCAGACTATGTCATCTTTACTGTTTGAAAGCTTCTTTTACAAACTGCAATTTCTATAGCCAATGCTGTCAAATCAAGGAAGAAGGAGCAATAGCACCACAGGGTCAGGTGCCTGAAAGAGTCTCTCATTTCACAAATCTCCCGACTTCCATGGCAGCCACGATGAAAGCAGAGGAGCTCTGCATCATTCTGCCAATGCATTTCCTCATTCACTTGTGTAATCAGGGGAGCGGCAGGGAAGTTCTTCTCACTCCCATAGTGAGAGGGCATCATTTGCTAACACTGGTTTTCCTCCCTTTGAGGAAAATAGAGATGGCATGGCCTCCTCTGCTGCAGTGAATAGATCTAGGGTTGGAGTTCCCATCTGTGATATTATCTACTCAAATACTTGCTGATTCAGGCTCAGCTCTGCCTGGGATATTGATTGCCTGCAGAGGCAGTTAGCCTTTGTGTTTGGAGCTGGACTAATGTAAATGACTTTTATTGACAGTAAATGATGCTCTACCCAAAGCAGGGACTCTGGTGTAACCCTACTGAGTTAGACTTTATTTCTTTGTTCACTGGTTTTAAGATGGTCCAAATCAATACCAAACCAAAAAGCCCTTTCATCTTGTTTTTTAGTCATATTAAAAAAATTTTAAGATGCTGGTAGCACATGTAATCTATATCTGATATTGTCATTATCTTTCAAAACAATTAATATTAGAGTTAGACAGAATGAACAGCTATTCTAGATAACTGAAATAAATTTAACTGAGGTATACAATACAATTACACTGGGCAATGATTTCTCTACACAGAATAATAGAATATAAGGTTTTAGGTCTATTAAAATTCCTCAGTGTCAGAGATTTTAACTATACTAATTTGAAGACCTACATGGTCAAATTTAAATACTTTAATTTTGTCACCTCACTTTATGATTCGAGATACCTATAATTTAAGAATCATTAAAATCTTTCTAGGTTTTATTTTCCTATCTGAAAGCTTCAGAAAGGTAGCTTTAAAAATTTCCTGAGATTTCTGGGGCTATGCTCTTCCTAACTTCTGCTTTTACAAGGCTACTAAGGTGGCATAATGAAGAGAGTGTAATACTTGGACCAAGGAAGGCATGAATTAAAATCCTGTCTCATAAATTTGCAAGCTAGTTGCCCCTGGGCAAATCACTTTACCTTTGTCAATCTTCAATATCCTCATCTGTAAAATGGGAGTAATGATATTCCCAAAGTTGTGGGAACCAAATATATATAAAATGTATAAAGTGCTTCATAAACCTTAAAGAACTATAGAAATGCTAGCTTTTATCATCACTGACCACTAGGCTTATTTAGTTTTACCATTATAGTTACCCCAGTTCTTACTGACCAAGATCAATACCAGTTTTTGCCAAGCACTTTCTCTTAAGAATGTATGTTTGCTCTGGGTCTCTCCCATGGCTGTTAAAATGAGGGAGGATGAAGAGAAAGAACCAGTTTTTACCAACAGTTTTAACCTATAGGTATTTGTGAATCAATAAAGTGAAGTCTACAAAAGATGTCATAACTTGGGAATGTTTTTGCTGTTTCTTAAAAGAGAAATGTAAAATTTTTATCATTTGTCTTGAACATATTACATCATTTAGCCTATAAAACAGAATGTGATACAGTGGGTCAATGAAACTGACATTTAAAGAGAACCTGGTCTCCTAACAACTCAAAAATAAATTATTAAATACCTACAACACACAAAGCTTTATGTTAGCCACAAAGGAAAGAAAACACGAATTTAAACAAAAGATGTATGAATGAAGTTTGCTGTCTAATAAACAGATAACAAGACACCAAAATGAATTTATACTGCATCCAGAATTTAATTCAACTGAATTCAACAAACATTTAAGTCCTAGTAGGTACATGGGATTGTGTTAGGCCCTAAGGATAAAGATTTTTTAACAGAGTTCCAACCTTGTCCTTTTGTTTACAAGCTACAGGGAGGGATGTATCATGTACACTGACAAGGACAATATAAGGCAAGAACATGCAAAAGATCAGGAAAAAAATAGCACCTGAATTGAGATAAAAGACTCCTAAGAGTCAAAGATGAGAAGTTTATTCCTGACATGAAGAGCAGTCTTTATTAATGTACATTGGCAGGAAGTACCATATGAAATATGGGAATAGCTCTAGTCTGGATTTTTAGTTTCTTTACTTCAGTGTGGAGAGTGTATAAAGGAGAGTAGAGCAAACCAAGACTGGAAAGGTAGACTGGAGGTGCACTGTATATTGTGAAGGCACTTAAATGAGAGACCAGTTGTACCAAATATAACATTCACTCTCCTACTTAAATGCCTTTGTACAAGTATAACCATATCCATGAATTCAGTCCAGCTTATTTCCAAACACAACTCAGGTATCACTCTTACAACAGGACTTATCTGATTTTACCCATTCTTACAAAATTACTTTGTAAAATTCTTTGTTATAAGAAATTGCTCTGTTAGGAGTAGAGTGGATAAGGGACATTTGTGAGACACAAAAATAAAAGATATCAATAAAAATTTATTTAAAAAAGAAATTACTTTGTAAATGCTTTTAAAAAACTTACTTAGTTATACATATATTGTATCTCTCCTAATCCTATCCTCAATAGAATGTAATTGGCTTTTCTCTGTGCATGCTCAACACCTAGAGTAGTATCTTGTTTTTAATAGGCACTTAAAGGTTATTGAGTTTCTATGCTTCAGTGTGAAGACTGTGCAAAGGAAAGCAGAGCAAAGCAAGACTTTGAATTTTAAATTAATGTATCCCATAAGAAGAACAAGAAGAAAAAGATGCCATAACACTAGACTTGACAGGAAATGGCAACATATTATGTGTTATCTGGAGAAGTAAGTCACAGAAGAATCAAAGGAAAACTCAAAGGGTTCAAACCTGGAAACTAAAAAGATAGAGGTGCCACCAACGGGAATAGGGGAATTGGATGATAGTTGGATAGCAAATTTAAGATATTGTAATCCTAGGGGCCTTTCTCTGTAAAAAATAAGTAAAAAAAAATCAAAACAAGGCATTCATCAAAAAATGTTTAGAATTCAATTACTTACATTCCCAAATAGGCAAGTGGACAAAGGATATGAACAAATTCACAAAAGAATTGCAATCTAGTAAGAATCATATAAAATACTTCAAATCACTCAATTTCTTAAAAATCAAAACAATGCAGGAGGTCCAAAAGGGGGGGGAAGGCCCACCCCACTTTTTGTAATAGCAAAGAAGAGAAAACAAAATAGAAGCCCAATGAATAGGAATGCTTAAACAAAATACTGTGCTCTAAGATACAATACATGTGATGAAAATGAAGAGGTCATGGAAAGATTTATGTGAACTTAGGCACAGTGAAATAAGTAGAAAAAGAAAAAACAATAAATGCAAGTGCAAAGAACAAGAAGAAAATAATTAAAAATGAATGTCATGAGATTTTAATGACAAAGATTGGCAACAAAGAAGAGATATAAGAAAATAAATACTTTCCCCCTGGTTTTTTGCAGAGGTAAAAGACAATGGTATAGGATACTGCATATTATTTCACTTAGGTTTATCTCTCTCTATTTTATTCTTTGCTTTAAGAAATAGCTCTCAAAAATATTTTTTAAAAAGTCAATGACTGCTCAAATACATCAAATTAACAAGAGAATTTTTTGTCCATTTTTCTATATTTAATTTCTAAAAGAAATGTACAAGATTACCTAAACCTCGGTTTTCTCATTAACCTTTCCTAAAATGTCTATTATTTGACAAAAAGGAGCACCCTCAATTAAAAATGTAGTGGACAGATATGCTATTTGCTCCAAGAAAAACAACACAATTCTGGGAGACAGGTTAAGGAAGTAATAAATTTGTTATCATGTATATATTCCCTTATAGAAATAAAAATTCTTTAAAAGCTAAAGTCAGAAAACATGAGCAAAGACTGAGCACAAAATTTATATTGACCCTCCCCAAGCCAACAGTTCTGTTGCCTAGCCTGAATTAACACTACTCTACAGTTAAGGTTAGAACACAATACAAAGCTGAAACTAAACAATGAAACTTTCAAGTGCAGGCTTTTCATGAAAGATTGAAAACTGTCAAGGAGATGTACCATCTGCTTTAAAGCCCAAGAAAGACTCTTATTGCTCCTTATCGGCACTGGTCATTCTACTTCCCAACCACACTTTGCTAAAAATCAGTTCTTTCATCCCAATATCTCAAACCCCAGGGTAGGTTCAACTTCCAATTAAATGTCCATGGTTTTTTTTTTCATCTCTCCCAAAATATCTTTAGGCACCTTAGTACTCATGCTATTTATGGAAACTGTAGATGTCAGTACACCAAAAGGAAAAAAAAAAAAAAGAACCTACAAACAAATGCTCCAAATCTTCCCTATATAGGAACCTCCATCTTTAGCAGAATTCTAAGGGAAGATAAGCTACCAACATCCATTGAGACAGAGGCAAGAATAAAAACAGACCCAGTTATGGAAGAAAAACTAAAGAGAAAGTATATTTTGAACTTAAATCTTCATTCATGAAACTAAATTACTGCAAAATTAGGCAACACCAGGAACATAGAGAATTGGCATGGTAAATTAGTCACCCAAAAGTCAAGTTTAGAAATCTATGTGCTCTCAACATTAAATAACACCAATATCATTCAATCAAGGAAAATGAAGCCTGTGAGTAAACTTGCGATGGTTCTACCTAAAAACATTATTATAATGTGGTTCATTATTTTTCTTCAATTATGTGTAAAATTACTTTAACATTCATTTAAAAAAATTTTTTGAGTTCCAAATTATCTCTCTTTCCCTTTCCTCTCTCCTCCTCCCTGAGACAGTAAACAATCCAATAAGGATTGCACACATTCACTTTGGTAAAATATTTTTTCCATAATAGTCATTTTGTGGAGAGATGTCAAATGAAATGATTAAGAAGGAAAGTGAAATATATTTTTCATCATGAATGTTTGAAACTGTCTTAGATCACTGTGTTGCAGAGAAAAGCTACATTACTCATAGTTCATCATATAATACTGCTGTTACTGTGTACAATGTTATTCTGGTTCTATTCATTTCACTTTTCATCATTCATGTAAGTTTTTCCAGGTTTTTCTGAAATCATCCTGCTCATTACAATCATATATCAATGTGATTCATTATTACAAAGATTTGGATCTATTACAAGTCAACTCACAAATCAATTTGTATGTTCCATTTATATCTTCTCTTCTTGTGCTTCTAGTTTGGAGAACTGCAATAATAGCTATTGTTATGACATCATTGTTCTTTCATTCATTCAATTCCATAAACATATTATCTGTTGTGTTCAATGTACTAAACTCAATCTGAGAATTCTAGGATCATAGCTCAGAAGCTGAAGAAACTTTCAGGGGCAATTCATTCTAATCTCTTCATTTTACAGTTCAAGAAACCACAGCCCAGAGAATAAAATAAAATATAGCTGAGTCAACATACAAAACTACAACTTCTAGTTCCACATGTAGTATTATTCCTTTCTATTTTACCATGGTATCTTTGAGTGTGACTGAACTGTACATTGACCCTGCCCTCAAAGAGCTTGCAATCTAAAAGCATGGAAATGATACAAAAACATTCAAATAAATATAATACTAAAAATTAGTCTCAAAGTATATGAGAGTTCACAAATGGTGGAGGTAGAGAGCTGGGTAGGAGTAGAATGGAGAACCTTTACCTCCCTTTTATTTTAAATGGCTTATAACTTTGATACACAAAATATTATTTTCTTTTTTCTTTCTTTTGATAAATTCATGATAAAAAAAGACAAAAGTTTAAGAGTATGACAAATATGAAACATTGATTTAGGTAAATATAGTAGTAGTCCCTTTAAATTGAATTTACAGTCTCTGGTTTAAACATATTGCCTTAAAATCCAATAATGAAAACTCATTACAATCAACTTTATTAGGATGTCAAATTATTTCACTGGACTGGAATTTAGTTGATCAGATAAATATTGCTCAAAGAAGTTAATAAATAAAAAAGAATATTCTTTTAAAAATTATGTTTTAGGGGCAGCTGGGTAGCTCAGTGGAGTGAGAGTCAGGCCTAGAGACAGGAGGTCCTAGGTTCAAACCCGGCCTCAGCCACTTCCCAGCTGTGTGACCCTGGGCAAGTCACTTGGCCCCCATTGCCCACCCTTACCAATCTTCCACCTATGAGACAATACAACGAAGTACAAGGGTTTAAAAAAAATTTTTTTTAAATTTAAAAAAATTATGTTTTAATCATCAAGAGGGGAAATTATGCTGAATGTTCTTAAATACATCTTTTTTCTTGCTAGAATCACTATTTCTACTTTTTTCATTTTATTTTACAAAGATACCTGCCTATGTTTCTTGTTTCCCTCAAACCACATTTAGAGTCACAGTAAGGGAATGTTTCTAAGGGCCGTTAGAAATCACCTAGTCCTACCTCTTCATTTTACAGATAATGACTTATTTTCATTTTACTCTTTCTCCTTGAATTATGACACAAAACTATGAAGTATTTTTCTTTCCTTTCATTATATCATGTGACTATTACACTGACAAAAACAGGAAAATTGCACTTGTTTGGCCAAACGATTCAAAGTATATTGCAATGAGATCAACAGTCTTACTAGAAACATTTTGTCATTCAGTCAATAAGCATTTTGAAATGTTGACCATGTTCCAGACACCCTGTTAAGAACTAAAGACGTCATCTAGTTCATTCCCTAGCTCAAGTAAGACTTCCAGTTCATTTCATCATATGAGAGATCATCAAGTTGAACACTGTAAGAGTAAACTGTAGAATACTAAAGGTCAAGTTGTCCTAAACTACCTCTAGACTTGCATTCATCTCTTCTGAATGACTGTCTACCCATGAACTCTATCTATATAGATATAAAACAGGATTCACAAATGCTATAAGAAGAAACTAACCTCTGGAACCGGATGAATTTTCAGGCATCTATTCTATACAATATTGTAAGTTGGACACAGGAACACATATATGCAACAAAAAGAAATGTATATAGACATATGTGCAAAAATAAAAATCATACTGTGAAAGAAGGTCCATAAGCAACCAAAGATATTCAGTCCTGATCATTTCTATCATCTCTCCAATCAATCAATCAATCAATTAATAAACATTTACAATGTGCCAGTCACTATTCTCAGCTCTGGGAATATAAAGAAAATAAAAAGCATGATCCCTGCCTAATGAGAGGGACAATATGTAAAAACAACCATACACATATAAAATAAATATCTTATAAATGGGTGGTAATCTTAGAGAGGAGTCAAATAACACTGAGAGATTCAGTACATTATTGGACCAAATAGTATGTCATCATTTAAGAATTTTCTATTTCATTTAATTATCAAGGTTTTTCTGGATGGAAAAGTTAGGTGTTTGAATCATATGCTTTTCCCTCAGAGTTTGTTTAAGCGAAAACAAAATGAAAACCTTTGCCTCGAGATTTTATTTTGGATGTCTAGGCTAAACTGGAGTTTTTATGATAATTTTATAGAGAGAGAGTGTGTGTGTGTGTGTGTGTGTGTGTGTGTGTGTGTGTGTGTGTGTGAGAGAGAGAGAGAGAGAGAGAGAGAGAGAGAGAGAGAGAGAGAGAGAACACGAGCACTTGCGTGCTCTGAAGGAAGACAAAGGAAAAAACTAAGTTAAACAAAGATCTAGGGTTGTTGCCAAACCTAAAAACAACAATGGCACAAAAAAAGAGAACAGAACGCAGGGTCTATAGCCAACAAATTCCAAATGTAAATTCACTAGTTGACAGGCGCTGCATGTAAATGGGCTTATTTTGGCAACTGCTAAAGTTAAAAATACAAAAGGCATCATTTCATGTAAAATGACAAAAGTAAATGATTTTTTTAAAGGAAAAATGGACTACACAAATTTTATTCTGACCACTGGCAATTTAATTTGTAGAAAGGAATGCTCTCTTTTGTTTTAATGAAACTTCATTGGTTTACACATTTCTAAGGCAAGCATATACTAACGTTCTAAAGATTTTTTTAAAAGTTATTTCAAGTCAAGTGCCATTAAGAGAAAGAACATGAATATGACAAAAGGTTTATTAGCATTTAAATGAAGAAAGACAGTAAATTGTAGAAGAAAGAGCTCTATCTGAAATCAGACACTGGCCTCAAATAGTCACTCTTCTACTTTTTACCTGTGTGACTCAGGACAATAATTTAATCCTCTAGGACTTTAGAGTTAAATTATCTATAAAGACAAGGCTTTGGGCTCCATAATTTTCAAGGTGCCCTTCCAGGTCTAAAAAAACATATTCCTAGGTCGTAAAATTATTTAAGACTAAAGCATTCACTAGCCTTTTACCATATGCAAGCCAACCACATTATTCTTGTGAAGGTGCTACTATTAATTTATGAACAAGTCTCAAAATCACTGTAGGCAACAGAAAAGCCCCCATGAAAAAAGAAATATCTAGGTAGGAATAAGTTATTGGAAAATAAAATGGTTCTTGTCTTCATCTCTCTTATCACATTCTAAACTCCATTTAAAATATGACTGATTTCATGAAAAAAAATTCTTTATTGCAGCATATTGGCCAATGGTATATAGTATATAGTATAGCACTGACCATGTGGCCTGATAAACTCTTAAGTATTTTAGTTTTAACCATGGTCCATGAACAATAAAATAATATACAACACATTGGAAAACAAATCCTTTGCTTTGGTACCTTTATTCATTCCTTCTCTACTCACTTGCAGAACATGGGCTTTTGAAGATGGGCAGACTTCCTCTATGTTTGATTTTGCTACTCCACTCTAGGTGACACTTATTTTCTTCTCCCTTCAATACCAAACTTAGCAAAGAAATGGGCTATAATTACTGTATTTCTTGCTTTGCAAACCAATCTCTTCTTAATCCCTTGGAAGCCCATTTCCATTCCTTTCACACTGTTAAAAACCATTCTCTCAAAAGTCATAAAGAATAATGGCAATAATAACTAGTATTTATATAGTGCTTTAATATTTTCAAAGAACAATACATATTATTTCATTTGATACTCAAAATCCCATGAAGTTGTTACTATTATTATCCTCATTTATAGAAGAGGAAAATGAAAATGAAAGAAATTAAATGACTGCTACTCAAAAAATATCAGAGGCTGGATCTTAAATTAG
The DNA here is from genome assembly GCF_016433145.1 of Gracilinanus agilis. Taxonomy (NCBI): domain Eukaryota; kingdom Metazoa; phylum Chordata; class Mammalia; order Didelphimorphia; family Didelphidae; genus Gracilinanus; species Gracilinanus agilis. The sequence goes on along the minus strand of NC_058131.1, from coordinate 560,204,907 downwards.
GTCTTCCTAATTCCAAGTTCAACATTCTGTCCACTAAAGTCACCTCAGGGCAGTTAGATAGTACTATGCATAGTGTCAGGCCTGGAGTCAGGAAGACTCATCTTCCTTCATCAAATCTGGCTTCAGCTACATACTATTGGAGTGACCCTGGGTAAGTCACTTGACCATTTTTGCTTCAGTTTCTTCATCTGTAAAATGAGCTGAAGAAGAAAATGGCAAATTACTCCAGTTTCTTTGCCAAGAAAACCCCAAATGGGGGTTACAAAGAATGAGACACAACAAAAAAAGCCTCAACAACAACAAAGATACCAAGCCACCACAAATCTTATCACCAAATCTTTGTCTTAGTGCTCTTTCTCCATGAACTCTGAAGCATCTGATGCTGACTATTCTTTCCTAACTTTCTTCATTTCTGTAACACTGTACTATCTTAATTTTCTTTTTCATCAAACGACTTGCAAGAGTTCTCTTCATCTTCCTACCCCAGAACTACAACTTATCCAGAATACACAGTCCTTAGTTCTTTCTCTTTTTTTTTCCCATCGCTTCAGACATCATCTCTAACGCTTACTTCTAACCAGAACAATATTCTCACATCTCCAACCATTCACTGGATAGTTGTACATGTGTCACACCTCTAACTCAACAGACTTTAAACCAAACACTTCCATCATTCAAAACCAAGTCTTTTTCTGTTTTCTCACTTCTATCAATGGCATGACCATTAGTTTAGTCACCCAGACTCCTACCATCTCTTCACTCTCCATATCACCATTGCCTATCTATTAAGCCTTTGAAATCTCTTATTTACTGTCCTATTTCTTCTATCAGTTTCCTACAATCTCTCCCCTTCTAATCATTCTGTAAGTAACACCAGACTAATTTTCCTAAATCATTACTTTCATAAATGGACTTGAGCCTCCTATCTTATCAGCAAACTAAGGCAATTAGACTAGATGATTTTTAAGTTCACTTAGAGAGATTAAAACTGTGATCTTATGTTATTTTCCTGCTCAAAAACCTTCCCATTTCCTACAAGATGAAAAACAAATTTCCTAGTTAGTCTTCCTATACTCTTACCCCAAGTAATGCTTCCAATTTTAGCATTCACTATTCTCTAACTTTACAGCAACCTTAATCAAGAATTCTCTACTCCAGCCAGCCTAACTCTTTCCCTGTTCCTAACATTACGTGCTTTTTTGCCATTATTACTATCTATAATGCTAGCAAACTATCACACCCATTCTGAGCTTCTAATGGCACTTCTTATGTATATCACTCAGGTGCTTACTCATTTATTCTTAATTTAAGTATTTCTTGTGTGCATACTTTGTGGCTACCACCAGACTTAAGTTTCCCATTTTATCCCCCAAAGTCTATCCATTACAAGACTAAGAACACAGCAAGGATTCAAATACTTGTAGAAAGCCAATGAAATGAGCTGATCTTACACAAAAAATACAAATTACTAAATATAAAAAGTAAATAATAATAATAGCTCTCCTCATAATAAACCACTCCCCTTAAGCTGAGGAGGTACAAGTATTAAGCTTATTTCAGAGTTTAAGAATTTGAGGTTTGGACAGTGTAAATGTTTTGTCATGGTCAAGTAGCTGAGCAGTGGCAGAACTAGGGTCTGAATCCAGGTAATTTGACAAGTCCAATGCTCTTTTCACTTTCAATTCCACAAATAAAGTAACTGCATGGCACTTTCCAAATTTATATTAGTAAAATTTCTAGTCTGTCAAGATGGAAAAAGACTATTCTGAACACAAAGAAAATCTTGTGGAGTTTCATTTTTCTATGATGAGAATGTTTACAGAGAGACTCACAATAGTTCTATCTAAAGAAAGCTTATTTTCTGATTATGGGAACTCAAACAATAGGTTTCTCTAACCAGGAAAAGCCTCATAACCTAGTCTAGCCTTAAACAAAGAAAATTATCTGCTTTTTCAAAGCAGAAACAATGAAAATAAGATTAGGACAGATTTCATCAATGCTATCACCACCATCAAAAGACCAAATGGATGTCTACTATTCAATGAGACACTGCTGTGTACTACATGTTGCAGATACACAAAGATGAAAGATAAATTTCTCTAGGTCAGTACCACATCATCAGCCTGTAATATAAATAACCTCTTCGGCACTTCGCATGTTTAATCTACGAGTTATGTTTTTACAAATAAGTAAATGTCCAAAGGCCTGCCATCTTTGTCAGATGAAATGCCTTACTTGTTAATATTGATCTTGGTTGTTCTTCTAAGTTAACACCCCAAACACCTGAGCATAGTTCTTTCCTGAAAGTAGATGGAAACAACAAACAGAATTTTAAGTGACATCATCCCCTTGTAAAGGGAGAATGCAGGTTTTCAGCTTTATTTTCTTACAGTTTTGAGTATGGTTTGTGTGGCTCAATTATTTATATTAAGGAAAGTTGGGTCTTGGATACATGAAATTCAAATATATGTTATTAAAAGTCTTAAAACCTTTTCCACAAGCTAGTCATTAGTACTCCTACCACCATACCAATCTTAGATGATATCTTTTCATAAGTGGATATATTAGGATCTGACACTTTCAAACCTCTCTCTGCCTTTGACTATACTACAAAGACAGTGGTAAGATCAATTAAATAGTCAATCAACAAGTGAAAGTAAAGACAAAGGAGATCAGAAAGCCCACAAGCCACATCATTAGCACTGGTGTATGTCCAAAGGAAAGTGCATTAAAAAACTGATAGCTAACCATCAATTACCAACAATTACAAAACTGCAGGTACTTTAATCTAAAAATACATATACAACCTCAGAAACAAAAGCAATCGTGTCTATTTCTTTACTAGACTGAGGAATAACCCTTTGGAGCCCCTAATGAAGACATTCCTTTCTTTAATGAATAAATCATCAAATTGAGAATAGAAGCATCAAAACAGGCACAACCTACTAATTTGCCTGATTACTAATGGATATTATCCAGTTAATGGACTTAAGTAGTGGCATATACATATTTACACATAAGTATTTTAATCTCATTATTAACACCTCAATAAATCACACTGTCAGATGGGTTACTTCTGGAAAGATTTCCTATACAAAACCATCTGCACAGGGCAGATTCTTATACATTTCAGGCTTGTCTGTGTGTGTGTGTGTGTGTGTGTGTGTGTGTGTGTGTGATTTTTCTGATCTTTTATACTGCTTTTCTTTTATCTAATGTCTATATTAGCATCCATCTGACTCTGGAAGTTATACCTCTATATCAACTGACTAATTTATAAAGTTATGGTCATCTTAGAAAGTTCATCTTTAGAAATCATATCTAGCTTTATTTATAAACCTCTGAACTTCTATCAAGAGGGAAATTAGGAGCTATCTCTCACTTTCTTTGGGGTTGCTCACTTGACCAAGACCTGCAAATTTCAACCCTTTAGGCTTGGTTATGAAAAATCTCCCTAATATATAAGCTAAGAACAGCTCTAAAGCAGATGAAAACTAAAGCAACATTTATTTCATAATCTCATAAAGCAAATTTGACATTCTATTTCCCATCAAAAGCAATGATCCCAAGAAATCTAACTGCAGAATCTACATCACCTTGAGCTCAAATATCAGTTATGATTACTGTCAGTTACTACTATAGCCAAAAATTAAAAAAAATTAAAAGCCCTCACACTCCAATCTCAGTCCCAAACCCTCTCCTCCATTATCTCAGCTATAAAACTCTTTTGAGTTAAGAATCTTCTCCAATCCTCAGAGGGGGAAAAAAATTCTTAGTACAAATTTTTCACAACTACTCTGTCCCCTAACACCAACTTGTCCAAAAACCATAATGGTGTTTATTCATTTTTAAACACTCTATTATAGGGCTACTTGCACGCTTTAAAATTTGTTTTCTAGGGGAAATATGGTCTATGAAAAGCATGAAAATCTTCTGATTTCTCACTAAGACAAAATCATATTAGAAAGATACAGAATACCAACAGAAGCAACATGTAATGACTTTTAAAAAAAAAGTCAGTATGTGAATAAAGCACATTAGACCTAGGTTCAAATCCCAATTTCTACATGTGCTAGTGGACAAATTACCTTCTTCATTGGTGAAATGGAGGTAATATCACTTTTACTACTTACCCACAAGGTCTTTGTGAAAAAGACATTAAGGTATCTTAAATCATTCTATAGAGTTAAAATTACTGCCTGTCAGTAAAGCCCAAGTTCAAAGAACTAAGCTTTTAAATAAACAAAAAATAAATAAATAAATATAACTGTACATCACTACTTATGAGTTCTGCTAAATGCAGAGAAGTGATACATATAGGTATAACATATAGGTGTACACATACACCTATATGTATCACTATATATAACATATAAAACACACACACATATAGTTATATATATAAACTTGAAAGCTATAACAATTACCCTGAAACTTCTTAGACAAATGGAAGTCGAATACCTTACTAAGCCAAAAAGCCTAAAACAATGGTTGAATTTCCTTTCTAGTGCTTCAAGATATCAACTCCAGTGTTTTTCTTTGTGATTTTTTAAAACAAAAAATCAGTAATAATATATGTGTGTGTAAATATATATATACATATATATGTGTGTATATATATACATATATGTATATATAGAGAGAGACAGAGACAGAGACAGAGAGAGTGAGTTATAATCTGCTAGGCACTACCCTAAGAACTTTACAAATATATCATTTGATCCTTACAACAATTCTGGTAGATTGATGACAATATAACTCCTATTTTGCAGATGATGAAACTGAGGCAAAGAGAGATTAAATGAGTTTTTCAGAATCACCCAACTACTAAGAGTCTGAAAAAACATTTGCACTTAATTTTTCTTGATGCCAGATCCAGTGATTTGTTCATTGTGAAACCCATTTGCCCTCAAATGACCAAAATGTAAGACTTTACATTTATCCCTATTAAATTTTATGCAGTTGGCATTGGCCCAGAATTCCGGCCTAACAACAACAACAACAAAAAGCACTAATTGAGCATTTAATATACTTTCAACAATTTTGCTTAGGTGCAGCATTTACTAGAACAATGTCATCCATGACTCCCCCCGACTATTTCAGTTCTCCATATTAGACACCTGCCCAAAGAATTTACTTAGGATTTGGTACATTTGAACTATATGAAATAGCTTCCCTGGCCCCATCTAATTAAAAAAGTATAGTAACTAAAACAACCACCACCACCACCACCACAAAAAAGTATAAAACTGCCAACTATTGCCCCTATACCTCAAGGAGGAGAAGCAATGTGACAGGGGAGGGAAAACAGGTCTTGAAGAAAGGAAAACTTGGGTTCAAGTCAGCTCTTCAACATGTACTGACTTTATGGCCATGGACAAAACTCTACACCAAAGGCAACTCTCTAAGATTGCAAATTGCAGAAGAGTTGCCCATCAGGATTAGTAGAGGGAACTCAATAAGAGTTCCCCATAGGAATGACATATCATAGAGCTGAACTAAAAAGATCATTCTATTCAATGGGGAGCAGAAAGGCTCAATATCCTAAATGTGGATGGAAAGCCACCTGATGATATAAGCATCATTCCCACTGAAGGGTGTCATAGTGATCTATTTTCATTTAAATTCAGAAATTCTCTCAAATCGGAACTCTTGCTTTTGCTCTCTGCCTCTACACCACAGACCAGCAAGACTAACTATTTTAAGAAACCTGATTTAACCACAGTCTAACATAAAATTAAATCAGATTTAAGGCCCTTCCCCACTAGTAGAGGCCAAGAATTACAATGTAAGTACAGTACCATGGGTTAAAATTAATATGCACAAAAAGCACCAAGTACACTATTTCTAAATATTTTGCATTATGACTCTTGATAAGGCTGTTCAACACAAAAGTGAAATTTATCCAAAGGAAGTGATGGCAAGCAAAATTCCATTTGACATTAGGGAAGCAATCAATAAAATGGGCCTAAAGACTACTTACTGACTTACAGCAGAAGTCAAGATGGCTTTCCATTTTTAACTGTCTTCAGATCTTTATTTCTGCTGCCAAAACTGTCTTCCCCAACCCCACTGTTAAAACTGTAAGGGGCTGACCAGATGACCCAGCTCTCTTCTTTAATCAATAACCTCTATAGTACTCTTCCTTATTCTGAGAAACAACCCACATCTGCCCTTCCCAACTAAACCAAGACTACTTTCAAAGGGTACACAGTTCTTGTCTTTCAATCAAATCATACTCATATATTGTGTCGAACCCAATTTTTTTCTAATACCCCATTGTGGATTATAATCTAAGTCTATTTCCTCAAATTCAGGTTGTAACTTGACCCCCACACCTATACAGTTTCTCAGACCCTTCTTCTGTCTAGTTTGGTTGAAACTGAGGCTACTGAGCCACACTTCTGACTATGCCTTCCTTCCAGGCTTAAACATTTGGAAACCACATAGCCTGTACTTTAATCTATATCTATAACTCAGCTAACCTCTGGAACTGACCCTAGTTCAACTACTTTAATTCTAAATTTTGTCTAGCTCTGTACCACAAACTGTCTTCCCAACTGCCCTGGTTCCTGGGTCCTACCAACACACTATCCAATAACCATAATGATTTTTATTCATTTCTTTAACACTCTGTTACAAGGCTACTTGCACATTTTAAAATTTAGGCTCTAGGCAAAATATAGCCTATGCAAATTAAGCAACAACCCATGTAATTTTAGGTCTCTCTTCACACATACTGTACCCCCATATGGGTTTTTGTTTTAAGCACACACCTCCTTTAGGTTTCTTGGTTTTGTTTGTATTAAAGTATTCATACCAAAGTGGGTCGAACTCCATTTAAAAGGTATTTGCTCTCCAGATCCCAAATGTTACCTTCTTCCTCATTTGCATTCACTCTAGATTAAAATGTCATTGCTTTAGAGAAATCTGAAATTCTATTTTTTCATTTTTAAAAACATACATGTGTAAATATAATAATAGGGTCAAAACTGCTTCCAATTTAGTTGAATATGGATCACATGCTAAATTCAGTACCTGTGGCTCTCCCATTAGGGTTAGGTTACCCACTGACATGCTCCCAGCTACAATCATTCCCTGTGAGCCAGGAGGATATATAAGGAAAGAAGCAAAATGCTTTGAACTATGACAAGAGCTCAAATTCAGTTTTACCTTCTCATTAGTACTACTCTTGACTTCCTCTGAGAGGCAGCTGGGTTGTACAGTTAATAGGGAAATGGGCTGGAGTCAGGAAAACTTGATTCCAAATCCAGCATCACATATTTACTAGTTGTCTAAACCTCGGCAAGTTTTAATCTCTCTCGGCCTCAGTTTCTTCAACTATAAAATGGGAATCATAATAGCACCCACCTCCCAGGACTGTTGTGAGGATCAAACAAAATAATATCTTTAAGCTATGTAGCATAGGGCTTGACACATAGAAAGGAGGTACTTAATAAATGCTGGGTTTTCTTTCCTTCATCCCTAATTTCCAGGATCCTAAACTTACCTATCTAGACCTGCCTTAGACTTTATTGGACTTAGCCTCTCATCTGCCAAACTTTGCCTGCATAATTCAGCTTGCAAGGCTATACTTTCCTGACTCGTCTTGTCCTACTGCTGCTTATAGCCCAGTAAAGCTGTCATTTCTCTAAGCCCAGAACAGGAATACAATGAACCTGGACAGTCAGCATAGACTTCTCCACAAATGTGACATAGCACTTAAGATTAAGCTATGATCTACTACCTCTGATACTTTATTCAATCTGAAACACAGACCAGGTCATTTGAGACCAAAGAAAAGTTTTGCAAGTTTATCAAACTTGCCTTTTTTTCTGCACCTGTCCATTAGTCTATCTAATTCAAGCAAAATCAAATCAAGTTCATACTAAAGTCTAGGACTTCTGTTGACCTCCCCTTTCTCAGAGACAGTGTACTTGACCACTGACCCTGTTACCTGCAACTCTAAGAAGGAAGACTTATTTCTCTTAATCAATAAACATTTAATAAAGATCTATTATGTGCCAGGCAAAGTGCTAAGCTCTGGGAATGTTAAAAAAAGGAAAAGACACTGTCCTTTGTTCCAACAATACTACTATTAGGTCTGTATCCCAAAGAGATCAAAGGCAGAGCAAAAGAACCTACTTGTACAAAGATATTTATAGCAACTCTTTTGGTGGTGGCAAAGAACCAGAAACGAAAGGGATGTCCATCAATTGGGGAATGGCCATCAAGTTGTGATATACAATTGTAATGGAATGCTATTGTTTCATAAGAAATAGCAAACAAAATGATCACAAAAAGACCTGAAAAGACTTATATGAACTATCCAAAAAATTTTTAGGACTAGAAAAAAATAACCACAAAATTCATCTGGAAAAACAAAAGGTCAGGAATAGCAAATAAATTAATAAAAAAAATATGGAAGAAGGAGGCCTGGCTGTACCAGATCTCAAACTATACTATAAAGTGGAAATCATTAAAACAATCTAGTACTGGCTAAGAAACTGAGTGAGTGGAACAGATGAGGTAATCAACAGATGGCAAATGTCCATAGCAATTTGGTGTTCAATACATCCAAAGATTCAAGCTTTTGGGGAAAGATCTTACCATTGAACAAAAACTGTTGGGAGAACTAGAAAGCAACATTGCAAAAATTAGGCATGGACCAACATCTCACAAATATACCAGGATAAAGTCAAAATAGATTCTTTATTTAGAAATAAAGGGTGACACCATAAACAAATTAGGGGAACATGGAAAAGTTTACTTGTCAGACTTATGGTTAAGGGAAGAATTTATGACCAAAATTAGGCATATATAAAATTATAAAAATGAAATAAATGATTTTATTACATTACATTGAAAAATGTTCATACAAATAAAACCAATGCAACCAAGACTAGAAGGAAAACAACAATTTTGGGGGAAATCTTATAGAAAGTATCTGACAAAAAGCTTATCTCTCAAATATATAGAGAATTGAGTCAAATGTAGGTATGAGGTAGTATCTCAGAGTTGTTTTAATTTGAATTTCTCAAATAAATAGTGATTTGGAGAATTTTTTTCATATGCCTGGATAATTTTAATTTCTTCCTCTCATTACTGCCTGTTCATATCCTTTGGTCATTTTTTGATCAGGGAATGTTTTGTACCCTTATACATTTGACTCAGTTCTACACAGTAGCCTGTATAAAACAAGACAAGAAGCAAAAAAATCTTCCAATTGGGTCTCACTGCCATCTACCATCTATCTGTGTGTCCAGTAGGACAGTTCAAGAATTTCTTTAAATCATCAAGGAAGCAGCTAGGTGGCACACTGGAATAAGAACCATATAAACAGGAAGTCCTGGGTTCAAATCTGGTCTCAGACACCTCCTGGCTATGTGATCCTGGATAAGTCACTTAACCCCAGCTATCTAGCCCTTACTGTTCTTCTGGAGGCAAGGGTTTAAAAAAAATATGATCAGAAAAAAAGGTTGATTTTTCTTCCCTTCCTTTCACCACCAAGGTTCTCAAACATGTGGTTGACATCTATTATCTTCATTTTCTTACCACCCATTCCATTCTCAATGCTCTGTAGTCTGGACTCTATCCCATTACTCTACTGAAATTGCTTTTTTTTTCCCTCAAAATATACCACTATAATATCTATTGAAAGATTTTAATGGCCATTTATTACTCTCTACACTCCTTGACTCCTCTGAAACCATCCTTTCTTTTTGAACTTTCTTAACTGGGTTCTATGATACAGTACTTCCTTAGTTCCCCTGTAAAACTTACTGGCTTCTAAAGCCAAAGTCTGCCCACATCACACATATGCTCAAGAATCTTCAGTGACATCCTATTCCCTGTTGCCTCTAGGATAAAATACAAACTTAGCTCAGCATTTTTAAAAATTGTCTTTAATCTTCCACTCAGACTTATTTCACATTACTCCCTTCATGCACTCTAATTTCAAGCCTAACTGACCTATTTCTGATCCCCAAATTCAGTATACACTGTCCATCATGCCAAGAATACACTCTTCCACTTCTCTACCTCTCAGAATTCTTTCCTTACTCTAGGCTCAACTCTGGTGCTGCCTGAGGTTAATACTCAGAGGAAAATGGAATAAAGTTATTCTGTTATAAGTTTAGCAGGACATTTTAATTTTTCTACAAATTTATGGGAGACCCTCTATTAGAAGTGAAACTTTAAGGCAATATTTCATGCAGGCTGGCAAACAACCAGTTACTATTTGTTGAACAGGATTCTTCCATTTTTCTGAAAGTCTACAGAACTTACAATTCAAATATAAAGTTTGATATTCAACCCTAAATTATTTTACATATCTATGTTACATATCTATGTGAATATCATCATTCACAACTACTAAATAAATTACTGGAACATGGCAACTAAGGCTTATATTTATGATTCCTGCTCCTATAGCAAAAAAAAAAAAAATAGTACAAAGCTCAAGTATTTATTGGTTGATGAACGCCAGTTCTGCAATATGCTAATACAAAGATAAAAAATGCCTAGCTTTGACCTTCAACCTGTATAAATGCGGTATTATAGTGGATTGGCTTTGTTTGTTTTCTAAATTGAGCCATTTGGAAAATAGGTAATGAAACATACCTCCCTTCTCATCAATGAAAAGGGTGCTATTAAGAAGGAAGTGAAAATGTTGTTTACATTGTCAGGTGTGGTTATTGTATCAGGTATTTCAGCTTAAATATTTTTCTTTGTTACAAAGAGACTTCAATGTAGAAGAGGTAGATAAGCCAGATGAATGGGGTGGGGGTGGGGGGTTGATATGTGGTCATTTCCTTTCAGAAATGACAGTGATATAAAGAAAAATGACATAATAAAAATCCTTCCAACAAAAAAAAAAACATTTGGAGAAAAGATGTTATAAAAATAATTTTGGCCTTTTTTCTTTATTAGGCTATAATCTTAAAAAGTTATCTACTGAGCAGTCCAACATGAGATACAAAGAAACAACAACAATAAATTCAATAGCCAACAATATCCTTACTAATTGCACAAATGACATGGTATAACCAGAATAAAGCAAGCAGTGACCATGACAGGCCCGCAAAAAGAAGGTAGATTGCCAGAGTGATGCTAGTGGGACTAGAATGTCTGACATAATATTAGCTGGAAAATAATAAGAATAATTCTTCTGTTAATTTATATAGTACTAGAAGTTACTCATAAGTGGAAAGCTTTGTCCATATATTACATTATTTTATTTTTTAAAGTAAGATGATGTTAGTATATAAATTTAATGGACAGTAGTTATCCATTACTATTAACATTAAAATCAAATCATACAACACTGAAAATATAAAAGGAGTTTTGAGTCTATCTAATTTTCAACTTTTACAGATGAGAAAAGAAATATCCAGAGTTTAAACCTTGCGCACTGTCACAAATGTAGCTAGTCGTAAAGCTGAGGTTCTAGCCTATGTCTTCTTCATCCTACATACAGATTGAACCCAAAGATTTGGGTTCAATTACTAGTATCCTTCTAAAGCAACACCACGACTGCTTATTCTCCCAGCTCCTTAAAATAAATCTAGTCCATACTACAGTAGTCTGTTCATTCTGATATCAGACTTCATCTCCTTTTTCAGAATAGCATATCTATCATCATCATCTCTCTGCACCTTCTCTTGTTTAGTGTCAACACAATCAATTATTGCTGCTTTATCAATTTTGCCAAAAGATAAAATATGTAGCCTAGTGACCAGAATTTGGTCTTTTTTTTTTAATTTTAGTCTTATACTAAAAAAACATTACAATGACCATCTGCTAACAATTCGGGAATTAATATAGAAGGAACTTCATCTACATCTCAAGTCATTTTTTTAGAACTACAGATGCATTAAGAGTATACGATTGGGGGCAGCTGGGTAGCTCAGTGGATTGAGAGCCAGGCTTAGAGACGGGAGGTCCTAGGTTCAAATCCGGCCTCAGACACTTCCCAGCTGTGTGACCCCGGGCAAGTCACTTGACCCCCATTGCCTACCCTTACCACACTTCCACCTATAAGTCAATACACAGAAGTTAAGGGTTTAAAATGAAAAAAATAAAAAATAAAAAAAAAAGAGTATACGAGTATTATAGTAGCCTATAAGTATGAATAATGTCAACCAAATCCTCCACCACATTTTGTTTGATTAGTTTCCATAGATTCTTTACATCTATCATCAACCAAATTCTCTTTTATTGGCATGCTTCCTGACATTGTCTAACCACTTATCTGTCTCCTAACAAGGATCATCCTACATTAATTTTCTGTATTCATGTCTTCTCTTCACACTTATTTTCTACATCATACTTTGGCACCTTCGGAAGCCAGTAATTATGAACAAACCACTTTCTATTCTCATCTACTTTTCTGCCTTCAACCCCAATCCCAACTTAACTCCACACACAACTCCATTCCACAGAAACTATGGTTACCTCAATTGTTTAACAAAAGGTAGCACTAGAAAGAGCTGAAAAGGAGAATGGGCCAGAAGGCAAAGGAGGGGATTGAAAAAGGAAGAAAAGAAGGGAGAAATATAATTTCAGTAGTGGGAAGAGATACAATTAATGTTCCTATGGAAGAAGATATTTCTCAGAAGGGAGAGGGAGAACTGACAAAGGGAATAATCTGCAAGGATTTGATGTGTTAGAGAGACCATTTATCCTGTCAAAGAGGAGATTCAAAGTTCCTAGGATCAAATGACACCAGAAGAGTGGGAGGGAACAAAAAAAAAAAAAAAAAAGAAAGATATTTCACGTGGCAAATAAGGAAAAATGACTATCAGGAAAGGAAAGGTTAATAATGGACTGCATAATCAGGGATATGAGAAAATCCCTATTATGGGGCAATAGCCTCTCAATCATCTACAGGAATTGATATTTCTCAATGAAGTATGCCAGAAAAGGGAGATAGTAGCAAAATCTACAAAGCAGCAACATAGAAACTGTTTAGAAGAAGGAAGTTAAAATAGGTACCTTGGAAGCTTTAATTTCATAAGGAATATAGAATTTAAAAAAGGACAAAATATGGACCATGAATCAAAGGATAAAAGTTCAGAATAGTCAGAAAGAGAAGTTAAACAGTGAAGAAAATGAAAAATGTAGTGATAGGTGTGGAAGCCTGTCATTCCCCCAACTGATTCATGGTCCCATAATTAGAGGCAGAAGAGGGATTTACATGCTCTCCCTTGGAAATTCTCTTTTCTCCAGTTCAAGGTTTCATTCCACTCCCACTCCATCTCCAGCTTTTTTTTTTAATGCCACTGATAACTTTTTCAGTATAGGGAAATCATGGCAAGGAATTTCCTATGGCAATTCAGGACAAAACCCTCTTTCTCTTCAACTATGAGCTCTAGAATTACTGGAGGGCTCTACTTGCTCAAGGCCAGAGGTTGTGTTATTAGAATTTCTGAACCCTAAAACTACTATTCCCAGCACCCCATTCTCTTTCTCACGATGCGTGCTGACTTAGGGAAGATATAAAGTTTGATGTAGCACCAGTTCTCTATCTCTTTTTCCTGAAAATGCAGCTGTAGCGATTGGGTAAGTGCCAGCCAGGAGAACTTACTTATGGGTTTTAATATTGTTAGATAACTAGGTTTTTTACTTCTATTTCCCTTTTATTCCTTCTACTTCTAATAATTATTAATAAACTTTATAAAATATAATACTTGTAGTGTTGGACATTAATTTAAATCCTACAAGGTCAAATTTGAACTCATGTTTTTAGGACTCCACAGTTGACTCATTGTCCACTATAACCAATTTGTAGATGAGAACTGTGAGGAACATAGTAGAGAGAAACCTTGATCTTCTTCTCAATAGTGACAATGATGGGATTGCCCTTAGTTAAAGGAAGCTGAGGTCTGTGTCATAAAAATGCTCTAGAAATGAATTCATCTTGATAAGCCACTGACTGTTTCCAAAATAGCTTTTATTCATTTTCATTGACAATCACCTTTTATATATCCTGAGTTGCTGAAACAAACCCTTTTCTTACCTTGTTTCAGGGGCAAATTAGGCAAAACTTTATTTATCTGGTAAAATTAGTCTGAACTTTTGGGTGAATTGTTTGTATATTTGCTAAGAGTATCCAGTGTAAAATTTAGTTTAGCCTAACAATGTTTGCAAGTTGCATTCTAACTTGCTACAGAAATTCATCAGCATTGCAGTCCTGGAGTAAGACAAATTATTGATAATTATAAATCATATTTGCATAGTGCTTTACAGATTACAAAGTTCCTTCTTCAGAGAAATACTGTGACGTATTTAGATGAAGAAACAAACTCTCAGTGGTCACATGACAAGTCCATATTCCTGCTGCCAATAAGTTTCAGAGGAGAAACTCAAACCTGGGACATTTGTAACTAAGAATAGAGTTACTCCCTTTACCTCCATGTTAAGCAATCTTTATCCATATCTTTCAGATTACAGAGCGTTATTTTTCAATATATCCCTGAAGCGATTATTTAATTAATAAGAAAGTATTTACTAAGCTTTTATTATGTGCCAAGGAAATCTGTTAAGGATGGAAAATACAAATATAAAAGCAAGACAAGGTGGGCAACTGGATGGCTCAGTGGAGAGCCAGGCCTAGAGACAGGGGGTCCTAGGTTCAAATCTGGCCTCAGACACTTCCTAGCTATGTGATCCTGGGCAAGTCACTTAACCCCTATTGCCTAGCCCTGTAACAAATAAAATTAATATAGAAGGATATATATATATATATATATAAGATATTAGGGTTTTTCTAATAAACAAACAAACAAATGAATGAATGAAAAAGCAAGACAATCCTGGCCCTCAAGATGCTTACATTTTAATAGGTACAAGTAATAATGATGCAAGAACTGTTTTTGTCATTGACATTCTAGTATGTTTCTAGATTTGCAAGATACCAAATTAAAGTCAGAACTGAATAAAAATGCTTTGTAAAAAGTTACATAAACAATAAAATGTTAGATAAATGTTAGCCATTAGTCTTGTTATTCTGTTAACTGCTTTCATCATAATTTCTGCATTGAGATAAATTTTAAATATTAGCTCTACATATGGTATAATTCTTTCCTTTAACTTTTATTTAATAGCCTGACATAAAGGAAGGATAAACAAGCATTCTACTATAGTAGGAATACTGAGTCTTCTTTCTAATTCTGTCATTGTATTATTACCTAGCCTCTGAAACTAAGAAACTCAAATAGTCCCCTCAGTTTTCAGTAATGATATGCTCATTAGAGATACCAAAGTCACCTTAATAAGGTCTTAATGCTTAAAGGAGACCTTTTTGGTGTGTCAAATAAGAGGAAAGATCGAAGGGTAATTTAAGGTAAGCAAATTTAAACACCCTCAAAATAAACACATTAACCCAATGGCATATGGTTAAAGTTTAGGCTGCCAAGCAAAGCTTTTTTAAAAGACCCAGTTACCTTTTGTCAGTTGCAAATAAACAGACCTCCATACCCCCTTAAATGCCAGAACTATTTGGATGATATTTAAATCAACTGAAAGACAGCTGGCAGAGACCATGTCTCCTTTTCTGATACTTATTTGGTCTCCCAAACTTTCCCAAAAAATGAATAATTTTTCAAGTTCGAAGGTGTAGATGTTTAAAGAGAAAAAAAAGATTAAGGAATTAAATTTTGGTAGGCACAAAATTAACACATTAACTTCAGAAAGGTTATCAAAACGTTACTAGAATACAACTGTCGCCTCCACTACCTCCAAAAAATTCATAGGATCATAATGACCTTGGGCACCGAAGGCTATGCCAACAGAACACAAGCTCTGGCACTTTTCATCAAATTACAAAGTCTCAGAGCTTGGTCCTGGCAACAGACTCTTTGCCGTCAGAAAACCAATCTAGCCAAGTGCAGAGAGGCTGAGACCAGAAGGCTGGCCACTCTGTGATGAATTCTTTGGCCATGAAGACCTATAAAAAAATTGCATAATGTAAACTGCCATGAGGGTGGATATCTGCTTACTTTGGAACTTACAAAGGTTAAAGAGGTGCTTCTTGAAATTTTTACTTGCATAACTTCAGCCCTATCATTTAACCTTGCCTATTAAGACCTAACAAAATAACACAAAGAAGAAACTTATGCTAAAGAGAACATAATTTTAAAGGTACTCAGAGATCAATTTTGAAGGCTACTTAAAAAGAAGATTCCAAGATTATGGAAAAGACTACCTTCTGCATCCCAAAACAAAAAAAGTGACAGAGAAAATATTAGTAATTACCCAGTCAAAAGCCATTCTCCTTTTTATGAAAAGTATCTCCAGAGATACAAGGTTATCCTTGATGAAAATGAAAAAGAGAGCGGGCTTTCAGAAATCACAGAGCCATAGAGCTGAAAGGGTTCCAAGAGGCCATCTAGTTCAAATTTCTCGTTCTACAGATGAAGAAAATGAGACCCAGAACAAACTGTTATTTGCCCAGGACCACACAAAAGAATATATGTCAGAACCAGGACTTGAATCCAGGTCCTCTCACGGCATATCTAGTGCTCTTTTCACTGTGCTTATGGGCAGGTCACATTTTCAAAGCCACACAACTGAGGTATAGAGAATTCAAGTTCTCATTCAACTTATGATCTATTTACTACCCTACCCTTACACATGCACGCGCGTGCACACACACACACCACCACCACCACCAAGGAATATGTGTGCATTCTCCTTCAGTAATGCAGGTCCTACCTAATATGTGCTACATCCTTAGTGATAACTGTCTATCCCCTTCAAAGCTCCTCCATTGTAAATACACCAACATGATGGAAATCTTCCACTGGGTCTTCTATTATTTTAGAGTATTAGTTCACATTTGGGATATCTATTATCCTCTATTCTCACTTTATTCCCACAGACATAGACATCCTGGATGGTATATTTTGTAACATTTCTATTTAATAAGTCAACCTTAGTAATATGTTGCAACCTTTCTCCCACCATTCATCTTTTCATTTTCCTTTGAGTCACCTATAATTTGATTGTTTGGAAGAATGGAATATTCCATGATTCACAACCATACAATATTGCCAGGAGAATACTAATGTTTTTAGATTTTTATTTTTATGAATTTGGAATTTATTAGATTTATGATTTTTGGTGGGGAGCATTTGTCCTTAAAACATCTCTTCTCCCCTTTTCTCTATAAAAATGTTTAAAGGGGACGGAGGGTATCTGTGAGTGGATCTAACAGTCATACCTGAAAAAAAATCTTTTTAAACAACTCTGAAGTCCTGCACAGACAGTGATCCTAAGGAGCTCTTACTCTCCAAGGAATTAGATATGCATTTATCAACTCAAGTTCTGAAGCTTATGACCCATTTACATAAAGCAGGTTGTTACAAACTACCCGTAAAGCAGGACAAATATTTTTTCCATCCATTTCTGTCTTTTCCCTTCAAATTTTCTTTTTTTGCTCTTCTTCATTACTTCTTAACCATACTACATATTTCCTTTTCTCTCTTCCCACTGCTTTTCTTTCCTACCTCCTCCTTGTGTAAAAAATACTACTTCCATCACATCCCAGCTTTTAACCTAATTAACTCATTCCCAACTCAATGTGTAATTTAGACATCTTAGAAATAGGTCATTGAATTAAAATGATCAAGGTACAGCAAGTTATTCCACTAAAATGTTATTATCTTTCATCCTGCCTACTGCACATCTAATAACTAAGTGCACTGGTTCACATGAAGCTACTAGAGTATCTATTCATTAGCCCCATCAGAAGAGTTAGAAATGTCCAGGTCAAATCTGTCCAAAGGTACCTTAGTTTACAAATCAAACTCAATGCAACACTCCTAGGGTAGAAAAGGGTGATAAAGAAAAATGTAGGAGAAGTTAAAAGTCCATACTACTCGTTTAGTTTTACCTGTTCCTACCTCAATCTATAAAAGAAAAAAAAGTAGTCTCACTTTATGTACCTTTATTTTACTCCTTTTTTGCCCTGATGAAAAGAAGTGGATTATTAACCCTTTTACTTTCAGCTGTCAAACTAAATGGTATTCTTAATTTCCCCAGTGACTTCAATGGGCCATCAAGGTTTGATTATGCAAAGCAAAAAAATGAATTATAAAGTCAGTAGAAAAGTCTGGGTACATTTTTCTTGATTTTCATCTTTACAGCTATATAGAAGATTCTGGATGTGAAGGGATGGGATGTATTAGTAGCAGAAGGATAAAATGACACCCCGAGTTCTAAGTATTCTGTTCTTCCTCAAGTTATCTTGTATTTACTTACTTGTTTTCAAGTTGTAACCATGAGAAGAAAAATGTTCATTTCTTGAAGGTACAATCTATTTTTCATTTTGTCAGGTTTTGTATCCCCAATTCACCATGGAGATCCAGCATAGTGACCAGGGTGACAGAGGATTCCCCAAGGATGTTGAACTCCTCCAGATGTTGTTTATAATGACACTATGCTGATTTCACTGGGCCCCAAGATACTTCAAAGTTTTTTAGAAAAGGTCTGTAATTATTCAAAGGCACTGAGTGATTGGATACTGTGGGTGAACAGATGGGCATTTGATCTGTCTATCCACACAGGAAAAAACAAATGGATGAAGAATATCAATTCTTCAACATAAATTCAGATGAAAACTTTAGATACAATTTATCCAAAAACATGTATATCTGAAACAGTGAGTATATACAGAAAATCAGTTGAATCAAGAATTAAAAAAGAGTAAACTAGATTTCTTCTAGGAAATTACACGATTCTTTTATTGACCCTAAACTTCTCATCAAAGTCCAACTTCAATACTAAAATTTAACCAAGTGTTGATATATGAAATTGAAAATATAACACCATTGCCTCCCAAGAACTTTAGATGAATATCATAGAAAGGGCAATGGAAAGGTTCATAGTAGGTATGGGAGCAAGTTGCAGCATATAACAAAGAACAACAAAGAAAAACAGGTGAAAATTATGTCATTTAGGAACCATGTGACAAGGGAAGTAGATGGGCTGGTCAAGTTTCAAGACAAAGGAATGGCAAGTGTGTATAACAAGTGTTCCACTGCTACCCTCAAGATGTCAAGAGAAAGAATGGAAAGCCTCCAATATAGAGGATGAGGCCACAAGTAGAGAACTTCTGGAAGAACAAAAACAGTAAGTAATAAGAGCTGGGCAAGCATGAATGGACTATAATTTCCATCACTGAAAGGAATCCCCAAATCAATAAAATCACATATCTATTTTAGTATTTCAGCATTCAAAGCACCTAGCACAATATCTCATACTAATAAATGTTTGTTGGCAATAGGTAATTTGGACTGAATTGAATGAGCAATAATATTCCTCAACCACCAAAATTCACACACTTAATGAAACTTAAATTATTAGACAATATCTATACCCATGTTGACAAAGATATGGCACATGTGCCCTAGCATGCAGGACTTTTTGGTTCCTCTCCCTCCCCTCTCCACTTTGCCTGAGGACAATTTTCACATGCCCTGTCCCTCTGTCCAGCAGCCCAAAGCAAACACTTACTTCCTCCCTCCTCTCTCGAGTAATGCAGAGGTTTCACAGGCAGCTTGAAGGTGTAGTTTGGGCATGTGATCTCTAAAAGATTCACCAATGCTGAATTCTATACAGTTTCTATTCTGTCTGAATCAAAGGAGCAAAGTAACAGCAATTTGTGTCTCGATTTCCTGATCTTGAAAATGGGATAATCTACTTTTTTAAGGTTGTTGTGAGGTTCAAATGAGAATATGTATAAAGTATAAAATAAAAATGGACTGTTTTTAAAGCTTTTATTTTAATGAGGATAACATAATTTGTAACAGGAGTTACATATTGACAGGTAGCATCCCAGAATTCTTATAAAATCCAACAAAGTCCATTGCTATTACTTTCCTAAGAAATCTTTTTTTTTTTAGTTTCAGCTTGAAAACAAAATCCACTAGAATTCCAGTTCCTTATGAGAAATTTTCCTTTGCAACTAACTGCTCATCTGTTTTTAAGGTTATTGTTAAATTGCAACTATAGTTTTTTTAAGGTAGGAACACAGGGGTATCTCCTAGCTCAAAGGATTCTTTTCCTTCCCACACCTCTATCAAGTGATTCATCTAGTTCATCTTATTCTTAAAAAGTAAAAAACTATTCTCTATTTCAGTCCTACTGATCTTAATTAAAATATTCCTTCTAATATGTCTCTTGTTTGAAGACTTAAGTGTACTTCTATTCTGTCTTCCCATTTCAATTTCTACCATATTCCATCCCTACCTCCATAAGTCTATGTCTAAAGTCTATTATTTTTCCCCTCCTAACTCAGACTCTCTTTATTCCACAAGCCTAAGCCTCCATCCACTAGACCTGTGTTAGCAAACCTATGGCATGCATGCCTCACATGTGGCATAAGGGTTGCAGTTTGGGCACTCAGTCTCTCACTGCTCTAGAGAAATTCAGAAAGTGCTCAGAACCTAGTTAAGGTCTTTCCAAAATAAATACCAGACACTATGGTTAAAAGGATATTTGGGCAGGGCTAAATAAAAAAGCATAAAAGGAGTTCCTTTCCTCAGAAATCTAATATTGTAAGAGGAAGCCAACGCAACAATCACTATATCAGTCACATTTCCCAATTCTAAGATGCAACACACCTACACAAAAATCATTCAGAGTGACATATGCTTTAGAACACTGATATAGAATCAGTCCAAGGCTTCTCCAAATTGCCTGGGAAGTTTAGAAGCCATTTGAGCTCTAGGGTCTTCCAAACTGAGCCTGGTCTAGGACCATTTGGGAAGCTGAATCATCTGAGTGTCAATACCTTATTGTCAATCTCTCCTTACCACCTCACCACAATCCATCCTCCATCCTTCTGCCAATGGATTGTTCTGAAGGCACAGATTTGACCATGTCACTCCCCCAATCAATAAACTCAAGAACTCCCTATTGTCTAGGATCAAATACAAATTCTGCTCTTTAAAATTTAAAGGCATTTTCTACCTGGATCCAGACTACCTTTCCAGTCTTATTATTCATTATTAACTTTTATATATTCTACAATTCACCCAAACTGGTCCTTTTGTTGTTCCTCATTCATGAAATTCCATCTCCCAGATCTGTTATTCATGAGCTATCCTTTATATCTGGAATACAGTCCCTCCTCACCTGAACCTTACAGAATCTCAAATTTTCTTCAAAACTCAGTTCAAGCACCAATTCCTACATGAGGGCTATATTATTCTCCTCCACCTCCTGGTTCTAATTACTTTGCATATTGTATATATTTTGTATCTTCTTTGCTTTCTCTTCTAAAACGTGAACTTCCAGAAGTCAGGAACTTTTTCATCTTTGTAGTCCTACTGCTTATCATGGTACCTAATACCTAATGAATACCTTTTGACTTAATGATTAGAATTTCAAGCTCTAAATTCATGCAATCTAAGAAGATTTACTTATAAAGTGCCTATTTTGAAAAGGCACCATGATAAGCTGTAGAATACACAGATGATATGAATAAAAATTAAAAACATAAATAAAATATGCCCTAGAGGGCCTCACAATCTAGAAGGGAGAATTTTTTTAAAGAAAAATATATTTGCATAAATATGCGATTATACATAGATGAACTACTAATACTGTGGAATTAAAGAAATTAGGTATATGGGTAATCTTGGACAAGTCACAAGCTCTTCGAGGCCTTGACTTCCTACTACAAAATAAAGATCTGAACAAGATGACCTCTAAGGTCCATTTCAGCTCTAAAACGATGATCCTATGAAAGTACATTGAAGAGGTACAAAATGCAAAAAGAAACCTAGAATTAAATCCCAAAATAAACTATAATTATAGCAAACTTCTACACAGCTGCCAATATAACAAAAAGCCTTCATACTTAGCATATTTTCCTGCATAATTATTCCCCTCCCATTTTTCTTGATGTTTTCACTTTAAATGGGGGTAGGGAAATCTAAATAATAAAACTTAGAGACACATAGGATGTTAAAGAGTCCATATGGTATAACTTTCGTTTCACAGGTGAGGAAACAATGACCCAGGAGGGTAAGGGATTAGCCTAAAGTCACAGAGGTATTAATAGTAGAGGCAAAATTCAAACCTAGGCCATTTAATTCCAAATGTAATGTTCTTTTCACTTTGTCATGTTGTTTCCCTTTTACTTAGCAATTCATCATTGTATAGAATGAAAGACTGCTTTGACTGGCTATGTGTTAATAACAATAATACATTTACATAGAGCTTTGCAAAGCACTTTACACTATTTAATTTTATCTTTACAACAATCCTGTGAAGTAGGTGCTGTTATCATTCCTATTTTACAAATGAGGAAACTACCATAGAAAAGTTAAGCAACTTGTCCAAGATCACAAAGCTAGTATCTAATGTAAGATTTGAACTTAAATCTTCCTGAGTACAAGTCCAAATTTTATCTACTTTACCACTTGGCTGCTTGTTTAAAAGAAAAAAAGTAAAAAAGAAATGGAGCAAAACAAATTTGCAAGATGTTGACAAGGCATTCACATACAGGATTTCGGTTCCTTTCAAATTTCAGTCCTGGAATTAGAGAACTACTTTTATTCCAGAGAAAAAGTAATAAACAGTGATATAACTCAAGAAATAAGACAGATAAAGAGTGAGCTAAGTAGGAATAGGGGAATTCATTGCTAACTTAGTATTCACTTCCTCATCCAACATAGTTGGAAGCAGCTGGTTACCTCTAGTTTAAGGCTTTATCTGCTCCATCAGAACACGTATTCTACAGTCTTATATTTAAACTATCAGGTGGTGCTTCAAAGCATTTTTAAATGGGCTAAAAAGACATGAAGGAGAGGAAAAATAAGGAAGTATTTCATCTTTACTATAATACTCAATACTTATTAGTTATTTTAATTCATTCATAGTCTTTTTTTTAATTTTTTTTATTTTAAACCCTTAACTTCTGGGTATTGACTTATAGGTGGAAGAGTGGTAAGGGTAGGCAATGGGGGTCAAGTGACTTGCCCAGGGTCACACAGCTGGAACGTGTCTAAGGCCCGAATTGAACCTAGGACCTCCCGTCTCTAGGCCTGGCTCTCAATCCACTGAGCTACCCAGCTGCCCCATATACATAGTCTTTTAAGATCAATAATTTAGTCCTTTAGGAAGTATGCTTCTCCCCAACAACTCTGTAATGCAGCAATGCAAATATTATAAATATATATTTAAATTGTTGGAATCTAAGCCTTAGAAAAATGAAGGGTTTTCTCATAGTCACAGAACAATTAAATGACAAAGACAGGGCTTGAATCTAGGTTCTATTGACTCTGCATGGAGTACTATTTCCATGCTACCTCTCTAATATATAGTATCTTCCTTCCAAAGAAGCTTGACTGCATTATAACCTTTCATTTCCCAAATTGCTGGGAGACTAGTTGGGGAAACTTTCACGCGTGAAAGGTGAAACTAGCATAACCCTAGCCAACTTTACAGCAAAGCATTAGCCAAATGGAACTCACATTTCCATCCTAGAATTCTACCTACACATTACTATTTTTCTCATTTCCAAGGAGAATTCATTCTCTTGTCAAGTCTTCTTTTTAAAGGTAAAAAGTTTGCCTAGGGAAAACTGGACCCCCTAAAAATAAGCCACCAAATAAAAATACTTCATCACTTTTAGACTACTTCAGAGAAGCACAAAAGTAAGATTATGAAATAACTACAAGGCACATAGCTGACTTTTAATGATAGAATCATTAAGGACAGCATCATCTCATGTAACCTTCTGGAGGATGCTTCCTCCCAGTGCTCCAATCTAAAATTATACATGATTAGATGTCCCTTAGGTTTACTAGGTGTTTCTCTTTCACACACAACTAAGGTTTTTCTCTACTAAATAATTACCTACCAAAAACTGGGATGTTTTTCTTCAAGTACAAACTAGACACTACATAAGATGGATGTATAACCTAAATAGTGGTACTAAAAGGGTCAAATAGCTAATGGAAATAAAATGCACAGCTTACTTTTGGTTTCCATTCCAAATTTTCCTGAAGAGTGTCTGGAGGAGGGAAAATGGAGGAAGCAGTTCAAAAAGCTCTATACAGTACTGGGGTGAGGGGAACCAAGACAGAACAACTAGCCAAGAAAATTAAATATCAATGCAGTTTCCTAGGTGGCACTATCCCTTACATCTTCAAAGGTGCGAAGCCAAGTAAAACCCAGACCATGCAGTAATAAATTCAGTTTAGTTCTCTTTCTACATCTTTTTGAAGCAAAGAAACTAAGTTCACAAGACTCCAATGTTTCCCAAATAGCTTCTATTGATTTTCATTGTCTTTTTTAGCAGATTTGTAATCAAGACAACCTAAATGGAAATTCTGCCTCGGACACATATGTACTTAAATTTATTTACTAGCTGAGCAAGTCATCTTCAGTTTCTTCTTCTGTACAATAGGAATGATTATAATAGCATTTACCCCACAGTGTTGTGGTAAAGATCAAAAATTATTACAAAGTACTTTGCCAACTTTAAAATGTCCTACGCGAATGAGTTATTATTATTTATGAACATTATGAGTTAAGATAATTTCCCTGTTGTTTATCTGAAGATCTACTTTAAGCTGACTTTGAATGACTTTTAATGTATTACCCAGAATTTGGGCAGGGATGATTAACACATTTCCAGAGAGATACCTATCCGCAAATGGCCTCATTTTTCAACACTCTAGGAACTCTAGGAAGTTAGCATGGCAAGTTTCAATCAAAATCCTCAGAAGATGAGATTAGTTAATAATAACTTACCCAGCAGGACCATAATACATGAGATTTGTTTGTTTGTTTTTAATAATGATTATCTGAAGAGCTACCTCCTCTTAATAGTTTTGAAAAACGTTAAAAGTTTTTTTGAGAAAAAACTGGTGACCCTTTGAGCCTACTGACAAATTGGCTAGTTTCTGGATTACACACATACAATATGCTACAAAAAATAAGTGTTTAAGAAATTTAAGACTAAATTTTCTAATATGTGCTCCATGCTGCTAATTATTCCCTACATTAAATTATTCCCTACCATCAAAATTACAGAACAGAAAGTACAGAACAAAAGTACAAAACAGACAAGGGAAATCTGAACTGCTAAGAAAATAATTTCTCTTTATATTTTATCTATAATATAATTCTACCATAGAATAATAAATGTAGTAATTCTTGAGACTTCCACCATTTCAGGCATCCGATAACATCAAATCTTTTTGTAAAAAGTATATTTTCTAAGACTTTCCCTGTAAAGTTGTTGTTAATCAAGTTTCTTTCCCTGCCCTCACTTACTAAGAGACTTGGTATAATTTGACCCGTAAAACATCTAAATTGACAGAAGCAGAGAACACAGCATCAGGTTGATGCTTTAGGATTTCAAAGCAAGTTATATGGAATAGAGGATCTAATGTTATAACAGCAGATTTAAAAAGAAGAATAAAACAGTGGTTCTTCTTAAGTGAATATTTGAGAAAATAGCATTTCTTTATTTAAAAAATAAGTTTCAAAAAAATTTCTCTACATAGCCTGAAGTAAACCAAAAAGCCTACTACCTATCAATCAGTCAAAATTAGTTAAGCACCTACTAAATGCCCATTACTGTGTTAAACTATGGAAAGCTACTAGAAAAGTGGAGAAAGAGTAGTCAATTAAGGTTCTCTTAAATTAAGATCAATGAACACAGATTTTATTGTTTTGGGTCCCCAGGTTATGGCACCTGACTTTTTTTAAAACTTGTATCACAGTAATTGTACTTGCACTCAAATTAAGTAAGTCATTATAAATAACAACAAGATCCTCATTTTGTTTTACTTGTTTTTTCATTGTTTATATTTGGCTATCTTATTTATCTCCCAATACTGTCCTTCCCTGTAAGAGTTACATCTGTTCTAAGGAAGAGAAAATTAAAATAAGGGATCCTTCCTGTTAGCTATCCCTTGAAGTATAAGAAAATACTTTCCTGGAATTCAATAGAGAATTAGAAATTATTTAATTAGGTAACACACAAGTAAAAAAACATTGGTTTAT
This sequence comes from Gracilinanus agilis, assembly GCF_016433145.1. NCBI lineage: Eukaryota > Metazoa > Chordata > Mammalia > Didelphimorphia > Didelphidae > Gracilinanus > Gracilinanus agilis. Next base: position 560,178,876 of record NC_058131.1, on the reverse strand, counting down.
CAAAAATAACATTCCAATTTTTTTAATGTAACAAAGATTAGTTAGTTATATGAGAAAAATGTAGGGCTTATTTCCATGGTTTGCTCTCAAACTGTAGTCTTTCAATTTGCTAAATTCAATCCATTACAATTAAATGATAGGTATTATGATGAAATAGCAGTGATGATTTGATAATGATAGTTGACATGCATATATCATTTTGAATCTGACCTCAGGTAGGTACTTGGTTTGTGACCTTGGGCAATATGCTGCAAAGGAAGACACAAAGAGAACAAGTAATTTTGTTCCTGCCTTTTAAATTTTAACATGTATGTAGATTCCTTAAAAGACAAACTATACCAAAAAGTTCACATTTTCTTACACAAGCCTTCTAGGTTTTTTGTATATTGAAATGTTTGCTGATAATTAAGTTCACAAATAAAAAAAATTTATTAACAGTAACCTAAACATAATGAGTCACTAGAAAATAGTGTTATTATTTTCATAGCAATTCATATTTCTAGCATGTTTAAAGTATGATGAACCTTAGTATTAGATTATAAAGAACTAGCCCTCTCTAGTATCCCTACCAACTAGTAGTGTGAAGTGGAGACTGAAAGTCACTTAACTTTACTGGTTCTACTTTTTTGAGAACACGGACCTAAGACTCAAAGTATTAAGATCATAATTACTTTCTTAGCAATTTTGCCTTTCTAATTTATTAACATAGTAAAAACTCTGAAAGAAAGACAACAGAAACCAATTTAGATTTGATCAGTTTTCTATCTTTTGCCCAGGGGAAGAGTATGCATGACCAAGTACATAGACATTCTTTGCACAGGGTAAAAGATTGATTTGCCTATATGCAAAAAAGACAGGCCTATTTACAAATAAACTTCAACAGTAAAGAGGCAAAATAAATTTCTTGTCCAACAACTCATTTTCCTTGGTTTATCCTTTAGAAAGAAAAGGAACATTTTATAGCTGGTTACTAAATTCCCAACTAGTAGCCTTTAATACACCTAAAATATTAATTCATTTCTTATTCTTTTCTGGGTCAAGCAGTTCAGTTTCTTTAACTTCTTCTCATGAATGCTATTTACAACCTCTTGATCTTTACACTCTTAAATCTTAATTCATGGAGTTGTGAGAATTGCATAAAGAAATTAATTTGGAATGTGACCTATTCCATATTTTTTAATCATCAAAAAAGCCTTTTTTCTTCTAGAACTATATTGATGTAACTCTGATTCAAATCCAGATTACCTACAGAACAGGTGGAAACATTCCAAAAATAAGAAGCATATTCTCTAAACTAGCTTTTTACCAAGATCAGTCTGGGCAAGAATCAAATGAAATCCTTTATTTTAGGCCCAGGATAGAAGGGACTCCAAGGCTTAGACTAATCTTAGCTGTCAAAAGGTCATTCAGCTGATATGTCCTCTTAGGAATTAATCTAGTCTTTGTCCATATTTGATTTATATGCTTAAATATTTATCAGGAAAGGGGTAGAAAACATGTCTATTTAGCTCATATTGTATGGTACCTGGCATACATCAAATTCATTGGCACTAGAAGGGTATTTGAATAGAATACAATGCATATGATCAAGCTCTTCAATGAAAAGGAATATTGCTACATAAGTTATTTGCCCTTCTTATCTCTCTTTAATACTCTTGGTAGTTGGAAGTTTCTTGTTCTATCAGAAAATCTCAGTTTCATAACCTTACATCACCAGCATAACTCTGAGCAAAGTATGAGGCAGTTATGGTCATTCTTTACCACAATACACGGGTCAAATGCCATTTGGTCTTTGTCTCTGCTTTTGTTGTGTGCTGAATTGGAACAGATGAATAGTGATAAAGTAACCAGTTTCCTGGGCTTTGTGCAACTCATAAATAATAATTACACTTGAGGAGTTATTACAACCTTTACTTAGGTTGGCAAGATTATAATACAGGTTTTGGTTTAGTCAACTCTGGTTTATGGTAAAATTCTGGGAAAATAATTCTTTCCCCCTTTTTTTAAGTATGCACTGGTCAATGTTTGCAAAGCCAATAGTCAATATCAACACTGCTCAAGAACAAGAGGTTTAAGCACTTATTAGAAGCTTGGGATTTACCAAGATGCCATAAAGATATTTGTGCCAAGTTGGAATGCAGATCAAAGCATACACTTGGATTATGTCACGTCGGAAAACTTATGTGGAAATTTGTTATTACATATAATTGGTAAAATAAAAGAGTTTTATTGTTTACAAAAAAAGATATTCACCAAAATGCAGTGTACACTTTTGTACCAAGAATAAAGCTCTGCCTACACTAAGCCCATTTTAGGATTGCTATAAGTCCAAAATAGCTTCGCCTTTTAAAATGAGAAACAAAATGAGTTCACAGCAATTTACAAGGTAGGTAAGACACATTTAGCATCTTATTCATTAGACTTCAGGTAAATACCTTTGGTGATTACTGAGTAGTTCTCTAATTACTAGGTTAATGAAATCTTATAAGGGTTTTAGCTTTCCTTTCAGAATGCAATATTGTTTCCTAGAATGTGTACACATATACAGTCACATGGCAAAACAGCAATTACAAAATGTTGCCACAAGATTCTCTCTTAAAGAAAATTGAGACAAATACATGTGCTTAGATTTGTTTGAACCAGTTAGTAACTTTCCATCAGTAAGACAGATAAGCTGATAAGGCAGGCTACACTGGAAAAAACTAGTGGCAAGTCATTGCATTGAGTCTGAGCAGGAGAGGGAGGAAAGGCCCAGAAGGAAATCTTTAGAAGTAGATATAACATCAGAATCTGGGTATGAAAGGAAGTGGTTACTGGGGCAGCAGGATAAGACATTTAATCACAGACTGTAAGTGGAAATGAGGCAGAATAAAATGGGCACCCACCTACAGGGTCCAGAGTTTTATAGGAGGTCTCTAGTCCTTGAAAAGCCCCTCTCAAGGCAGAGACTTCTACACAAGCAACAATATGAAGGCTCAGTTACTGATCCTCGAGTGGGTCACTAGGTCCTTGAGTGGGACTAGAACTGCAGTCCCGAGTCAAAGTAGAAAAAGCAACAAGGCTGATTTAATGCTGTGTCCGTCTGTACTACAGACTTCAGACTCCTAATATCTCCCTCATTAGGGATTATTTGGGTCTAAGGGCTAAGGCAGAACAGAACCTTTAATTATAAGTTTCTTATGAGCTCCTTGAGGGCAGGAACCATATTTTGACTCTTTTCCTATCCTTAACACTTAGCACAGTACCTGGCATATAACAGATGTTTAATAAATGTTTACTGACTTGACAGTGTACACTAGCCCCAAGGTGGTACCTGTTAGCATCTTTTGGCAGGTGATGCAAAATGGCTTACTAGAAAGGGTTCTGGATTCAGAGTCAAGACCTGCATTCAAAACCTAGCCCCACTCCTTACGGATTAGTTGTGCCATCTTGGGGAAATGACTTTTAACATCTGTGAACTTCAATTTTTCTTCTGTAAAACACAGACCCCAACTCAGTCCTATGGCTAGATATCATATCCCCAAACCAATGGAGCTGCCATCAGTTGCTTAGAGCTGTGAGAATGGCCAAACCCACTTTATTGTGGTGCCAACAAGTTCCTGCAATCCCATCTTGGATTTCTGAATGCATTTTCTTAAAGAAATATTGTCACACCCAGAAGAGAAGATTCTAAAGTGCTATTGCACTGCCAAAGAGAGTGCCATACTGTGAGCTCTTTAAACTGAAGAAGGAATAGCAATGCTTTGCAGTCAGTTCCTGCAGCCATCACCCTGGGATAACCCTTATGCAGATACAAGCTGGCAACTACTCTTGCAGATCCTATAGCCACAGCTAGTAAAGATGCAGAATAGAAAGTTCTTGACACTCTCAAAAGATTCCACAGAGAAATCTGCAGCTAAAATTTTCCATAGGTGTTGTCTCTCCTATTAGAATGTGAGCCACTCAAGAAAAGAGAATTACTTTTCTATTTATGTCCCCAATGCTTAGCATAGGGTTTTGTATATGATAAGCATTTAATAAACGTTTTGTTTTTTCCATTCATCCATTCACTCATTCATTAAATCACAGGTCTGGCTAAAAAAATCGGAGGAGGGGAAGAGCATTCTGATGGAATGCCTAGGGATCTGACCATGTATCGTGTTGGGATCAAACACATTTTCCCATAAAAACAAGACATTTAAAATGAATTTTAACTACAAGCACTAAAAGTCAGGTCTATCCGTATTCTAAGTCTATTAGTAAATCACTGATAGAATAAATATGGCAACTTGGATAATCAGAACAATCCCATTCACCCAATATTCTAGATAAATAGATAGAATATACTACACTCTATCCTCCTTTTAGTGGTATCATTTTCATGCAAACTAAAGATGAAGTATGATATAGTATACTGGTATCAAACTCAAATAAAAATAGACTTTTCACTTAGAAATTAATATTGTCCTTGTATTATTTATTTTATTAAGCATTTCTCAATTATATTTTAATCTAGTCATTTACTGGCCTCAAGTTTTACCCTATGAGGGTAGTGGTTAGAAGGCTAGTCTTGAAAGGCAAAGGGCTTAGGTTCAAGGCCCGTCTGTAACATAAATTAATTGTGTTATTATGGACAAGCCACTTGGTCTTTAGTTCCCTTAAGAAACTCTCTTAGACTACAAATGGCAGAACAGTGTCAATTGTTCTTTGAGAGCTCCTCACTCTGACAAAATCAGTTCCAGATCAATATCATTATCACCATTTAAAAAGCATCCATTCAATGTCTCTTTTACTGCTCTCAAGTTTCCTGAAGCCTAAACAAGTTAGATTTTTTAGTTAGCAGAACAGCCACAAGAACGATGACAATTATTATAACTTGCCTCTCGCCAAAAGGAGCTAAGTAGTTGGACCAAGTAGGAAAATGTTTTTTATGCTTGTTGGGGTTTCCTCTGAAGGGATACAAAACCTGATATTTTATTCCACTTACACACAGAAGCACACACATAAATGGTCCTCTAAACTGTTATTTCATATTGTGTGAAAGATTTGTAAATATGACAATGAATGTTATATCTTCAAAGAAATGAGGTTACAGGTAAGTGACATCCCCTTCTCTGAAGACGGAAAACATCAGGTGTCATACTTGGCTAACAAACTCAGTTTAGACCAAGAAGGAGGAAATTCTACAGCTGAAGCGGACTTGTCATATGAAAGGTGCCAAAATAACACTCCTTCCTAGAGGTAAAAGCCAAGTAATTATGCTTAAGGTAAAAATGGTGCACAAATTATATAACTATCCTAATATTGGACAAAGGGAAAAGTCCATTTCCCTCCACCCTCAGCATTCACAAAAAGGAAATGTCCACCCCTACTTCCCTCATATAAACACACACCAAAATGGCTATGGTTGTACTTCTTGTGCTCAAGATGAATCCAATTTTGTGGGTTATAGTCTGGCTTTTTCATAACTGAAAATAAGGCAACCTAAAAGCCTAATAATGTAAAGGCTGCTTAGGAACTGTTAGGATGTAAACAAGTAAACCCTGAGGATCTAGTCTCAAGAGCTTTTATGAGTCTAGCAGACCATCTAGACCACCTTGGGGATGGACCAACCTTATATTTCCAGAGTCTAATGAAAACCAAAAAGGAAAGGTAAATTCAACCCAAGAAGATGAAATTTAATGGAGATAAATGTATGGTTATAAAATCTGGTTGAAAATTTTCCCAAATTAAGGAGAGGGTGACCTGACTTGATAGTTCTTATCAAAAAGATCAAGAGATTGAAATTAAGCACAAACTCAACTTGAATCAATGACGTGAGAAATAATTCCACTGTACCCTGTGCTTGCTGGTCAGATCACAGGACCCTGAATACTGAGCTAAGAAATTTGGAATTTATTCTACAGAAAACTACTAAAACGTTCTGAACGGGGCAGTGTTATGATCAGAATGCCAATTCATTTCATTTGTGATCAGCTTTTAATTGATTAAAAAATTTTAAGCATTTGCATGCATATCCCTGAGTAAAAGGCTCCTATATAATACATGTTATTTTATAAATAAGAATGAATTGTCACTTTGGGTTAAGAGTATGATCACAGATCAAAGGCCACCTAAGTCAAACCCTTCATTTCATAGATGAAAAAACTGGATCTTAAGAAGATTTTAGATAACACATCACAACTAAGCAGCATCAGAAGTCAGATTTGAACTAAGGTTACTGTTCTTTCCCAGTATCATGGCAAAATCCAAAGGCAGTTTGAGTGGACAATGATTCTGCCTTAAGTCCTTTTGGATTTCAATGGATGTATGTAGGGCAGTGATGAGCAAACTTTTTAAAGAGGGGGCCAAAGGAAAGGAAATGCTCATCTGTCAGTCTGTTTCTAAGACAACTCTTTCGAAGTTTCATTGTATTGTATCCTACTCATTGTATTCATCAGATTATGAATAATGTCGAGAGGCAGGATAGAACTTTTCAGGGGACCGTATCTGGCCCGAGGGCCGTAGTTTGCCCATCACTGATAGGGGATGGGGATGGCGAGCTGTTTAGGTCAGACCTTATTAGCTTAGTGTTTACGTTCTCACAGATATAGAAGCTCTTTTTTTTTAAAGATCAGTTTTATGATCATTTCATCAAAGGATGATCAGGATCTAGAAAACTGGTATATAGTCACCAAAGACTCGTGCATTTATTCTTTTAATAAAAAAATGTATAGGAGACATCAGGCTAGGCAATTTAAGGAGTACAAGGATGAAGAATACATAGTTCCTGTCTTCAGCTACTTCACAGGTCTGGAATAAGGATCAAATGAGATAATATTTATAAAGTGCTTTATAAACCTCAAAATGTCTTTGTAAACACTACCTCATTATTATTGTTATTACTAAATTTCAACTGATCTTCTTATTAGCTAGATAAATCTGGAGAGGCTTGGCAAGAATTGAACAAAAGGGGGTAGGTAAGTACAGGCACAAGAAACAGCTCCTGACATGTTTTAGAAATGGCTCAGATTTAAATGGGACTAGAACAAGAGCTATATAAAAGGAAACAACATGAAATAATGCTAAAAAGGTTGGTTTGGAATACAACTATAAAACATTGAAGATGAAGACAAAGAATTCGAACTTCATTCTGTACAGAACTATTGAAGGGTTCTAATGAGAATGCCAGTTTATAAATATTTTCCATCCAAGGACCAGAAAGCAATTGAATTGGCATATGAGCATAATAGAATATAATTATCTTATAAGGAATAAGGAATATAAGGAATGACATGAAACATGAGAAACCTAATATGAAGTCATACAGAATTTTAAAAAGCAAAAAATATATATGCACTAATTATAGTAAGCAACTACATTTGACAGTAACAAACAGAGGCTCATGGTCCTCCCTTGTTTTAATTAATACATACAGATTTATTTTCTTTTAGCAATCAATTAATAAGAAGTATGGTTGAAGGTCAAAGCATTAACAATCATTTTACTGGTAAGTTGTTTTGCTTCTTTTCAGGGTGTTTTCTTTTTAAATCCGTTTACTGGATTTGGAGTCAGGAAGAACTAAATTAGTATCTGCCTCAGACATTATTAGTTATATGATCTTCAGCAAGTCACCTAACCTTTCTGCCTTGGGTTCCTCATCTGTAAAATGGTGATAACAATATCTACCTTACAGAGTTGAAGTGAGGATTAAATGAGATAATATTTGTAAAGCACATTATAATCCTTAAAGTATTACATATAAAAGTTAGCTACTATTATTATTGGGGGTTTGTTTTTATTCTTACATCTTATGTTAACTTGGCAATCATTCACACATCTTGATGCTTTTGCATGTCGATAGTTAAAATGAAATGTCTCCATAAAAATGCTTTTCAAAGAATATGCTTTCTATATTAACCAGAGTATTTATGTAAACAGAACAGGGTTTCCTCCCTTCCTTCCTTCCTTCTTTTCATTCTCCTTTCTTCCCTCCCTTCTTTCCTCTGTTTTTTGCCCAAAAGGATTAAGACATTAACAAGTTCTCACTACTATTCATTTCTCCTTTTTCCAAACTTCATGATGACCGTTACTTTTCTGTTTGTATGGATCATCATTTCATCCTTCCTCATTTTAATTTATTTTTATAACAACATTCCTCCTATTACTTTTCATTGATTTCATATTTTAAAAGTTATTTCCTGAGGGCATCTCATGAACTTCAAGAATGTAGGCAGCATGATACAATGGAAAGGAAGCTAGATTTGAATTCAGAGGGCTTAGTTACAATACCCAGCTCTGATACTTACTATCTGTGACTTTCACAAATCAGTTCTCTCTATGTCTCAGTCCCTTATCTATAAAATGAAACAGTTGGACTAGATAACTTCTAAGGTCTATTCTAGCACTAAATCTATGATCCTTTGTTCCAGATTACATTGGAAGAATAGTTTTTGAACACAATCCATTCAGGGTATATGGAATTCTGCTAGCTTCATTCAAAAAGGCTGATTTTTCATGCTACTCTTATGTTTTAATCATTATTTCCTTTTCCAAGATCCTATGGATAAAGCTAAATTGGAAGGGAAGGGACATTGTGGTCTTCTGCTCACAGTTTATATTTTTATTGGGTAGTTATCTAAAAGTATGGTAAAAGTTTTATGGTCTGGTAATATCATAATGCAACTAAACCAGTTTAAGAAGACAGAGGACAATAAAAGGGAAAAAAGAAAATGTTTAATTAAAATTGGTCCTACTTTGAATAAATACCTGGTATCTGTGGTAAAATGTAAGCCAGAACATAGATACATACCAATTCCTCATATAAGTAAATGGAGACTTTATATGTAAATATAAATTTTGTTTTGTTTTGTAATAGCCTCATTCAAATCCTTAAAATCTAGTATTAGCCTCAAGTGCTGCTCTTTTGAGCAATATGCTAGCCGAATTTGAGGTTTAAATGAGCAAAGTTGATGCTGGTGGGGCTGTAGAAATAAAAGAATCATAAAGTGAGTGGTCTAACCATTTGATTTCAATTTGAATTATACAAGAACAATAACTAAAATGTCCATGCCCTTTAACCCAACAATCCTACTATAAGTCACATACTCCAAGGAAGTCAAAGACAGAAATAAAAATCCAATAAATATTAAAATATTTGCTGCAGTTCTATTTGTAATAGCAAAGAACTCCAAAGTTGTTGACCATCAATTGAGGAATGGTTGAAAAAAACTTGATATATACTCCCTCATTTCTTTAAATTGTTGAGAGACTTAGATATGGAATATTACATGTACTGTAATACACAAATGATATGTCAGTTTGCTTTTGCTAAATTGAGTTTTTCCCCCTGTTAATTTAATTCGGTATATTTCAAGGTAAAATATCATTGGGTAGGTAAGGATGGAGGTGAAATATAAATAAAAATCAGATTAAAAAACAAGCAGAATGTGGGTTTGTAATAGAATATTATCCTATAGCAGGAAAGAACAAATTTGAGTAAGTCAGAGGAAGATGCAGAGCCAATGATATAAAAGAAATGATCTGAGTCAAGATGAATTGAGTAACAGAAATTAATGGAGAACAGAAAATTAAACAAACTTCTTTCTGCAAGGAGTTACAGGGAGGTACCTAGAAGAGAATATTGTATATATCATCAGGGACACAATGTGTCTCTCTTTTACTTAAATTTCATTTGTCACAAGGTAGGATTCAATTTAAGAGAAAGGACAAAATGGCTATAATAGGAAGACAAAAGGCAGCAACACGAGTTTTTAAAAATATGGTCTTAGAACTTTCTCCAAGGCTGTATTTCCTATAAAGTTTCTCTTTCACATGACCGCTGAGAGAGATTTTATTATATAAGAAGACATTAAAGGAAGAGTGAGGTTGAATCAATGATCTAATCTAAATAAACAGAATGAACCCAGACCCTAGCTCATTGTTTTTCCTGAATGTTCTAGGAATATCCAGGCAAAAAAAAAAGAAGGAAAAGCAATAAGATAATGGCATAGAAATCTTGACAGAGCTGAAGTGAGGAGCAGCTTCTCTATACTAGACATACCTTTGATTTCTCCACTATCTACTGAATCCACTCACTGTCCTGGTCCTGAGTTTTCTGACTAGAACCCTCTAGGAAAGAGAAAGAAATAAAGTGGTAGTCTTCCCCTCAAGTTATTCCCCTCTCCAGAGGAAATTGTGAAAGGATGGCCTTAGCATCATGATTAAAAGAAAAATCATTAAAGTTTAAGCTCTCAAATACAATTGTCATATACAGATTTCATAAACAAGAACATTCCAACAAACAGAAGCGATATTTTTAGGAGAGATCATAACAAACTGGAGCTTTGAGGGCATAGATGGCATGCTTATCAAATCTCCAGATGACAAAAGAGCTAGGAGGGACATAGCTAATACAGTGGGTGACAGTTGGTATCAAAAATGATCTTGACAGCCTAGAACAAGACAAATATAATGAGATGAAATTTAATGGTGATAAATGTAAAATCCCATTCTTCAGTTAAAAATAAAAGTCAAATGTACATACATAAGCTAGAGGAGACCTGGTTGGACAGCCATTCCCTTGAAAAAGACCTAAGGGCACTGGTAGATGCAATAGCTCAATGTGAGTTATTAGTCTGACATGACAACCCCAAAAGCTAATTTGATCTTAGGCTGTATCAATAGATGCCTAATACCCACAACCAGAGAAATAGTGACAGTAATGATGTTTTGGATGATACATTCTACTCTTGTCAGACTACACTTAAAAACTATTTTCCCCTCTGTATGACACATTTAGGACAGATTCTGACAAAGCAGAGTGTGTCTGGAGTAAGACAACCACAGTGGTGAAAGGACTAGAGACTATTCCATATAAGAATTAAAGGAAGGAAACAAAAACACTTAGCCTAGAGAAAGAGAGACTTAGAAAAGGACATTGTAATTGTCTCCAAAAATTTCAAGAGTTGTCACACAAAAGGGAATTAAGGGTTGCTTTACCTGAGCCCAGATAACAGAACTAGGAGCAAAAGGTGAAGAGAAGCAGACTATCTCAATATGAAAAAAACTTCCCAACAGAGCTATCTATGTGTGAATGCCTCGTTAGGCAGTGAGTTCACTAACACTGAAGGTGCTCAGCAGCTGTGACCATCTGTTATGGACGTTGTCCAGAAGACTGATCTGCTGGACACAGTATTAGGTTAAATTTCCTCTAAGATCCCTTTCTAGGTATCTGCCTTAATCAGAAAAAGTTTGAGGAAATCAGTCAGGTACCAATAAATGTATAGCAGGTATAGACATGCTTTAAGTAGTAGCATCATACCCCTGTAACTTGGAGAATAAAGGAGCTTTCTTTCCACTCTTCTCCTCCCGTCATAAAAGTTCTAAAAGGCCAGCAACAGAAATAGCTAATGCTCAATTTACTGTGAACATGTAGTGTTGAAGATAGAGAACAGATTTCAAAACTGAAAGACCTGGGTTTGTCCCACCTCTGATGTAAAATGGCAGCATTACCCTGGCCAAGACATTTAACCTCAAAATATTCTAGGCAATTCTCCAAGTTGCAGACAAAGCACAGATCTGATTTGGTAATGGTAATTTACCCACTCAGGAGAGTCCTTTATACCAATGAAATCACAAGTCTATTTCCTATTCCTATACTAATTTTATATTTGAAGTAGAACAGAGTTCTGGAAACATTAAAGGAGGGCCAAAACATCTCTCTTGAGACTATTGGTGCTTCATGGCAGAAATAAGGGAGAAGGGGAGATGCTTTGCTAAGATACTGCTTGTCACTGATTTTAAGAAATCCATCTGTCCCTGACACAATAGGGGACTAGCGATATGAGAAATATCCTCAGGTGTGTGTGGAAAGGGGGAAGGGAGTAGCTCCCTTTAGTATAATCTGGCATATGTGCTGTAGGCTCACCAACTTGGGCCCCAAATCATGTCTTCCAAAAAAGAAAGAAATGCTATCTCAGAAACTGGAGATATTAGATTCGATAAATAAACTTTTTTTCATTCTTATGACTTGTTTTGTTTTGATTATGTGTTTTGTTTTTCATAATTTCCCTGACTACTTTTGAGTTTTTTCTACAGGCAATTTTTCTGACTCCCACGTATTTTTTACCTGACTTTCTCAGGTCTGATGCATCAAGTGAAATATAGTATATTAGTCATCCATCTCTCCTTATGGAGAAAACATTCTATAAAATAATAATAGCAGTGAGATATTTGCAAGAATTGATTGGAATCTCTCATTAGGAAAGCTACTAAATGCATGATACTCTGCATGGAAAAAAAATTTGTGGTTTTGTTTTTTGTTTTAAATACAGGAGGAAGGTTAGCTTCCAAACACGAGGAAGGTACACTAATAACAAATGGCATAGTCCAATTTCAAAACGATCTTGTTAAGTCAAAATAATGTACCCAAACCAAGATTTTTAAATAGCAGTAAATTTAATGAGAGGCATCTTAACATAATGAACCTAAATTCCAGCCCTGCTTTTGAAATGTGCAAACTATGTGACCTTAAACAAGTCATTTAACCTTTCACCACCACCAGGCAATTACCCAAGACCTAAAATGCAGAGCAGGTATTATCACCAGAAACTCTGTATATTGGTGAAATCAGAGGTTTTTAAAAAATAACTACATTTAGACTAAAAAATTAATTCTGCAAGTCATACAATAATGGTATGCCTCTAATTCACCAATACTCATAGGAAGATTTTAGTGAACCACAAATTCAAAATGAGCCACCAATGGTAAAACAAAACAAAGTTAATGCCAACTCAGGCTACATGAATAGCAAGTTTTCAGATGATTCAAACTGATAATCCTGTTGTACTCTGTGCTAGTTAGACCACTTCTGTAGTAATGTTTATAGTTCAGAGTACCAAATTTTAAGGAGTTGGACAAAAGAGGTTATTTCCAGAAGACTTCCAGGATAAGAGCTGGATAAACTGCCATATGATGACAAATTTAAAAAACTTGGGATGCCATGTCTAAAGAACATAAAGACTGAGGAGAAAAACCATTATCTATTTTCAGATTTTGGAAAGATTAACGTGTATTTCTATGTTTTCACAGTTCCACAAAAGTATCACCTTCCTTGCAAGAAGAACGCTGCAATAATGGAATCAAACCCCTAAGTAGGTTGTCTCCTAATCTCTATAGGTATGAAAAAGTTGGATCTGCAAGGCTGTCCTAAAACAAATTCTTGCATTAAGGAGGAGATTCGACTTAATGATCTCTAAAATTCTGTGATTCTGGGAATCCTATTTACCTAAGGGGGAGAAAAAAACAGTCCATTTGGGACTAGGGAGACACCCCTTCCAGATGTAAGTGGGTTCTCAATTTGTAACATACTGCAAAGTCTATTCCCCGCCCCCAGGAGGGTCAGCAGTACATTCATACATTATTGGTGGAGATGTGAATTGGTCCAATTAGTCCAGAAAGGATTTTGAAACTATACAAAGACAATGGCCAAATGTCCTTTGACAAAGATTCTACCATGAGGTGCATAAGCCAATAAAGTGAGTGACAAAAAACTTAAAGAAACACTTTTTATCGTATCAAAAAATCGGAAGCAAAGGAGACAACATATTAAGTGGGAATTGGTTAAACAAATTGTGATATGTGAATGTAATAGAATAATAACAGAAACAATTTAAGAAATGATGCATTCAAAAAAGGTAAAGGAAGATTCATATGAACACATACAAAGTGCAGTAAGCAGAAAAACAACATATGTAGTGACTATGATGTCAACAGAAAGAACCAAAACAATAGCAAAACAGTAGAAAATTTTAAAAGTGGAGGGAGGGAGGGAGGGAGGGAGGGAGGGAAGGAGAGAGAGAGAGAGAGAGAGAGAGAGAGAGAGAGAGAGAGAGAGAGAGAGAGAGAGAGAGAGAGAGAGAGAGAGAGAGGAGACATCTCTTCATCTTGTAGAAGCAGAGTACTATGGATGTGTAACCATACAGAGCATCAGATTTTTTTTTCGTTAATTGTACTGAAATTTCCACCCTCCTCTTTGGTTATGAAAGGGGATGGCTCTGTGGGAATGAGGAGGGGATCCAGTAGGAAATGTGGGTCACATAAAAACAAAAGATATCAATAAAAATTGATATATATTTAAAAGGAATACATTTATCCCTCAGTATGTCATTGGGTTGGCCAATGGCCACCTGGAAAGCCCAATCTAAGTAGTTACTGCCATCTGGATCTAGGAGAAAGCAACATTTTGGCATCAAACTTGCAAATGGTCTGTTCTAAAATGGTCTCTCACACAGCAAATAGGGAAAGATGAAAGCAGAGTAGGAGAGAGGAAAGGTTAAAAGAACAATATGTACACATCTTTCCTCTGCCTACAGAGACAGACTACAACCTTCCAATTGCTCACACTATGCTGTGAACTAGGGGCATAGCGAAAATCTCTACTACCCACAACTTCCTTGACTTAACCTAAAAGTAGGGATTTCATAAAGAGGTATTAATATCTACTCATGCCTTAAGAGCCTTCAAAGCTATACATGCCAAAAAAAAAGGATATGAATAGTATATTTGGTAGGCATATAAGCTGCCCAGACTTCAAACTAAAGATACTCTTGTACTAGCAAGGTTGTAGAATGATCAGAAATACATATATTACCCTAGTTAGGTCAAGTTAAGGGGCTGTATATCTCTCTTAGACCTGAAAGAGATGACAGATGAGAAAGGGAGATTAATGCAAGAAGGAATGAATTTCTCGACTTTAATATCTGCTCTCTTAATTTCATCTCAGGGTTGTTTTATTTCAAAGTTCAAAACATAGGCACCATTGTCCAAAATGGGTCAAGGAAAAAGCCTAAGTAGGTTACTGACAAGGTTAAAAGTATTTCCTAAGCTTAAAAAAAAAGCCTCATCCCAATACACACACCTCAAAAATAACCAAAAATAGAAATAAACTAATGTTCCCTAGTCCAAAGGGCACAGGAATAGAGAATATCTTTCAAATGTTAATTCTTATTATTCTCCATTTTTTTCCAAGTCCAAAAAGAGCAATGGGAAGATACCCCATTCCTCAGAGAGGAAAAACTGAGAGTTGAATTATGAGGTTGGAAATTGGCATCTTCCACATGACCATGAAACAATCCCCTTAAAAAACCTTCTACTCTCCAGAAATCAGGTGGAAAAAAGAGAAATAATAAAAAGTGACTCCTAATGTGTTGGCCACCTTCGAAGAAAAAGCAAATATATCCTTTTCTCTTTTTTCTCTAGATGAGGGGCTTTAAGGGAATTAGAAGTCAGTACAATCACAATTAATATTGCTTACTAAATAAAATGCAATTATTTCCAGACCTACAAACAACAAATATATATATATGTATATATTTTTTAAAGAAAGAATTTTTTACCAATACAAAAAATGTGAATCAAGAGGCCCTGACAATTATCCCACTGCAAGATCAAAGTCTATGAAATGCTGACATTTTGATTCATTCCTGTAGTAATAATTTAAAAAAAAACATTTAAAACCATTTACATTTTAAATTAATTATTTATTAAATTACTTATCTTATTATTATATATATTTAGATATAAATTTATTAAATTAGAATTTTAAAACCATAAAACCATAAAAAAAATTTAAAAACCATACAGGGCATGTGCCAGTGTAAGAAAACGCATATTGACAGTTTGCAAATCAAAGTAGAACTAAAGTCCTACTAAAAAGTTTGATATGGATGTTTGGGACTATCAGTTGTCATGTTGCTGCCAATGATGTTCAAATTAATATTATCGGTACATCTGTTATCGATGAAAAGAACATTGTCACAGAATAATTATTATGCCTTTATTAAGAGAGACACCAATCTAAAGCTTAGTCATTCCCACTCCAACCTCACACCTCCCTCTACTTTGTCAGCAGATGAGCCAAAAGCAACAAAAAGAAATCTAACACAAATCACTGAAGAGATAGGAAGGATTGGTTTTTTTTTTTAAATTTTAAACAGCCAACTTCAATTCTGTTTTCACTGATGACTCATTTTACAGTAATACACCACAGAACCAACAGAATACAGTCACACCCAAGTTATTCCCCAGTGCATGGTTATGTGCCATTTGGAGTTGCTTCCAGCAAAATTTGGGGGCTGTTTTAGCTTAAGGAAACCAACAGATTGATTCTCAGACTTCAAACAAGGACAAAGCATCAGCTAAGCATATAGTAAATGCTTGGTAGTGATCAGGGTACATACCTTTATATCTCCTTTAGTTTCTTTCCAGCCCTCTGAGATTAGAAGATCTAATTCAATCAGAAATGGTTTTAGTATTTTAGTCCCATCCCAGAATATTTCCAGTTTCCAAGAACAGTTCTTCTTCCCAAAAAAAGGAAGGGTTCTTCTTGATCAGAGATTTACCTAATTAAGCCATCTAGAACTATATCCTAAATTAGATACACAGACGCTGATAAACCAACTATCCCACCTTTCTTCATCAAACTAAATTTTATGTACCTAGATCCTAAGACCATATATATGGCTCAATGCAAAAAAAAAAAAAACTGCTACTAAAATGAAAGGACTTTGTTCTTTGCTACCTGTTGAACCTCTGTCAAGTCACTTAACCTCACTTCTTTAGGCCTCAGCTCTTTTATTTGTAAAATAAGACTAGATAACCTCTCTGGTTCTCTTCTAGCTCAAAATCTAAGATCCTATGAAAACAATCAAAAGAGATAAGAACTAAGCACCATCTAGCTTGAAAAGGCTTTCTACTTAACAAAGGTGTGTGAACTGAAACCTCCAAAGTCCACTTTCAGATGACTAATTTTCTTAGATGCTTAATTTTCTGACTGTTAGATAACTTCTAGACCTTTAGTGTAGGCTGCTATGTGGTAGAGTGAATTGAGATCTGTGCCTAGTCAGGAAAACTCAAGTTCAAATCCAGCCTCAAATACATAATAATTGTATGACCTGGGCAAGTCACTAAACCCTTTTTGTTTCAGTTTTCTTATCTGCAAAATGAGGATAATAAAAGCACCCATGGTTGTTGAAAGGATCAAATGAGTTAATAATTACAAAGCACTTAGCACAGTGCCAGGCACACAGTAAGTGGTATATAAATGTTAACTATTATTATTATCATTATTACTGTTATTGTTATTATTACACAATAATGTGGTGCTATTTCTTTAGGAGCTAGGAGAAAGAATTTACATTTCTCTACTAAATATGAATTTAAGTAGCTATTAAAATTGAAATTTACCTATTGCTCTAACAAAAATGGAGATTCAATTCATAATTAATTAGTAAGATGAGATGATCTGAAGGGGACTGTCAAACCAACGAAAAAAGCAAAGCCTTAGTTATGAGAATGGGAGTAGGAGTAGGGTAGAACTGGCCTGGCATGCTGTACCTACCTGACAAAGGAGAAAATCACAGAAATGGAAAATTCTTAGCCCAATCCCTTTATTAGCTAAATGAAGAAACAAGCTCAGAGAGAACTAATGATGTACCATATAACATGGAACAGGCAGAGCCTGAGTCTGAGAATCAATCTGTTGGTTTCCTTAATCTCTTGGAATTTTAATTAAGTCTATACCCTTCTGATATATAATGGGAATAACACACAACATTACTGTGATCTGATCATTCATGGACAAAACAGGCCCTAGGTTCTGGTCCTCATTTATAGCAGTTTTAGTTTTAAAAGGGTTGGGTGAGATGCAGGTTATATACTTATGAAAGATGTCAATAGTAGTGATTTCCTCAGATTCCAAAGGTAGGATGTGATTTTTGAGAAACCATAAAGTCCACCCCCACTTAATCCTGTGTTCAAGGTGAAGTTAGCCTAACTTACTTAAAAAAAAAAAAAAAAGCTAAAATCATTGAATCATAAAGATAGCTCTCAGTCCCTCCCTGTAAATACCTGGAACAGAGCTGTAGGCATTTGCAGGCACAGAGGTACAACCTGAACCCTTCACTAAATTAACGGATGAGCAGCAACTGATGAATAGGTGTGGATTGAAGGATTTCACCAGCAAAGACCAATGCAGCTGAACAAACAGGGATCAATACCCAAACAACTCTGGCTTAGAACAGGCAGGTGTGCTTAACATTTTTGGAATCATAGACCTCTGTGGCAATGTAATGAAGCCTATGTATCCCTTCTCAGAATAATATTTTAAAGACATAAAACATATAAACTTTCAAAAAATCAATTGTTTTCAAAGAAGGCTATTAAACTATTAAAAAAAAAGTTCAGAAATTCCAGGTTAAGGACTGCTAACTTAAAGGAACCTGACTCACAGAAGGCTGAAGGCCAATAAATGGCCTTCATCTTTATATCCAGGAGCATTACAATTGAGAACAATGTTCATAATCTTCAAAATTATTATCTATTTATTATAAACAAGTCTATTTCAAACAATTTGGACAGTGCAACTGTAATAAGAACAGAGCTGCTAGTAGGGACATTATCCACAGATTACTTAAAGACAATTGGGGCATGACAACCTTTAAAAGTTTACCTAGTTCTTTTTGCCACTGGTATTCTTGGCAAAAGCATGACAGAGAGAAGACTTTTATTTTGTAGTCAAAACAGTTTTTCTTATATATTTTCATCTTGATTGGATATTCTTTCTAAACCACTAACTATAGTTTTTGTTCAATATTAGTCTTTAAAAAGGAAAAAACCCTTACTTTCTGTCTTAGAATCAATGTGTGCTGGTTCCAAGGCAGAAGAGCAGTAAAGGCTAGGCCAGGGGTCAGCAACGTATGGCTCTCGAGCCATATCTGGGTCCACCTCCGGACAGGCCAGTACGGGCAGAGCCCCAGGATGTGCCCCAGGTGGCCCTTCAGCCGCCCCCCTCATATTACAGCGCCTTCCACCTTCCGCCTCCATCCTCCTCCTTCCGCAGGCGTTTATGGCTCTCATGGCCAAAAAGGTTGCTGACCATTGGGCTAGGCAATGGGGGGTTAAGTGACTTGCCCAGGGTCACACAGCTAGGAAGTATCTGAGACCAGCTTTGAAACTAGGACCCTTGCCCCCCACCACCACCACTCCCACCCCCGCCCTAGGACTGGCTCTCAATCCACTGAGCCACCCAGCTGTCCCCAAATATTAGTCATTAAGTTTCTCAATTCATTCCAATCTCAGGACAAAAATCATCTTGAGTCCAAAATAGACAACAAAGTTGTAATCATGCTTTCATAACATCAATGAAATTTTGTGACGTTGGGTTCATCAAAATATCACCAAATAGCGAGCAGCTAGGTGGTTCAGTGGATTGAGAACCAGGTCTAGAGACTTTCAAATCATAAATCTGGTTTTTTTTCTACATGAATATATTCACATTTAAATTTCTGAAATTACATTTAATAAACTCCTCAAGATCCTACTCTGATTCTCTCATATAGCAATAATCCTGGTTTCCCAAAGTACAGTACAGGAAACGGTAGGTAGGTTCTACCCTGCTTATAAAGACATCTGAGTATAGTCTTACAAAATAAACTATGTTTATGTTCAAAATACCAGCATAGCAAAGCATAGACAAGCTAATGACTGGTAGGCTGGTCACTGGATAATTAATTTTTTGGCCATTGTAACTGTCTTTCTTATAACACAACCCAAGAATCAAAGAAAATAACAGAATAGTCTTCAATTCGGCATGGCTTTTTTTCCCTTCTCTTCTGCCAAGGTGAAGGCAAAGTGGTAGAAAAGACTAGATTGTGCTAAAAATCACAGTTTTTAATTTGTCTAAAGACATTTAATTTATATGTTGGTATTATAAATGTTAAGATATTCATTCAGTGGCCAGCAATTGAACATATTATTAGAAAAGTTGAATCTTATCAATCTTGACCTCATAATAAAGACAATAGGAAGCTGGAATTACATGAAAGGACAGATTTTATAGTTCTTGATGAGACAAATAAAGGAGTTTGTAGAATTGATCTTGTCATTCAATTCAACATTTATTAAGTGTCCAGAATGTTTAAAGTGAAAGGCAGAGAGAAAAGAAGATAGAAAGCTAAACTCAATTTCAGGAAACCCTAGATTTATCCTAGGCAACTAAAAACAAGCTGCTGGAGCAATTACTAGTCCTCACTGATTAGAGTTTCAGACAGCAATAAAATTGATTACATAACTGTAGGACCTCCCTCTTCCCTACCCCCTGACAAAAAAAATGCAAGTTACTCTTCTCAGAACTGAGGTCTTCAAGATAAAATGTAATGTCCCCTACCTTCATAGAGTTTACATTCTACTGGCAGCCAACATTCTAAGATGTGCAAAATCAAAATGAAACAATTTTATGTACTCTGTGATCCTTTCATTTAGCAGTGCTAAGGATAAACATAAATAAGATAATCAAGAAACTATCATTATGTTCATGTGCCAATATTTGTTGAAGAAATGGCAAAGTAACACTATAAAAATTCTTATAAGAACTTGGGATCAAGGATTCATACATTCAAGGCTAGAAGGAACTTTAAAGACCACGAGGTCCAACCACCCCACCAGCTTGCTCAATGTCATATAGCTATTAAGTGTTAGAGAAAGATTGGAACCTAAATCTCCCTGACTTAAAGACTTCCAAATTAAGTCATTAAATACTTTAATACTTAGTGAATTCAATGCAAAGAAGGTAATAGGGAAGATAGTGGGAGGGGAATGTTAAAAAATAATGTCTAAGAATATGAAATCTGAGAAATCAAGGATTATACAGATACTCCATTCCCATATTACAGATATTCTCTTAAATAAATAAAAGTGTGGAGGCATTATTCAAGACAAAAATCAAATCTGATAGGAACAGGGGCTGTACTTTGTACATTTCTTTGATATAGGGAACTTTCCCTATCAACACAGGTCTATGCCTTCTCTACAACTTTTATAGTCTTAGAAAGCTGCCTAAAGTACTGATAAGACATGCAATTTGCCCAAAGTCATCCAGCCAGTAAGTATCAGAAATGAGACTTCAACCCAAGTCTTCCTGGCTCCAAGGCTAGCAGCACTTTAGTGCAACCCTAAATGCCTCAATCAAATGGTAACTCAAAAACTGAAAGGTAAGTCTTTCCAAACTGCCTCTCTGCATAATCACGCCACTGATTTCAAGTCAAGATCCAAATCAATATTAAATCCTTCTTACACTTATTAACCACAGGACCTTGGACAAGTCACTTAATGTAGCCATATCTCAATTTCCACATATGGAAAATGAAAGGGTTGGCTTAGATGGCCTCTAAGCTCCAATCCAATTCTAAATCTATGACTATGATACAATTTAGAGGAAAAATGTGGCACATTATTGAGGGAATTGCATCCTGACCTAGTTAAATATGCTATTATTAACAGCAAGTCAGGTCTAGAGAAAAAACATCTGGTTCAAATCTGGCCTTACACAATACTAGCTGTGCAACCCTGGACAAGTCACTTAATCGCCATTGCCTAGCTCTTACTGTTCTTCTGCCTTGGAAACAATACTTAGTATTGATTCTAAGACAGAAGCTAAAGGTGTAAAAAATGCTATTGATATTGGAAAAAAATGGAAAGTGTTAACAAAGAATAAACATTAAAGACTATTAGCATTTCCTAAAAAAAATTTCAATTATATAAATCAATTGCCCCAACAAAGAGATAAAAACACCTAAAAACTGGCACAGGCAGTAAACACTACATCCTTGGCAAGTAGAAAAATAGAAGACAAGGTGAAAAAAAAATCTATGAAATAAAAAATAAATATTCCTGGAGAAGTCAGAAGAGTATAGAATCTACTACCTTTAGAGAACTTATATCACTGTTAATCAATAGCATCAAACTCAAACAGAAACAGTAACCATACTTAAGGATTCCAACAGGAGACATATTGACTTTTTATATTACATATTAATATTATCTATTTTCTATTGTGTTTTTGTTCATAAATATTTCCCAAATACTTTTTAATGTAGGTCAGGTAGCAGAGTAGTGTGGGCCACATGCTGCCCCACAGGTCTATGTCTTACACTGCAGTTCTTAATGAATCTAAGGCTCTCCCTAAAACCAAGGTCAATCTCTTAAACATCAATATTCTTTTGGCTGCATCACATAGCTATGGGTTAAGGAAAATTGTAGTTAAGCAAGAATTAACCTGTGGATACCCAGTCATTACCCATGGCAATGGAGAGGCACACTGAGAGCATATGTAGGTTATAATATACTACCAATGAAAAAACAACAAAAAGTATACTATAAGGAGATAAATGACTAAAAACAAAGGTGGGCTAGTCATGTAATGAGTGATAGATAACCAGTGGATAGCCTATATGTCTCATTGATGCTCACCTAAAGTCAAAAGATAGAAAGGAGGACCTCCAGGCATTTTGGCTATCATAGATTATAAGAATGAATAAAATTGCATTAAGTATTTACTATGTGCCAGCTCTGTGCTGTGCTATGTATATAAATAATAAGAGACACAATCCCTATTCTCAAGGAATTTACATTCTCATAAAGGAAAGCAAAGCAGAAAGAGGAGGAATAATGGGTAGGAAAAGAGTAGATGAACTTATAATCTGCACCACTGGAGAGCATATTAATGAGTTCTTAGATTAAACAATATTTTATAATAATGGGTAGATTTGATCCCTTCTGAGCACTTTATGTTTAAAAAACAACACATAGTAGGTACTCGAACATCTCTGCAATTTTTGAATGAAGGACAAAGTAGTTGCCTCACAAAATACACTTGTCAGTCAAGAATGTCATTTCAAGAGAGTCCCAACATAGATATATTCCAATCTGAAAAAGAAACTAAAGTGATTCAAGACGCTCCTAAAAGCCTTCCATTTGACTGACAAGCTGACAAGCTAAGAGGGGCTCCATTTCTCATTCAGTGTTAAGCTTAAAGTATAAGCAGAAGAAGCAAACCAAGCCAGCCTTCAATGAACTTCACTGAACTATTCCTTTGCATATTAAGAAAAAATAAGATTAAAGTCATTGTTTTATCAAGATTGTAACAAGAATTTTCACAGAACCACAGATTGATCCCATATGCCAAAATAAGAGAGGGAAGAAAGAACTTGAACTTTAAGTCAATAGCTATTATTCAAAGTCTGGTAGCTCCTCCAAAGCACCATTTACTGGATTACTACTGAACATCCCCTTCTGGATCACTGCCTTCTCATGGCAGAAAGTGAAGAAGAATTAAAAAGTCTCTTGATGAGGGTGAAAGACAGGGGGTAAAAGCTGGCATGAAGTTTAACATTAAAAAAAAAAAACAAAGATCAAGAGCAAATGGTCCCATCTCTTCCTGGCAAAGAGCGAGAGAAGAAATGAAAGCAATATCAGATTTTAATTCTTGGGCTCAAAGATCATTGCAGACAGTGACCGTGGCCATGAAATTAAAAGAGGCTTGCTCCTTGGAAGGAAAGCTACGGCAAATCTGGACAGCATACTAAAAGCAGAAATATCAGTTTGTATAGTCAAAGCTAGTTTCTCCAGGCTTTGAGGGCTGGACTATAAGGAAAGCTGAGAGCCATGGAATCAATGCTTTTAAATTGTGGTGCTAGAGAAGAGTTTTGAGAATCTAGTGGCCAGTAAGGAGATTAAATCAATCTATACTTAAAGAAATTAGTTCAGACTAGTCATTGGAAGGTCAAATATTGAAGCTGACACTTAATATTCTGGCATGATGGGAAGACAGGACTCTTTGGGAAAGGCCTTGATGTTGGGAAAGACTGAAGGCAAAAAGGGGAGGGGTGAGCAGAGGATGAGATAGAAAGATAGTGTCATGGAAATAACGAATACAAGCTTAGATGGACTTCGGGAGACAGTAAAGGACAGAAGCAGTTGGTATGCTATGGTACAGTCACAAAAGGTTAGATATGACTGAACAAATGGACAACACTATAAAACATGAGACATTCTGGACCAGTGCATAGAGGATGCAGAAAACAGTCCTACCTGCCCCTAAAGAACTCATAATCAGGAAGATGGCTCATACATAAAATAATAAACAAAGGCAGAGAGAAAAGTTATCACCTTGGAAACAGCCACTAATATATTTAATTAAGGAAAGAAACAATGTATGCTAAAAGAAGAGTATACATGGGTGGAAGGAGTGGGGATACCTTGCTGACAAAAGTAAACCATGTTTTTCTTCCAACCAAAATTCAAATCCTCATATCAATATCTCTTGCATTTTTTGGGGCCACTTAAAACTCGTGGTTAAAAAAGTAACTCTCTTCTGCTCCATTGTTACAGACAAAAGCATAGTCCAAGCACTAACATCCTTGTATTGAAGAGAATTCTTTAAAAAAAAAAGTTTTTTAATAACAAAATTTCTCCCTGTTCGTATTTGGATTTCTAAATTTCAGATTACTACACCAAACTTTTCTTAAAAATAAATACTTTCCATGGGATAGAGAAGGGAGAATGAGAAGTCCATCTTGGCTTTAGTTAGTTTCTGGGGGAAGAATAAAGTGAAATTATGTTCTGGAGGGAGGAGGGCAAGTGATACACCCACAAACAAGGTATTTCAAAAGTCATACAACACAATGAAGGGAAAACTAGTTCATAGAATTAAGCATTTTGTTAGGGAAAAGGGAATGGAAGGTTGTTTTAATCAGCTGCTAAGAACTAGAATTTCTTCACTCGAGATATGAGACTCAAAACTCAATTTTGAGAAGAAATGAGGAAAAGTTAGCATTTCTATTATGTTTTAAGTTTGACAAACTGCTTATATTGCCTCATTTGATTCTTACAATAACCCTGGGAAATAGGTACTATTATTATCCCCATTTTAGAGATAAGAAAAATGAGGCAGAGAATGATTAAAGGGCTTGTCCAAGGACTCACAGTTAGATGTGTGTCTGAAGCTAGATTTAAACTCAGGACTTCCTAAATCCAGGTCTAGTGATCTACCCACCATGCTACATAGATACCTTTAGGTTTCAAGTTATTCAGTTTTACTACTGATCTGGGATTCTTTGGGTAATTCATAATATAGTTATACAGTACTTTATGGTTTATAGTGCTTTCCTCAAAATAACCAGGCAAGGTAAGTAGTGTTAAGTATTATTACCCCCTTCAGACAGATTAAAACTTCAAAAAGTCACACTATACTCAAAGGGGCTGATATTTCTACCCATCTCTTCTAACTCTAAAATTTCAGGGTATTCTATGCTATATTAAATATTTCCCTTTTGTAGCATGAGTTATATCACTAAGCAGTTTATAAAGAAACCAGATATTGAACAACTTTAACATGTTTAAATTTTAGAATTCTAAACTTACTATTTAACATTAAATATAATTTAATAATAAATTATAAATAATAATCAATAATTATTATAAGCAATAATTTAGTAATAAATCAACTTACTTTTATACATATTTAACTCATATCTACATAATCTAATATTGAAACATTATATTAAATTTGCCAAATACTAACGTTGTCAAAAATATAAATAATACTAGTTCTAAATACATTAAATGAGTGTTTTACTTGACCAGATATATGAATTCAAGAATTTTTTCAAATATGTAAATTATGTACCTATTCAAATTATTTAAATATTTAGATATTCAAGTATGCCATTGAATTCAAA
This sequence comes from Gracilinanus agilis, assembly GCF_016433145.1. Lineage (NCBI taxonomy): Eukaryota > Metazoa > Chordata > Mammalia > Didelphimorphia > Didelphidae > Gracilinanus > Gracilinanus agilis. The sequence continues at coordinate 560,153,341 of NC_058131.1, read as the reverse complement.
TAAAATATTTTATATAAAAAAGAGTAATAAAAAGTACTCAAATATTTCCCTATACCTTACTTACTTCCTTAAACATTTTACAAAACCAACAAAAATGTTTTTGCATAATTTACATATACTTTTTCCTTAATCTAATCTATAATTGATACTTAAATTATTTTCTAAGTAAAAATGCTGAAACAAGCAAGAGGTTAAATATAAGGTACACCCACTGACAGGGATGGGAAAAGGCATTAAGATTATCTAATCTGCATTTACCGGCTTACTCACTGAGCTCCCTAGGTGCCCATCACCCACTTCATCACTACTTTCTTCCTATATTTTCTAGGCTTGAGATACAAAACTACTGAATTTTCACTATACCTGCAAACAGAGACCATAGCAAATTCCTTGTAAATTATCACCTCTTTTTTCACAAAGCTGCATGCAGTCTCATTTAAAGCAGTCTTTTCCCTCTAAAGTGACACTTTGCAGGAAAGTGAAGATTTGCTGAAGGAAAGGAGAAATGTTAGGGGATTTTTGAGTCAAATTATCCTTATCAATAATTGTTGAGTAACTCTGGGTTACTTACACTTTTTTCACTAATGTAAGTAAAATTTGCTTTTTAAGATTAAAGTTTTTGAACGTGGCAATGGACAAGAATCAGAGTTTGCCAAATTTTTCCTCCCCCTATTTTGCATAGATAATATAAAGGAAATGAAGAAATAATTACAAAAGTTAATAATATATTCCATAATTTATAAATAAGGCTAAGGCCATTAAGGCATCTTTCAGATAATCAAAGGGTAAATAAAAATTTTATTTCTCGTCATTTTTATACAGATTTGCTGTTTTTCCAGGTATAGTGATTAACTCTGTGGTTAATATTTAATTCTCCTGTACTCCTGTATACCACAAATAGTTTTATATAACTATTGCAGAGAAAACTTCAGGGCTACAAAACTATATGAGATAAATGTGGCTTATACCATCGTCATTCTGGTCAACACACCAGATCAAATACAGAGAGAAAAATATAAAAGCAATTATTTAATGTCACAGTGATAATACATCTTAGAAGTCCATTAAACCTTAAGCATTAATTTAAAAATAAGTTAACTTCTACCACAGAGAAAGAAATGATAAATAGAAATAAGACATGGTTTTATATATACTTTTTTTTGGTCAAATGATACCTTCTCTAATAGAAGAAGGAGGGTGGAAGTTAACTGAATATCTTAGTATTTTAAATGTTACAAACAAATAAAAATTTTAAAATAATAATGATTAAAAAACTTTATATAAATACATAAGTATATAGACATACATCTTCTTGCTTTCTAAAATGATAGTTTGACCTTTTGCTGATGTTTCAAGGTCACCATCATAAAACAACAAGGTAAAATAGAATGAGAACTAGACCTATCATCAATAATCCTGGGTTTTATTTTCAGTCATACGATTTGCCAAATAATGTGGTCTTGAATAAGTACCTTGATCTCTCTGAACTTAGATTTCCTCATTTATAAAATAGTTGGGTTGGATTAGGTGAAGTATTAAAGTCTTTTAGATATTAAGTGTAATGAAACATTTGCCACTAAAAATAGACATGAGAAATAAGAGTGAATTTCAAAAAAAAGTTAGATACTGATGTCAGAAAAACAGATTCATGGAGTTGAATAAGAACCTAAGAGGCCATCTAGTCAAGTCAGCATTGGAACAGAAACTCACTATCACATCCCGAATGACAAGTCATTTAACCTTCGCCTAAAGACCTCCATTGAAAAGCATATGTGAGGAGGCTTTGGACAGCTCCTTGTACAAATTTTGACCTGTTTAACTGAGATTTGAGATTATCCTTTTAGATACATCATTAACTCTGCATGCAACTTTGGGCTAGCCTCATTTCTTTTTCTGTTAAATGAGACCAATTATAATTACATTACCTACCTCATCGATTGTAGTGAGAATAAAATGAGATACTATAACATGCTACATAAGTGTGAATTAGATCATAGAAAATAGTTTCTTAACCTGATTTTCATTTGCTTGAGAGCAGCTTTTTTTATATCATGGACCCTTTTGGCAGCCTGGTGACTCCCATGGCAGACTCCTCCTCAGAATACTGTTTTAAGTACATCAAATAAAATACATAGGGTTACAACAGAAGTCAATTGTACTGAAATAGTTGTTAAAAATGTTTTTAAAATGAAGTTTAAAGATCCCAGGTTATGAACCTCTGCTTTATTATTTGTATACATATATAACAAATATAATATTTATTATAATATTACAATATATTAAGTCAGGGTTCCCTAACTTTTTTCTAATAAAGAAATACTTCTGCCCGTTCCAAAATTTTAGGAGTGCTGCTATAAAGTAGGGGATGAAGGAGGAGAATGGATGGCACTTATTTGCTGGCTGGGCAGGATTGGAGGGTAGAAGAAATTTAGCTGACTTCCTAGTGGGAAATCACCAAGAGCAAAGACTGGGCATGGTAGCAATCATTGGCTTAAAGACTGGCCAAACTCTTGAGGTCTGAACATGACTAATCATTAGATGAACATATCTAAAATTGACAATGAAAGGGATGTTTACCATTGGAGAGAATAAATAGCTACTTTCAAACATTTAAAGGAATGCTATGTGGAAGAATTAACACTAGATTTGTTGAGTTCCAGATGGTAAGAAGTAAGAACAAAAGAGAAGTCAATATCAGGACAAAATATGAAAAAAAAAGTCCTAATAATTAAGAGTAGTTCAAAAGGTAATGGTCTGTCTTGGGAGATAGTAAATTCTCCCTCACTAAAAACCTTTATGTTGAAGTTGAATGGTGTACTGTTGGTATACTGTAGAGGAAATTACTGCTCAAGTAGGAATTGGACTGGATTGCTTCTTAGTTCCCTACTAACTCTATTCTGAGAAATTCCATGGAGTTTGATATTCAGAAACTATGAAGGTTATAACTGCCCACAAGATAGATAGCAGCATAACAAAAATAAACAATAAAAACACCATCAAAACATGGCTAACGGTCTTAAGGTTATGTTGCCCTGTGCACTTTGATAGTCACATCATATATATGATGAATGGATGTGAAGACTGAAAAGATGAATGGAAGAAATGGGAAAATATTTCTGTTTCCAAGGCTCTTCCATTCTTCACCTCTGTGCAAATCATAAGTATATAATTTGTACTCAGGGTGTATTTTCTGAGGGTAATGTTTATTACCTGGGAACTAGATGAAAATCATCATTCCAATCATGCAAACTGCTTTCCATAGCAAATTCAAATTATCACTCTAAAGTACCCGATGAACCCCCTTCTTGAAAAGGCTAAACTCTAAATGAATGTTGTAAAGCTTAGTTTTAGCTAAAAAGGTAAAATCCGTGAGAAGTAAGGTGACAAGATTAAAAGGTTTCCCAAATGGCTCATTGCAGAATTAGAGAGTAAGGAAGGATGTCCAGATAAAAAACAGAATAAATGATACAAGCTAAGACCACAAGGAAAAGTTGTCTGCTTGTCACCCAAAGGACTAAAAACTAAATGAACAATTTCTTCTTTAGCCTGCTTTCACCAGCTTCTTTTCTTTTTCTAAACATTGACTTTTAAATAATGTTTTTCACTTTTGGTCAAAGTATAGGGTTGATAATGATGGGTGCTACCTAAAAAAAAGAACGAAGTGACAACTTCATACTTTTGCAGAGGTTCAACTTTGTCATGGTGACAGGAAAAGCATTGCAAAAGAATTATATCACATTGAAAAGAATGCCAAGAGTTTTCACTTCTTATAAAATGTTAAATGCTTTGCCATGAAAAACTCTTAATGCAAAATGTCTTTAAACCTTTTAGGCCAAGGGAATTCTGAAATTTCCTCATCATCATTCAAGCAGGAGACAGGCTCCATAGCTCATATTCTAATAAAAGCTCTTTCCTCAGATGCATATGATGAGATCATATGTCCTCACAAAACTTTATTTCAGTTGATCATACTTAATGGTATAAACCAAATAAGAAGACTTCTTTACCATGGAAACAAATACTAAGTAGAATATAAGCAGCTAATTGAAATAAATATCACAGAGACATAGAAATTTAGATCTAGAAAGAATTACACAACCATCTATCAAAACCCATATCTATTTTAACATATTCAACAATTAATCATAGTAATTAAAATTACTTGGAAGTTAAGCTCACATGGTTAGTGCCCTACATTACTAAGTCCAGGTTTTCAGATTTAAGCCCTTTTCCAAGGTAGGGAACTGAGGAAGTGGATGCATAGCATATATAATATAGGGGAAAGTGTTCTGGCTTTGGAATCAGAAGAGGTACACATAAATTGTTTCACTACTTATGAGGTGTTGGACAACATATTTCAAGCTCTATGTACCTCAGTTTCCTGAAGTGAAAAATAAGGAAATTGGACTAGATGGGCTCTTAAAATTTTCCCATGAACATGCTAGTTGCTTTTACTATACTCCTTAGCCACTAATTGTATTCCTAGTCTGGAGCAGCCATCTGGTTCAATGTATGTCACCGGTCTCAAGGTGAACAAGCAAGAAGACATGAATGGAATGATACAATTCAATCCAAGAAGTACTTGTTGAGTGCCTACAATGTGCAGGGCATGAACACTGGGAGTCAGGGGGATATGGGAGTCAGATACAAAGATCAGGTGGACACAGTTCTTGTCCACAAAGAGAAAAACTAACTCAGACTACACATGCCCTATGACTCTAGGTCAGCAACATAAACAAGGCACATGCTTTGCCTTAGATCCTTTTAGGAACCTGGAACATTAAGCATAGCATCTGGAAACTGTGCTAATGAAATACAAGAGTAATGAGTGTCCTAAAGTCCTAATTTGGATATTTCTTAGTAAAGTTGCTGAAAAAGAGGAAAGCTCAGCATTCTAGAACGATGTCCCCAGGGAAAGAGCAGCAGCCTATCATGGCACACATTACCTCTGCCCTGAGTTCACCCATCTGCTACACTCTGAAGAATGCCACAGGGAAAACAACAAGCATGTGGAACAGGGCTAATAACAGCAATCCTGTCCATATTAGAAACTAATTATCACCCTTTCCCTATTAGGAGCAGTACTTCCAGGATTATATGCAATTCACCCTATTGAATGCAGTCTAGAATTTAACACTCAAAACAGTGGTTCTAATATTTCTAAACTGCTGATTATGAGATCATAAAAAATCAGGACTTTTGTGTCCTTATAAATGTATAAGACCACACCTCTGAAAGAGGGAAGAGGGCCAGAAAAGATAGAGAGCCTTATATAGGTTAAACTTGACAATAAAATTGAATAATAATTATGATTAAGTGTATAATTCTATACAAAAAAGACAAAATACTTTGACTTTCATATCAAATTATTGAGGATATTCTGAAAATAACATCATGAAATCTTACTTATCTCCACTGACCTGTTGAAAAATACATCTCCTTTTACCAGAGATATCAGGAACAGGAATATATAAGCAGTAATTAAAAGAGAAAACCTCATCTGGATGAAAAAAAATTTTCTGAGGTGTTTACTAAGTTGTTTTTTTAACTTAAGTTTAAAAATGAACAAGATCATTGCAATACCACAGACATTTAACTGTAGCAGTTTTTCCTGCTGGATATATTTTAATAGACAACCTTTATCCTGCCTAAGCCAAGAAAAAAAATGCTTTTTGACATTTATTTTTAGCTGCTTTATCTCTACCCTCTTCCTGGCCCTCACCCTATTCACAGCCACGTTTAGCAATAAACTCTTTCTTGTATAATCCCATCCCCGGCCATTGGAGAAATGGGTAGGAAACGGGAGACACTAGCTGGGTCAAAGAAACCTAAATCTGGAATGGTAGCCCCTCCCTTCAAGGTCAAAGAAGCGCCTTCAGATATATCTAATACCTCTTCCAAAGTCCCCTTTCCTACTATACTGGCTTCCTGTGAAGGCAGAATTAAGTTCACTTCAGAACTCAGTTAACTCTTCTATTGGAGAGACAGCAGGTGCCACATTTTACTAAGACAAGGTCAGCCCTCCCTCCAGGAGCCAACAAACTGCCTCCTACAGCAATAAGTCTAGGATTCCAATCTGGGTCTCCTGGGTTTTAACACACAGGCTGGCTCAGTGCCTTGAGGTAGCAGTGTCAAGGATTGTTAAAGAATGACTCAGATGGATGCATGCACACACACTCACGATAATGTAAACAAAAAGAAAGAAAAGTATTCTTTAATGCAAAAACTGTCATCCTACCAACTCTAAGTTCAGCTTCTAAAATGATCCACTGACACTATTCCAAACATCATTTTAAGCATATTCTTTCAAATCTTTTTTCTAAAAAAAAAAGGTTTTTATATTTTTTTTACATTTACATTTTACATTCCTAGGATAGCACAAAAATATAGGATAGCACAAAAATGGTAGCAATTTAAAATGTAATGTTATGATTATATTCAGGTATAATACACTAACATATTGAACTCATAGCCTACCACATATAAAATGTAAATCTTGCTTAGTGTTCATGACCCTCAGACTTCCCTAATCACTCATCAGTCAAGTTCTGACATTTCTTTCTTTATATAAAGAGAAGAGACAATCAGTTTTCATTCCTTTAAACACCTCTGTTGAGTTTACAAAGCCCTTAACTTTAAAATTACTGTTTCAGAATCACTGTGATATGTCTAGAGTAAATTCATGTTTCTTCCAAATCAAGAATAGCATGAGAATTATGACAGATTATCTAAACATATTTTACGCACATCAAAATTACTTTCACATTTATAACAGCAGATTAACAGTCATATTTCATAGTATACTTTCTGAATAAACTAGCTATCACTATAGTAAAAAATAAAACTAGTTTTCTAAATATAGCAATAATTTTTAAAAATTTTTGATCTGTGCAATTGCAGAGAAAACCTTAATCTCAAATAACAAAAATTTATTTGACCTTTCTCTAACACAATCCTTTCTGCTATACTTAAGTGATCATTAGAAAATAAACATTTAATTCAAAACAATAAATAACTTCAATACATTTGACCACTATCACAGATGGTATCTTAATTTTTTCATCCTATAATTTCTACCTTTGTAACCATAAATGGCATGAATAATCTGCATTTGTTCTGAAATACCAAATTACCTTTACAAACATATATAGCAACATATTGGCATATATATTGGAGTGGAAATATTAAGGCCTACATAAATATGGCATGATAAATGAAATTTATTTTGAAATTATAAGGCTTTTTTAAAAATCATGATTATTATGAAGAAAGAAAAATTATTACAGATGGGTTTAATTCTTATAACTATCAACAAAATGGTTTTTTAAAACTAACTTCTGTAATATTGTGTCTAAAAGAATCCTTTCAAATTACAAGTTGAAACACCATGCCTAGAGGGAAGTACTATATATACCTGGTATATTTCTATTCAATTTTAAGATTTATTGTTATATGCTAATAAATTATAACATGCTGTTGTTTAAATCCATGTCAAATAATAATGTAAATACTGCAAAATAATATGTAATGGTCTATGGATACTTAACACAGATTGGAGTTTTATATAAGCAAAAAAGATCTACTGCCTTGCATTGTTGACACCCATAAACCTCTAGACCACTGCTTTGCTTCCTCATCTTGATGGCCTGTGTTCTCCACCTAATGGCCAGTTCAATTGAAAAATTAACCAAGCTACAAGATTTTTCTTGCCCCACTTGATAGCAAGGAGACAAGGGAAGGGGCACAGAGAAAGGAACTTAAAGCCTAATTTAGTCGAGACACAAACCACTCTTCACAGCCTAACAGCAATATTTAGAAGCAAAGAATTAATCTCACTTAATGCTGGATTTACTACTCTTCCCAAGCAAGCATCAACAGCCTTATCCTCAAAAACATAGCTTAATTTAGAGAGACTAATATTGCAAATCCAAGTGCTTCCTGTGATCAAAATCAAGCCTCCTCATTTGATCTAAAGACAAATTAATTTGAAGAGAGGATATACCTTTAAGGCTGTCTGCCCATTACCTGAAAACAAGTTTCCCTCTCTAAATTTCCCTTATAAATTTTCCTAGTATAATAACCATATGCTTATTCATGTATCCTGAAATGTTGAGTATGTATTGCATAGATTTACTGAGCAAAGATGAATGGCCATTTCCTCTCATGTTGGAAGTCTTCCCTGCCCTCCCTTATAAAATACAGAGACGTGTATTTAGTAAAATCAAGCAGAGAAAAACTCTTTGTGTATATGGCTATGCAAAGTATCTTCAGTAAACCTATTCAACAGTCTCCTTTTTAAACTTTAAAAACTAATTTACTCCCAAAAGATACGTGGTACATTTAGTAGATTATAAACCTACTGCTAGATTTCTATTTCTGGTCTCTGCCATAATAAATACCATGGGTTTAAGCTGAGCTGCTTTTTTGACTTAAAAGATTTTTTTACGCAGTCAGCAACTTACAACAGGACATACTGTAATACCAAAATGGAAACTACTTAATCAACACTTCCCTCATGGAAACACAGATCATACATAACAGACACACAGTCACCATACAGCTAAAGTTCCATAAAGATCAAGTAGAAAGTAATTGTATTTTCATTTAGAGCAACAAGCCAAGTTTCTACTCTGACATTTCCATTTATTTAATTTCAATCAACACTGATTTCTGCCCCTATTCACCCATCTTCACTCACCCCATTAAAAAAAAACCATTGGAAATACATAGTAAACTAAATGCTTAATAATCCCTATTTTTCAAAAGCTTAACTTCTTTGAACTAAAGATTCTCAGAATTGCTCCAATCTTGCTTACATTATTATTTGCTTATAAAATGCTTCTTCAATCTTTAAAAAAAAACCATAGAAAAAAACATATAAGGGGCAGCTGGGTAGCTCAGTGGATTGAGAATCAGGCCTAGAGACGGGAGGTCCTAGGTTCAAATCCGGCCTCAGACACTTACTTCCCAGCTGTGTGACCCTGGGCAAGTCACTTGACCCCCATTGCCTACCCTTACCACTCTTCCACCTATAAGTCAATACACAGAAGTTAAGGGTTTAAAATTAAAAAAAAAAAAAACATATAAGAACCCATGACTGAATCAACCAAAGCATAGACAACCTGCATGGTATAGTGGGAAAGAAACAAGAATAAGAGTCAAGGGTGGATTTTAATCCCAGGTTTGCCATTAATTTGTTTTACTTCTCTGGGTCTCTGTTTCATCATCTTATAAAATACAGCAAGAGAACTAGATGATATTTAAGGTCCCATCTAAAGCTAAAATTCTATGATTCTATGACCTAAAGTTTCAGAATTTTTTACCTATGTAAAATTAGGTAAGGAATAGTGAAAGATCAAAAATTTATTGCTGACTGCTCTTAAAACTTTTCTCACTTCTATCTACCAAGCCTACACTCATCCTTTAACATAGTCAAATCTTCCAGATAACACTTGTTGGCCCCCATACAACCTCACATAGGCTTTTCCACCTGCAATGTCTGAATTTATCATGCTGAAATAATCAAAGGCACCATTAGTTAGTGAGACCTTCATTTAAACAGAGATAAGACTCCCTCATAATGAAATTTAAAATCACATAAAACTTGAGGTGATCCTTAGTTCTAAAAGCTATGCCAGCAAAGTACAAATTCTCAAAGGTTTCATCTAGCTTGAGAAACTTTGAGTATGACTTTACCAATGGACTTCTCATCTGTTCTCCAAGACCACCCTAGCCTTTAAAAAAAAAAAACACAACCTTTTTTTTAAGTCTATATTTTTGACACTTGGCTTCCTTTATCTTTCCCAATCTAGAAGGAAAGCAACAGCTTTCCTGCCTAAACTCAGATCTGCTCTTTTTGTAACCTAGGTCAGTTCACCCTTTCTGAGTTTATTCCCAACCCAATCTCCCCAAATATGTGACATACTCTGTGCAAGGATCCCGTTGACTTAGCCCTACTCCTAAACTCAAGGGATCCACTAACCTCGGTCACCCTGAAGACTAGGAGTTACAGGTAACACCACATCCAGTACTAGCCATATAATCATGGCCCAAGGCTTGGCCACTAAAGGAGGGATATTCTTAGCCACAGAAATTGATATTAAGGAGTGAAAAGGTACAAAAAGATTTCAATCAACATATATTTAATAAGTACCTACCATGTACAAAACACTGTGCTAGGCAACTGGGGATAGCAATACCAAAAAATAAAATTTTTTTCTGCCCTCAAAGAATTTTCATTCTATTGAGAGACTGTGATCTGAGATAAAAGATAGCATTAAAAGTTAGTTGGACCTGACTTCCCATCAACATGGCTTCCAGAACAGAAAGCAGACCACCCAGTTCCCACATACTGCTTCCATCAAAATTCTGAAGTTTATATCACACCAAATAATGAGCAAATTAAATGAGGTGACTGAATAGCATGAATGGTTAGCCAGAAGCTTAGATTCCAGAGCAAGGAGGCCTCTTGGTGTAAGCAGAGACCAGTCAAGGGCATTTCTAACCTGCAAGGCAATATTGCTAGAGGTAACAAGAGCAGAGATAACTCCTTAGAAATCCCTAATATGCTCCAGTGAGGATCTTGAAAGCCCAGTTAGAAGTGTCCACGAACAGCTATTAAACATGCTCTAGCATTCTGACTAGGGTACCTTAGTTACTGTCCTTCCACTGTCCTAAGATTTCATAGATGACTCTGAAGATCCAGCTTTTTGAATCTCAAATACCTCAAGAGATGATGGACAATTCAGGAATCTAGGTAATCCAGGGAAAAGCCAAGAAGAGCCAACCATTCCATCCAAAAGCTCAGTAAGGGGATGTAGTACACAGAAGGAAAAAAGGGACATCTGACCTTGGCTCAAGGCTCCAATTCAGGAACTAGAAGCTCAAGGAACAATCAAATCAAAACACCAAGCAGGACCAAAAATAATTGCAAATCAAGAGTCCAAAAAGGGATTATATAGTTAACTCTATAATAACTACAAAAAGCAATTTGAAATAAAAAGTAGATTTTCCACAATAATAAAATGCCTATTTAGGGGGAAAAAAGAAGGAAGATGTTGAAAGATTTTGAAAAATGAAATGAAAGCTTTAAGAGGAAAGACCTAGAACGCAAATAGATTAGAAGAGAAAAGTGGTAAGCTTTACGAAGAAATGGATTCCCTTATGGACTGAACAAAAATCAATTGCTTCATGAGAAATAAATAGTAAAGCAAAGTATTTTAACAAAATCAAAAGATTCTTGAAAACTGGAGAAAATGTAAAGGATCTGTTTTCAAAAAGAACTGACTTGAAAACCAGGTTGAGATGCAATTTAAAAGTTATTAGACTACCTGAAAGCAACACTTTTTTTAAAAGCATTGATATTATATATTTCAAGAAATCATAAGTAAAAACTGCCCAGATTGACTTGAAGCAGAGAACAAAATGAAGCCTGAGAGAATTTACTGAAACCCCCAAAGAAGGAATATCATGACCAAAATTTAAAGTTCCCATATTAAAGACGAAATGCCATCACGCATCCAAAAAAGGAGTACTAGTACCAGAGAGCTATATTAAGGATCACACAAAAACTGGCAGCTTCTAATAAAAATGGGAGGAAATCTTGGAATACAATGTTGCAAAAAGCAAAAGAAATGGGCTTATAACCAAAAATAACTTGCAAAATATATTGCAAAACTGAGTATAATACTTGAGAGGAAGAATGGAACTTTAAAGAAATAGAGGACACTTAAGCATTTCAGATGAAGAGATTTCATCTGAGTAGTAATTTTGAAAGACAATCACAATTTATTTGCACATTTAGAAGGAGCTGTATGATGATATGATTTTAACATTCTAGTTGGAGGAAAAAAGTGTCTCTTTTTAATACTAATGTCTTCAAAAAGTATTGAGGGAGTTAAATAAAAAACAGAGGTTTGGGGAGTGAAATGACTTTTGAGGATTTCAAGAGGTAAAAAAGGATAAAAAGGAATACACTAGTGTAAGAAGGAGGAAAAAGGGGTAGTATTCTTTCATAATCTAAGAATCAGAGGAAGGAGTGTTAGCAATAGAGGTGCCCCTCGGAAAAAAGGCCACTGAAATGTTTTAAAAGGAACAAAAGAGAGCAAAGGAAGTTCAGAAACACAAACAAGCAAACAGCTTTCATAGTGATATATAGAATTTATTTTATATATATACACACACATACACATATAAACACATATATATTTAAAAGTAATTAGTATAAAATGGAAACTCATGGTTTTAAACAGAATCTTCTTGTGTATCCATTAATGCATGGAAATATTCTTTTCTATAAAATTCAGAATAAAAATAAATTGGAAAAGAAAGAAAATTTTTAAAAATTGACTGTGTCAAATCCATAGGTCACTGAAAATGACTGTGCAAAGACAGGCTTTTTCTGTACTAAAAAACAACTACTTAAATACCTCAACACAGCTATCACTGCAGTTCAGGCTCCCATCAACCTACCTCCTGGACTATTAAAATAAGCCTGCAATTGATCTGCCTGTGTCCAATATCTCCACTCTCCAATATATATTCAACAGAACTTCCAGAGCAATCTTCTTAAACCATAGGTCTGACCATATTACTCCTCTGCTCTAGAGGTTTCTGTAGTTCCCTATTGCTTCTAGGTTAAAGAAACTCCCCAACTTCACATTTAAAGTCCTTCAAATCTGACTTTGGTCTACCATTCCAGCTTTATTTGACATTACTCTCCTTCACACACTCTGTTCTAGACATACCAGCCTATTTGCAAAATCCCATGTCTTTGCAAAGATCGTCCATGCCCAAAATGTGTTCCATTCATACCTCCACCTCATGGAATCCTCAGTTCAGGTGCCCCTTCCTACAAGACTGATACTCCTCTATCAGGTTTAATGTGGTCTTCCCTATTTCAAATGATTTTCTGTTTATGTATTTGTGTAAGTGTTATATTTCTTGGCAGAATGTAAGCTCCTAAAGGACAAAGACTGTTTTCTCTCATCACTGCATCTCTATATATACATAGTAGGTACTTAAATATTTGTTGAACTTGACCTAGTTCAATTCAACTGAAATAGTTCCTTTTTAATGCTACTTCGACTCAATGATGGAACCACTGGGGGTAGGGGGTGGGGTGGGGGGAATTGTGGTTACAAGCTTATGTCTGAGAGTACAAATAGAGTTTTTAAAATAACAAACAAAAAAAGAGAAAAATTTGATAGTGGCAACATATTGCTACTACTTATCTGCCTGGATAAATTAACCAGCTTCAATGAAAATCATCCACTAAGCACAACACATAAAGACCCATGGGGAAGTAATATTAATTAGGCTTCTGACTCATACTTTTAAATAATTTTATGCAATACTGCCCATCCAAAGACTTCATCCTTTTTATTTCCTCTACACAAAGTCAAAGCTCACTTCCTAAAGAAGCAGTCTTCCTGCATGAATCAGCATATATTGACCTCAGAAAGTTTGTACACTTGCTGCTGTCAGCAAAGAAGAAATCTAAGGGCATAAAGGAAAAGTTTAGAGTTAGTAAAAGAAGGAGAACTTGGCATTTAGGAATTTGTGCAAAGATACAGTGTTTTTGAGTTTGAGAAGTTTCCTTAAAGACAGACAAGTATTTCAACCCAAAGAATGCTTATTTGACTATACTTGGCAACTGTTCCCTACCAGTGTTTCTTCTATTGCCTACCACAATATTGTAAAAGTTATTTTAAAGAGAAGACTTGTTACCACTGATCTGTACTCCAGGTGATTAGACAGCTATAAAAAAAATCCAGAATTTCCAAGGTGCCTCAGCAATGCTATATAGAATGTTCAGTTTTGTAGGCAATACACAACAGGTTTTACCCCTTTTAGAACATTTGAGACTTCATGGGATTTTCTATAACATGAGAAGAATGAATCTCCAATAATCTAGCCCAAAAGTAAAATTTGTATAATTGTATTCCACTTACTAAATTACATTTTTCCACTGTTTCAACTTTCTATTTTCTATCTTAAATTTTTCCTTTTTTTCTATTTTCTTTATTATTTTTTCCTTATTAATTTTCTATGTTAAACCACATGGTAGCCCTAATATGTGCTACTCCATTAGTGATTACATTCCTTCCTAGATAGATTCTCTTTCTGCAATGAGTGAATTATTTCATGTGTTCAAAGTGAACAAAAGTAGGGAAAAGTAGGTAATCCCTCTCCTCTCTCTTCTGTAGGTGTGGATATGTCTGTCTGGGAAATGAGGGAGAGGTATAATGGAAGAGAGATCAGGGGAGTTTGTAGAAGGGTTGGCTGGAAGGAGAGAACAAAAGAAGAAAAGAGATAGAAAAAAACACACAAAAACGTGGACTCAACTGCCAGCAAAGAGGTCTCACCTGTGAACCACAACCACTTAAGGAACTTGCACCAGGGGAAGACTGGTTTAGAATCAGAAACCAATAGGAACACTTTAAATGAGAATGGGAAAGATCAACATAGCAAAGAGCCATGACATAGAAAAGCAACCTGAACCTACTAATCCTTCATAGGTAAATTATTGCATATGATTTTTATATGCCTCAGGGAAATATTCCCTGCTTTCCTGTTATCTCCAAGGTCTTTCTCCTTACAGGAGAAGTATGTTTTTAAAAGAAGACTATGGTTTTAGATCTGAAGGACTACATAAGTTCCTAGGAAATTTCATTTAGATTCAATGGAGGGTAGGATTACTTGACTCTTGAGCAACACCAAGTTCTTTCCCCTTTCTGTGCAATCCTCCCTAAGGTGGTATTGTAGGTCTAGAGGACCATTTATGCCTGAGAAAGAGGGAAGCCTATAAAGAGGGGTAAGGGAAGTTATCTTGACTGTTTATACAAGTTGATACAGTTCCTTTTGTATTTTGGTCATGTTTAGAGGAAATCTGTCCTTTATTTCCTCTTTTGTTAGCTTTAATGCTTACATGCTCTTAGAGAAATGTAAGTCAAATATTTATTCCCCCAAAAAAAACCCTAGGTAGGGGCATGAGCCAAAGATATTTTAGAGAGAAGCCTTCAAGTTTAAACATAGTCTATATGCCCAGAGCTTTGGAAAGAGGCCACAACCAAAATGCCTTTGTACTACTATACAAAAACATGTCTAACTCCTTTGCAATTAATAGCACATTGGCATATATATATATATATATATATAAACATCCTTATTTTATAGGGGCAATATGATATATTGAAAGAACATTGGAATGAATCGAGAGAAATCTGAGTTTGAATCTTGATTATACTATATGATAGTAAATAGACAACTTTGATTGGAGAGGATAATGTCTGAAGAAGAAGAATCAATTTAGATAGAGGTAGAGAACTAAATTGTGAAGAGCTTTAGATACTAAAGAGAGAAATTTACATTTTATCTTTTAAGCAATGAATAGTTACTGAAACTTCTTAAGCAGGGTAGTGAAATGGTCAGAACTACACATTCAGAATATCAATTTGAGAACTACAAGGAAGATGAATCCAAGAGAGGCAGGTAAATTTAAAAAGTATTCCAATAGTTCAAGAAAGAAATGATGAGGGCCAGGGTAAATAGAATAAGGGAAAAGGACAAAGGTAAAAGATGTTGAGTAAGTGGACAAAAACTAAGACAGTAATGGATAGAGGGTAGAGTGGAGGTTGTAAGATAAAGCAATGAGTATAACTCATAAGTTGTAATTCCCAGTGACTGGGAAAATGGTAATGCCTTCAAGAGAAAGAGGCAAGTAATGAAGAGGAATAGTGGTGCCCTCAAAAGAAGAAGGAAATGAGAAAATGGAGTAGAGTTCTGGTGAGAAGAAAATTAATTCAACTTTTAACATGGAGAGTTTGAAATGTGTCTGGGAAAGCCATGTGACCATATCTCTGGCATACCCAGGTAGTAATACTGGACTGGAGCTCAAGAGAGAGATGAGTGTTAAATCTATAGTCAGGAGTCACCCACATAAAAAGAGCTGAGATGGTGGCAGAGCCAAGATAGCAATGTAAAGGCAGGAGCTCACCTGAGCTCTCTTAAATTCTCCTCCCAAAAATTTTAAAATAATGCCTCAAAATGAATTTTAGAATTGCAGAATTAAAAAAAAAAAAAGATGGAGCATAGGACAGGAAAGCACTGATCACACCTCTCCTTAGATCATAACACCCTTGAATAGCATTGGTGAACCTTTTCCAGGTTTGAGTGCCCAGAGGGCAAATTTGAGCCATAATTTAAAAAAAAAGTCTAGACACCATCTTTCAAGAAATTATCAAGGAAAAATATCCTGCTATCCTAGAACTAAAGGGTAAAATAGAAATTAAAAGAACCCACCAATCACCTTCTGAAAAATGAAAACTCTCAGGAATATTTAACCAAACTTCAGAGCTCCCAGGTCAAGGAGAAAATATTGCATGCAGCCAGAAAGAAAAGATTCAAGTATTTCATAGTTGAGATAACACAAGAGTTAGATACTACAATAAAGGATAAAGGGGCTTGGAATATAAATGATATTCTGGAGGGCAAAAGAGGGCAATCAAGAATTCCCTACCCAGCAAAACTAAGTATAATCCTTCAAGGGAAAAAATACCTATGAAATAAAAAAAATACCTATGAAATCATAAGACACCTATGAAATAAAGGACTTTCAAGCATTCCTGATAAAAAGACCAGAATTGAATAGAAAATCTTCCTTTCAAAGACAAAATGCAAAAGGAACATAAAAAAGCAAACAAGAAAGAAAAGTCATGAGAGAGTCAATAAGGTTACTGTTTACATCCCTAGATAGGAAGATAGCACTTATGTCTCATAACTTTATTATTATTAGGGCACTTAGAAGGAGTACACATAGAGGGTAAGAGTATGAGTTGAATATGATGCAATGGTATTTTTAAAAAAATAAAATTAAGAGGTGAGAAATGAATGCATTACGATAAATGGGAAGGGAGAAGCAGAATGGAGTAAATTATCTAACATAAAAGTAGAAAGATAGAATTTTTACAGTGGAGGGGAAGATGGGGGAGGGGAATGGCAGACAATGCTTGAACCTTACTTTAATCAGATTTGACACAAAGAGGGAAACATACACACTCAGTAGGGTGTATAAATCTATCTAACCCTATGAGGATGGAGGATATGGAGATTGATAGAATAGAGAGAAAACTGGAGAAGTCAGTGGCCAGAAGAACAGGGTGAAAGGAAAGCGAGAGAGAAAGGATAAATGGAGAAAATAAAGAGGGAAATATACAGTAATAATAACTGAAAAAATTTTAGAGTAAGTTTCTCTGATATGGGCCCCATTTTTTCAAATATATAGAAAACGGAGTCAAATTTATAAGAATACAAGTCATTGCCCAATTGATAAATGGTCAAAGGATATGAATAGACAGTCTTTAGATGAAAAAATCAAATCTATTTATAGTCATATGAAAAATGTCCTAAATCATTAATAATTAGATAAATGCAAATTATACCAACTTTGAGGTTCCACCTCACACCTATCAGAATGGCTAAATCTGAAAAGGAATATCACAAATGTTAGAACAGATATGAAAAAAGAACTAAAGAACTGTTGATGGAATTGTGAACTATACAATCATTCTGGAGAACAATTTGGAACTAGACCCTAAGGGTTATAAAACTACACATACTTCTTGATCCAGCAATACCACTAGTAGTTCTGTATCTCAAAAAAAAAAAGGAAAAGGACTTATATGCACAAAAATATTTATAGTAGCTCTTTTGTGGTGGCAAAGAATAGACTATTTTATTCTTTTAATGACTACAATATCGATAAATTAATGTCTTACAAAGTTTTTCTATCACTTTATTTTGTTTGTTTGAAACATTTTCAAAGATAAGACCTCATTCTTTTTCACAACTGCTCTCAATACCATCAAACAGCTCTCTATAATCCAACTGCAGATTACTCACAGTCAATTTTAAAGGCTGAGTTGTCTTCTCCTTACTGTATAACTCTCTCCCAATCATCTCACCCCACTGCATACGTCAAAGATAATTCAGAAGGTAAATCTACTCAAGGAAAAGCAGATAATGCATTCCAAGACCAAATATAAATGACTTTTAGATTATGGGCTATTTTGGATTAGCAGAGCCACTGTTTCCCCTCAATTAGCATTAGGCTGGATTTGTTTTAAATCAATTCAATTTAAGCCATGACTTAAAATAACTTTTAAAATCACATTTAAAAGATGTTGATTAATCGATGTTTTGTACAAAGAATATCTTCTTCTTGATTGTTACCTAAATATATATTCTCTTGAGCTAAGAGAAATGTAAATTCTCTTAAAGATCATATCTGTATAGTTAACATATTTTACATAACTCATCTTATTTGATCTTCACAAAAACCCCATGAGGTAGGTTTGAGCATGAATTATTTCCTCTATTTCTGAGGATGAGAAAACTAAAGTATACTCAGATTAAATGACTGTCTTCAAGGTTTACAACCATAAATTAATGAAGTTAGCTTTCAAATTCAGGGTGTCTGACACCAAATCCAAGGCTCCTTTCACTACCTTCCACTAAATTTCAATAAACAATATGCCCCATAAGATGGTGATGATTTATTTAGATTTTGTTGTTGTTCAGTTTTGTCCAGCTCCTCATGACTACATACAAGGTTTTCATGGCAAAGACACTAGACTGATTTGCCATTTCCTCCTCCAGTAAATTAAGGCGAACAGAGGTTAAATGACATGTCCTAGGTCACAAAGCTAGTGTCTAAGGTTGGATCTGAATTCAGGTCTTCCTGACTCCAAGTCCAATAAGCTATCTCACGAGCCACCTCACTGCCTCAAAATAACTCTATAGTGGTCACTCTTATTTTGGGAAACCATAATCATTAATATTTTAGGAGGAGAAGTACAATCAGAAAATAAAATGGATAGATCAGTCACATGATGAAAATGGGCAACAACAGATGGGCAGACTGAGTGCTGAAAGAATTATAAAAGGCTCAGAGTAAGATTTCAAATTAGGTAGAATATCTACCGCCATCTTCGTGGAAGTTTGTGGGAGCACATAGGCAAAAAAATTACACAAAATGAAAAGGAATGGTTGGCTAGGGGTCTAAATCACTAAAGGGAATAACTATCAATGACATCATGGGCCCAATCAAGTCTAAAATTTCATTAATAATTAAAAGAAAAAGGGGCAGCTGGGTAGCTCAGTGGAGTGGGAGTCAGGCCTAGAGACAGGAGGTCCTAGGTTCAAACCCGGCCTCAGCCACTTCCCAGCTGTGTGACCCTGGGCAGGTCACTTGACCCCCATTGCCCACCCTTACCACTCTTCCACCTATGAGACAATGCACCGAAATTAAGGGTTTAAAAAAAAAAAGAAAAGAAAAAGAAAAAGCATAATTTTCTGATAACAAAGCTTAGAGCAAGTTAAAATCTGTATTGTAATTTAAAATGTTTTAGAATTTAATATTAATAAATAAATAATAAATGTTTAAAAATTAATAAAATAAAATGTGTTAGAATTTAGAGTGACTCAGAAGGAAGAGATGTGTTCTGATAGTTAAATGAGTTTTTAAATACTGTTGGGTAATAAATATCTATCCCCAAATTAAATATACCCTTTGGAAAAAAAAAAAAAAAAGAAAGCTTTAAAAAAATCTTAAGGGGGCAGCCTCAGTGAACAGAGGCAGGCCTGGAGATGAGAGGTCCTAGGTTCAAATCTGGCCTCAGACACTTCCCAACTGTGTGACTCCGGGCAAGTCACCAAACCCCCCACTTACTAGCCCTTACCAGTCTATTGCCTTGGAACCAATATATAGTACTGATTCTAAGATGGAAAATAAAGGTTTAACAACAACAACAAAAATCTTTAGGGATCCACTTCAATATTTTGCTTAAAGTCACTGATTAGTGGTAAGGAACTTTTGTTCATTGTTGATCAGTTCATTATTACTTGGAAGTTGTTTATTAAGAACTCTTAGAACCTTTTAAAAAGAAACAAAAAAAATGGTAATCAGTTACTAGACCGAAGATATTTTTTTCTAAATCAAAGAGCAGGTGCAACCAAGAAGTTCCACCAAGAAGTTCCAGGATACTTTCTAAATTGTGTCTCTTACTATTTCATTTCAACCTTATCACAAAATTACAATATTTATCAGTCGATCACTTTGACATAGCATCGATATCCTTCTTTAGCCATTTAGGGCTATTTCAGTCATTTCTATAGAAATGTAGCAAATGTAGCAAAAGCATCAAATTAAGGGCTTTTCATGCAGTACCATATGTGGCAACATGCCGCGCATTCAGACTTTAAATCTAGCTCCTCATCATCCTAGTGACTACTTTCACTGGGTTCATCATGTACATCGTATTCAGAACCAAACTTGTGCAGAAGACAACATACAATGGGAAAGGAGGTGGACCAGCTGTGTGATGAGGAGAGACTGAACAGATGGGCAGGATCTACCATAGCTACTGCTACTCTAGCTGCACTTTCTTCCACTTTCCAGGGAAAGCGATGGGCTAGGAGCCAACCCAGACTACACAAGTAGCTTGGTCTCTATGAGTGACAGTCATTTTATATCCATAAGTTTAAAGTCAAAACTAGATTAAATGAAAGGTCAACTTAGTCCTCAAGAAATGGACCTTATGATTTAACAAAAAAAGAACCCCTTGTACTGACTGAACCCTTTGAGATTTCCATGATGTTAATTCTCAGAATAACCCTATAATTTTACAGATGAGTAAACTAAGGATAAGAGAAGTTTTTTTTCTTGCCCCAGGTCACACAGCTAGTAAGAATCAAAGAGAGAATTCAAAGCCTACCTTCCAGATTCTAAAGCTAAGAAGGATTCTTCTCTTCATGCTGGACTACGCTGCTTTATTTTTTGAGCTTTTAAAAATGTATTTGTATAAGAGGAAGTGCTATTGTAGCCCTTCTATATACAGACTAACCAATGAACAGAATTTCACATCTTAAAAAAGGATATGGGATCACATACCCTTCAAGACTCATAATCCCCAACTATTTCTGGATGCCACCCTTTTTTTCCTCTCAGCTTTCAGAGCACAGCAGCTGTTTGTAGTTGTAGATGCTTAGCTAAAGATCAATTGGGTCCATGAACTTAATAGTACCATGCTATTACCACTACACAGCATTACAGTGGATCATTTTTTTAATTTAAATTTAATTGTATCTGGTGGTATATATATATAATCCATGCTACAGTCCTAGGGACTTAGATCCATTTGAGTTTAGGAGATCTGAACTGCAGAAAGCTAAACCAGGAGTGCACAGGAAGTAAAACACAATATGGTAAGCCCCCCAAGAAATGAGCAACTGCTAAGTCCCTGTCTAAGGAGAAGCAAATCAGCCCACGTCAGAAATGCGGGAAGTCAAAATTCCCAAAATGATTAGTAGAGGGATCAGCCCCATTGGTGGCTATTTAATTTACAGCCTGGTCCATGAAGAGAGATTCAATCTCAAAAAATATATTGTTTTAATAAACAAATAAAAGTTACTTATTGTGAAACCATAGGATTTTTAGAGCAGGAAGAGAATTTGATGACTTCCAAATCCAATGGCTCCTTAAACTTTTCAAGTATGAAGGATGCTTCTTAATATTGAAAACTGACAGACTCTCAAGTGGTAGAAGTCATACTATTAGTATCTGTTAATTGCAAAAATATATAATGGCAAAATTATTTTGGTTATGCTGTTAAACGAAGTTATATTTTGTTCATTAAACAGAAAAAAAGTCATATTTCATTCTGAAAGGCCAGTAAAGGAAATGTTTCCTATGGGACCTGATTGAAGCATCAATAATAAAAAACTGCCAATACAAAAATCCATTATTTAACCTGCATATTTTGTTGGAACTAAATAAAGATCAAAATGACAATGCTTCATGCACATATGGATTCAAACATCCCTTGCAATAACGCCACAGCTCCCCAGGGGTTCTCAGCCTACAGGTTGGGAACCACTGATCTAATTCAACCCTTATAAGTATCTGAGAAAAAATCAATTAAATACTTTTCATTAAGTGGCAGACTTTCTAAAAGCTGAAAAATATATGGACAGATACATTTTAGGTTCAGTTTCCTTGATTACTAATTTTTTAATCCAACAAAGAAAAGTATGTATTAAGAATATCTATAGTTAAATGCACAGTGTGTGCAGTACAGTAAATTAAGTTCTCAGATTAAGATCAAAGTTAAATCAAGGTTTAGAAAGGGGAATGATAATAGAAGTACAATAAAATTAACTCAAAGAACACAGGTAACATCTATAAATCAATGAAGGGTTTTAAGCTTAGAATTTTGTAATGTGAGGATAAAAATCATTATTTTAAAAATTATACAAATAAAAGACTTTCATTTTAATAATCTGGGTTAAAATTTTAACTTTTTCATTAATTTTTTTAAAGAAAAAGCTGTAGAGATAGTTCTCATTTAAGAGAAGCTAAACATAACAGCAATAACTTCTAATTATTGATTAACTGTCAGATGAAGTGATAATCTAGCATTCTTCTTTTAAACTAAAAAACCATTTAAGAACAAAATTCAGGATAGGGAACAGGAAAAAGATCAGTATAGAGAAGCCATTTATGATTCCTATATTGATCAGGAAAAAAGTCTGTCTAGTTTTTGTTTTAAACATCTTTCCTATAACCAAGAAGTTATAAACAAATATAATAAAATTCTAGATGCATTAAAATAAATATATTGGTGCAAACTCTGAATCAGCTTAGTCTACTACACAGCTCAGAACTTTCACGCTTAAGTGATCCACTGGCTGCTGGCTTCAGCCTTCTCTGCTATAAGGGATTAAAGGTCTGTGCCACTATGCCTGGAAGTAGCTAGCTATCTTTTAAAAAATATGAACTTTATATTTGTATTGTGAAGAAAACATCTACTTTGACAATCAGTATGTTTTAGGGTAAAGAACACTTGATTTGGAGGCATAAAAAAAATCCATGTTTGGGCCTATCTCTGGTCATTACTAGCTATATAACTTCAAGTCATTTATCTTTGCTAAAACTTTTCCTCATTTGTAACTGAGGAAAGAGTGACTACCTCAGAGAATTACCAATACTATCCTCCCAGTCACTATGGTGCAAAAACTTTGGTATCGTCCTCTAGTCCTACCTGTCTCAGTACCCATATCCAATGAATTGTCAAGTCCTGTCATTTCTACCTTCTTACTATCTCTATATGTCCCCTTCTCCCCTGGGGCACTACACTATCCTGGTGCCAGCCCTCATTACTTCATGCCTACACACTTCCATGGTCTGCTGATTGGTCTCTCAGACTCAAGTCTCTCCCCAACTCTAGTCCATCCTCCACTCAACTGTATGACGGATGAAAGATAAAACAACTGAAATGATTTGATGAGATTGTTTCTTTAACTATCATTAACCATCACAGCTGTCAAACTGATTTCCTAAAATCTAAGTCAGACCATATCACCACCTTGTTTTATAACCTCCAATGGCTCCCTATCAATGCCAAAATTAAATATAAAATCCTTTATTTGGCTTTTAAAGACCTTCATGAGACCCTACCTTTCTAGTCATCTTGACTCTTGCCTTGTATTTCTTTTTTGAGGCAGTGATACCAGCCTCTTTGCTGCTCCTCTCACACAACACTCCAAACTAAGATTTGAGTGTTTTCAACTTCTATCCCCCTGTACCTGAAATCCTCTCCCTCCTCATCCCCTAGCATCCCTCATATCTCAACTAATATCGCACCTTATGCAAGAAGTCCTTCTTGGTCTTCCCTAAACTTAGTGCCATCCCTCTGCAACTATTCACAATTTATCCTGTGTATAACTTGTTTGCACATAATTGTTAGTATGCTGTCTCCCTCATCAAATTATGAGCTGAAAGCAGACTATTTTTCCCTCTTTATATCCCCAGAATTTGACATCATTCCTGGTACACAGTAGGTGCTTAATAAATGCTGACAACTAATGGGTGGCTAGATGGCACAATGGATAGAGCACTAGACCTAGCGTCAGGAAAGACAAGTTCAAATCTAGCTGTGTGACCCTGGGTGAGTCACTTAACACTGCCGCAGTTTCATCATCTATAAAATGAGTTGGAGGAGACTTGTTAGAGGAGCCTTGGGTAGAGGAGCAAGCAAGGGGACCACCAGGAGGCTTGACCCTGAGAACAGCTAGACTTGAGACCTCAGGAGCCTAAAGAGCACTGACCAACCCTGGGTGCAAGGATAAAACTGAGAGGGCACAGGGCACTGTGACTCAGGGGAAAACTGCGTCACAGCTCGATAGGCAGTGAGCCTGTCTGCCTCACCCACACTTCTGACTAAGAAAGAAATAATAATAATGGCAAGCCATGTACAAGAACCCCTAAAGAGAAAGATCAAGAAATCTTTAACACTCAACAACTTTTACACAGAAAAAATCCAGACAACAGAGCAAACAGCAGAGGAGAACAAACAAGTAATCACATCCAAACCTTCCCCCAAAAATGAAAATTGGTCACAAGTTCTTGAAGAGTTCAAATCAGAGATCATGAGAAAGATGGAAGAGATTTGGCAAGAGAAGTGGGAAATAGCTCAAAAGGAAATTAACAGGCTTAAAAGCCAGAAATTCTCAACTGGAGAAAGATGCCCCAAAATCAAACGAAATGATAAATTGGAGGAAACCATGAAAAACAGAATAGACCAAATCGAAAAGGAAAATCAAAAGAATATAGCAGAAAACCAGTCTCTAAAGACAAGAATTGGGCAAGTAAAGCCAATGATCTCTCAAGACAGCAAGAACAAATAAAGCGAAGTCAAAAGACTGATAAAAAAGAAGGAAACATGAAATATCTCAATGAGAAATTGACAGATCAAGAAAACAGGCCTACAAGAGACAATGTGAGAATCATTGGTCTTCCTGAAAAAGCAGAAATTAATAGAAATTTGGACTCCATACTAAAAGAAATTATCCAACAAAACTGCCCTGATGTTCTTCAACAAGAGGGCAATATAGACATTGAAAGGATCCATAGATCGCCCTCTACACTAGACCCGGAAAAGACAACCCCCAGGAATATAATAGCCAAATTCAAGAACTTCCAAGTAAAAGAAAAAATTTTACAAGAAGCCAGAAAGAGACAATTCAGATATCAAGGAGCACCAATCAGGATCACACAGGATCTGGCAGCCTCCACACTAAAAGACCAGAAGGCTTGGAATATAATATTCAGGAAGGCAAGAGAACTGGGTCAACAACCAAGGATCACCTACCCATCAAAAATGACTATATACTTCCAGGGGAAAGTATGGGCATTCAACAAGATAGAAGATTTCCAAGTATTTGCACAGAAAAGACCAGGACTAAATGGAAGTTTGATATCCAACCACAAAAACCAAGAGAAACATGAAAAGGTAAATAAGAAACAGAGGGGAAAGAAAGAAAAATCTTATTTTTAAGTTTGCCTTTTTAAGGGCTTTAATAAGATCAAATTATTTGTATTCCTATATGGAGAAATGTTATGTGTAATTCTCTGTAGTGAACTCTATTCACTATTATAGTATTTACTATTATAGTAATTAGAAGAATTATTCATAGGGAGAGGTTTGGTCTAAGATGATACGAGGGGGGAAAAGGGGAGGGGGTGAATAGTAGATGGCATTAAGAGAAACTTGAATGAATAAGAAAAATAGGATATTCTATACCACACAAAGAGAGCAAGGGAAGGGGAGGAGATGAATACTATTATAAGAAGGAGAGGAAGAGAGCATTAATAGGTAATATTTAAACCTTACTCTCAGCGGAATTAACCCTGAGAGGAAAGAGTAGCTCTATCCATTGGGATTAAAGAATTCTATCTAACCCTACTGAGAAAGTCAGAAGGGATAAACCAAGGGGAGCAGGGGAATGGGGAGGTCAAAAAAAGGAGGGGAAAAGACTGGGGAGGAAATTCATTAGGCCTTAAAAATATAAAATTAGTTGGAGAAGGAAATGGTAAAAACCACTCCAGTATCTTTGTCAAGAAAACTTCAAATGGGGTCAAAAGTGTTGGACATACCTCAAACAACTGAACAACTAATGATGAGAGATAAAATGTGTAAAGTACTCCAATAACTTTTATGTACTAAGTTATTAGAATATCAGATAAGGTACTTTCAAATCTCATTAGCAATTTAAGTATGATATATCTCAATCTGATTTAAATAAAACATACTTTATTTTTAGTCTCTTCTTTTCTTTCCTTTGACAATGTCATCTGCTACCCCCACAGTTTCAACTATCACCTCCACAGAGATGATTCTGAATTTTTCTCTAGTTCTCAATTTTTTTAAGTTTTCAAATCTATATTTCTAATTAGCTACTATATATTCCACTGGGATGTCCTACCAGTGCCTCAAATTTAATCTTATGATCTTAAAAAAATAAAAACTCATGCTTTTCATCTTCCCTATCTCAATCAGTAGCATCACCATTTACCCAATCACTCATGCTCAAAACCCTGACATTATCTTCAACTTTTCCTCATCTTCCATGCTAAATTGGTTTAACAATCCTTTTCATTCTACCTGCATGAATTCTCCCAACAATCTCTAGCTCTCTTGCAAAAGCTCAGCATACTACTTCTATGTACATAAAGCTCTTCCTGAACTCCTAAGCTGCTAAAACCTCTCTTCTTCCTACCTCATTCTTTAGAATTCATTTTGTATGTTTTGCATATACTAGCATGCATAAATTGCCTTCCTCCAAAAGAATAATCACAAGATCCATAAAAGCAGGGACGTTTCATTTTTGTCTATGCATTCCCAATGTCTGGCATATAGTTGGCACTTACTAAATTCTTGTTGATTGATTGCCCCCCCCTTTTTTCCATTCCTGCTGCCACTACTCTAATTCAGGCTTTTATTATAAGTAACTGGACTATGGCAACAGCTTCCTTTTTGGTCTCACAACTCTCAGCCTGTGAATTAATGGAGAATATAGGAAGAAAAAAAAATTACAAATCTTTATATTTTATGATTACATGAATTAAGATTCATGCCATATAATTCCTTTCAAATACAGTGCTTAAAAGATCAACTTTGAAATTTAAGTGACAATTTTCTGGGGCATTTAAAAGAATTTAAGCATATAACATTGTCATTTTTGGAAGTAGTACAAAAAATTAGCAAAAGCCCCATAATTTTTTTAATTGATCATAAGGTAGCAGAAAGATGGAAATCAGTACTGAATTATAAATTGGGCTTATCATATCTCTTTTTGTGAAAAGCTAACCGTTCTAGGTAAAATGAAGAGTATAATTAAAGAAAACTCAGCATTCTGCCTAATAGTAAATAAATGAAATTTATCAACATGTGTAAAAGTAAAGTATATTACATGTACCTTCTTAAATTACTAAAATAAAGTTAAGTGAACCCATTTTTTAAAGAAGGCAATTACATAAAACCCAAAATTGTTTGGACTCATGAATGAGTAAAAAAACAGCTGATGCAATTCTGCATAGCTAAGTTATGAGCACAGAGATCCATGTTTCCATTCATACCACAAAACCCATCATCTATTTTGGACTTCTGGCCTCGGTACTTGGATACACTAACAAACAGCAACATAGAACCAAATCCATTTTACCATTAACAGGGGAAATTTTAGAGGAGATAGTATATGTTATTCCTAAGAAATTTCTCTTAAGTCAAAAATTAGTACTACTTCAATTACTCAAAAGCAAAGAGATTCTTACACCTATAATCTCATTATTTTAAACCAGTGATTCTTGTGGTATGGGAAGTCCCTCCACGATTACCTATCATAAATATGGCAAGAACTTTTAGTCTTACAGAGCTAGCTGAGCTTCATTGAGGTTACATGGTCATAGAGCCAGTAAATGTCAGGGTCTATATTTGAACAGAGGTTTTCCTGACTCAAAATTAAATATTCTGTACACTATCTGATATCTTTTTACATAAAGTACTTACCACTGAAGTTAACAAAATTAAGAAATGTGAATGAAAGAAACATTTATTAAGGGTTTATTAGTGCAAAGTACTGTGCTAAGTGCCAGAGATACAAAAAGAAAAGTTAAGTCCTTGTTCTCAAAGAGTTCACACTCTAAAAGGGTAAACAACATATATGAAAGATTTCAGCCTCAAGTTTCTGATGCTGCCTCATTTAGCAGTACCAAGGATTTTGGTGAGAAGAACATTTGTTTCTGAGTTTCGATACTTATGGATATAACTTCACACCTAGCAGACAGCTAACCTGACAGCAAAGGAAATTAATAAATGTTCGAGGGGATGTGGCAAAACTGGGTCATTAATGCATTGCTGGTGGAGTTGTGAATTGATCCAACCATTCTCGATGGCAATTTGGAACTATTCCCAAAGGGCTTTAAAAGATTGCCTGCCCTTTGATCCAGTCATACCGCTGTGCTGGGTTTATGCCCGAAAGGGATAATAAGGAAAAAGACTTGTACAAAAATATTTATAGCCACGTTCTTTGTAGTTGCAAAATATTGACAAATGAGGGGATGCCTTTTGATTGGGAATGGCTAAACAAATTGTTGTATCAGTTGATGATGGAATACTTTGTGCTAAAAGGAATAAAGAACTGGAGGAATTCCATGTAAACTGGAAAGACCCCCAGGTATTGATGCAGAGTGAAAGGAGCAGAACCAGGAAAACTTCTGTACTAGCAGCAATGAAATGATCCAGGACAATGCTGAAGAACATATGAGAAAGAACGCTATCCACTCCAGAGAAAGAACTGTGGAAGCAGAAACACAGAAGAAAAACAACTGCTTGATCACATGGTTCTATGGGGATATGATTGGGGATGTAGACTCTAAAGGATCACCCTAATGCAAATATTAATAATATAGAAATAGGTCTTGATCAATGACACACATAAAACCCAGTGAAATTGTGTGTCAGCTACGGGAGTGTGGTGGGAGAAGGGGAAGGGAAAGAATATGAATCATGTAGCCATGGAAAAAGTCACTCAAATAAATAAATAAATGATTTTTAAATAGTTATGGATGCCGCATCTGCAGGAGTAGTTGCTGGGCTGCATCTACTTAAGAGTTGCCTCCTAAGATTATACTAAGGGCACTGAGCTAGAGGTACTGATATTTCCAAGACTCTTGAGTATAGCAAGGCACCATTAGGGAAGGCTAGGAAACTACATGTGCCATTGGTCACCATTTGAGCTACCATTTCTCCTCAGACCCTGAAGAAAACAGCCCAAGTTCCTAAGCCCAAAAGCTCTGGGAATAGCAGTACCTCCCAAACCACCAGACCTACTTCCAGGTCACCACATACAGCCATCACTGAGGATAGAAATCATTGTAGAGAAGGGAACAACCTTCCTCAGCACCATCAAATGTGGTTGGGGAGTAGGAGTTTCATGCTTCTGGAAGAGTAACAAGGCAAAAGATAAAGTATAATGGATTTGGAGACCTGGGTGTAAATCCCTTATCATCATGAAATCAAAGCAACAAGTATTTCATTAAGCATTACTAATTAATTTTCTCTGCTAAAGACTTTTCTTTTTTCTACATATCCTCAGCAATCAAGTAGTCAATCAGAAATTATTCTGCATATGCTAAATGGTTACATTTTAATTCTTTCCAGGAACCCATCCCAAGTAAGTCTTTGGTCTCTCCATCCAGAATTCAAGCTCTTGAAGGGCAAATAATCACATCTTCTATTTAGGATTATAGAAACTTAAGAGAGAGCTGGAGGAAAGGCAGCTATGGTTCAATCCCCACATTCTGTGGGTGAGGAAACTGAGATACAGAAAGGTAAAGGGGCTTGTTCAGGATTACATGAGCAGAAGGGAGCTGAGCCACTTCAAATATAGCACCCCCTCCATTCCATCACCCTACCTCTTCCAACTAACAATAATAAATGTTGGTGTCTTTTTGCCAGGCATTGGGATAGATGATGGCGATACAAAGACAAAAAGAAAACAGACCAAGTACTCAAGGAGTTTATATTCTACTAGAAACATAGGTTTCTGAAACTCT
The DNA here is from genome assembly GCF_016433145.1 of Gracilinanus agilis. Taxonomy (NCBI): domain Eukaryota; kingdom Metazoa; phylum Chordata; class Mammalia; order Didelphimorphia; family Didelphidae; genus Gracilinanus; species Gracilinanus agilis. The sequence goes on along the minus strand of NC_058131.1, from coordinate 560,123,388 downwards.
TCGCAAAAGGGATCATTCCACTAAGCAAAGAACTGAAATTAGTTCAAAAGTATAGTCATATGGACCAAAAAAGGGCTGTAATAATATTAAAATAATAATATTAGGTAGCATTTATGTATCACTTCAAGTTTTGCCAAGGACTTAAATATTATCTCATTTTATCTTCACAAATACCCTGATAGGTGCTATTATTATCCCTATTTTACAGATGAGCACAATGAGGCAGAAAGAAGTTAAGTGATTTTACCCTAGATCACACAGCTACTAAAAGTCTGAGACTGAATTTAAACTTGGGTCTTTCTGTCTTCAGATCCAATGATCTATCCACTGTGCCACATATCTAGCACTGAAGATATCAAATAAGTAAATGCTAATTAAAGCAAATACACCAATTATCAGGGGTAATATGAAGCCAACTCTAACTAGCTCCTGAAGACTTAAATTTTCAATGTGAACATTAACACCTCAGAAATGAGCAAAGACTACCAATCAGGAGGCTAGATTTATGGTTTTCTTAATTATCTAGACTAAAGAAAGTGATAAAGAAAATATAATTCAAATTAGACTGAAAAACAGGTCCTAAATACTACAATGCTGACCCAGAAAAACATTCCAGAGTCAAACTGTGAACTATATTAATTTTAATCAAGTTTAATAATAATAGTCTAGTTTTTATAGCTAACATTTACATAACACTACATGCCAGGCATTAATACTAAGCACTTTATAAATATTATCTCATTTGATATTCATAACAACCCTTAAGAGGTAAATGCTATTACCCCATTTTACAGATAAGGAAACTGAGGCAAACAGAAGTTAAGTGACATACCCAGAGTCAGACTGGATTTGAATTCAGCTCTTCCTGACTCTAGGCCTGGCTCTCTATCCACTGTGCCACTTAGTTTCCTCTATAGACTATCTTATGATGAGTCATACTCTAAACTGCCCATAAGACAAATTCAATAAATATGCATTAAGACACTTTATATTGTTGTGTGCAGATGCAAAGCATGGAATTCCTGCAAAAGTAGAGGGATACCTCACTCAGAATTCCAGGGGACCCCCCTGGAGAACTTTGGGTGAGGGGCAGTTGAGAAGGGTTGAAGACAGTTAATTTTGTGGGATTGGATATGAGCAGACACTCTGTTTGATTCTCCTGACTAAAATAGAGAATCAAATCTAAAATAGGCTAACCCTATGAGTAGAAATCACTAGCTTAAGCTACAATGGTTTCTCAGGAGAAACCCCAAGTCAGGAGAATCAAACAGAGTGTCTGCTCACATCCAATCCCACAAAATTAACTGTCTTCAACCCTTCTCAACTGCCCCTCACCCAAAGTTCTCCAGGGGGGTCCCCTGGAATTCTGGGTGAGGTATCCCTCTACCTTTGCAGGGATTCCATGCTTTGCATCTGCACACAACAATATGTTAGAAGACTTTAATTGTTGGCATAAAACAGAGCATTTTGCTTTAAGGTCTCATCTTTCAGTACACTGCACAGCACTCTCAATCTATCTCAAAAGGATTAAATCGACCAGAGATTATAATCTTTTTTTTAAAGAGACTCCAAGTCTTATAAATACAGAATCCAAAGAATCATCCTTCATACAGACTATGCATACATTACTATACATATGTACAAATCAAAATGGAGAAAAGATGAAGAATCATTTTCTCATTAAAAAAAGATAAATTGTAATCAATTTTGATTTTCTTTTCTCATTAGTCAGGCACAAGTATTTACTGTGCTAAGTGCTGGGGATACAAAGAAAGGCAAAAGATAGGCTCTGTCTGAAAGGAGTTCACAAGGTAACTTGGGAAGCAACCAGCAAATAAATACATACAAGCAAGCTATAAATAGGATAGACTGGAAATAATTAAAAGAGGGAAAGCACTAGAATTAAGAGGGGATAAATTAAGAGTTCCACTGGTCATTGCATGCATCACATTAATTACATTTTTAAAGAGACACTGTCAGTATTTAACAAAGTTATTAAATCTCAAAAGTAATCAAAATCAGTTTGTTCTACTTCCTTTTTTCCTTAAGTAAAAAAATATACATATCAAACAAATTCACTCCTATAACACTTTATAAAAATAATTTAATTTGTAGTAAGAACTGGCTGGATGCTGCAAACTTACAATTTTCTTATGACTGGCAAGTTTTTTATTAATTTTAAAAAAGTCTATCAAGTTGTATATAATGCAGGCAGGCATCCAGAAGGTACAGTGGATAAAGTGCTAGACCTGGTCAGAGGGAACTGAGCTGAAACTCTTCCTCGGACACTTACTTCACTGTATGCCTTAGGCAAATCATTTATTCTCTAACTACCTCAGTTTCCTCATCTATAAAATGGAGATTATAGTTCCTGCCTTGCAGGGATATTGTGAGGACCAAGTGAATGAAATTTTTAAAGTACTTTGCAAACTTTGAAGTGCTATATAAATACTAGCTATACTACTACATTTAATCAATAAATGTTAATATATTAAATTGGGTGCCTAAGTAAAATAAAGATTTTTTTAATACTCACAAAAAAAGACTATCAGTCTAAAAGATACTACAGATCTTAAATGACCTTACCACAGACATTGCTAAATTGATTTTTTCCCCCCAAGAGTGAGCTTTAGAAGTTTAAGTTTTGAAATTTTAAAGAATTCAGTAGGGGCATAGTAGGTCAAAACCAAAAATAAATAAAATACTCATTATGTACCCTTGCGCCAGTTTAATCCCTTTATTATATATAAAGAGACTCTAATTTGTATCTGAAAAGATAGTGAAAATGTTAGGTCAAGCAACAAATTGTCACATTAACAGACTTATTTTTTATTTTCGTTAGACTGCCTTGTTAAAAACAAAAAGCAAAAAAAAAACAAAAACTCCACATTATGGAATCTTTTAGACAACTAGTTACCATATCTAAAATTATTAGATCATCGCCATGGGCTACACAGTGGTACATATAACCAAGTGTCAAAATTAATTTAATCTATTAACTTCACAAGATAGCTATAGACAGGGATGTCTTCCTTTAAAACAGCAAATACACACACCCACACACGTGAGGAACTTCTATAACATTTTCTGTCTATTAATTTCAATTATGAATATTTTATTGAAAAAATCAATACAATCCTAAGGAAATTTATTTAATACTCTACCCCTTCTTCCTCATAAGTTCATTATGTGAACTGTTCTAGGTCTTTCATTACCATACAATGTTTTTATCTACGGTTTTAATTTCACAAAAGAATTCTTTTCTAAACTTATTTACAACCAAATATGAACATTTTATCATTTTTTAAAAACTAGATACAATCAAAGAGACAGAGTATTAGAATATCTCATTAAAATTTTGATAATTTAAGTGATAGTGATTATTCATTCTGAAGCCCTAGAAGAAATAAATCCATACACGTCTATGAAGAATTTTTTCCTAATAAACATTTCAAGTTTCCTGACATTGTTAGCTTTCTAACAACACTGTCATAAATTAAAACAATTATAGGAAGAAATATAAAACACATCTAAATACACAAATGAAATCTATCTATCATAATTCTGTTTCCATTGATCAGGTTCTGGAGATACATGAATGATCAATCACAAATTAATCAATTGGTCTGCCCACATAATAGTTCAGAAGTTGGTAAGACTAGGACATTGAACTAACCACAACCAGTTTTATACTCAAAAATAGATACATCTTAAAACTGATGCATTGTCCAATACTGATTTTTGTCCACCCAGTGAAAATCAATGGCATCATTTTAGATATTGACTTAGTTCAAAGAACAAAATTATGATACTCAAGGAAGTACACTTCAGTGGTTAAAAGGGGGAAAACCTGACTTTTAAAAATGAAAATTAATGTTTCAAAAGTTTAAACTGTATTTTTTTTCAATTTCCAGCTTTATCCTATTCATAGCCTTGCTCTCTGAACTAAAACTGAAATTAAAACTGAAATTTTAATAAACTAAAAAGAAAAAAGCATTAAGGAATAGAGGGGCATGCATAAAAGATTTTGAAGTCCACATTTCTAAACAAAAAACACACACTGGTAATTTGGTTATAAAAGCACCATATGTTTGAAATTATATCTTAAACTATCCATAATGTATACCCAGGCCAGTTACATAAAGGTCTTCATAAATATTCAAAATATCATGAACACTTGCAAATTCAGTCACATTAAATGGTTTTAGTCCTTATTTCTGTTAGTAAGTACATTAGCTGTATACCACATTCAATGAGTGACTGAACACAGCTTGTGGTGAAGCATTCAGCTAATGAGTTTGAAAACAGTCACAAAGAGAAATGTTTGTATTTCTACCCAAAGGAAATCTGCTTAATGTGGATTATGAAACTGTCATTTTATTAGTCAGACTTACCACAAATTGAACTTGTAGTTCAAAGTCACAGCTCATTTGGTCAAATAACACTTGATTATTGAACTTTTAATAGGCACATAAAGGAAAAAAATATCATGGCCAAAGGCTGGACAATAGAACCCACACTTGTGTCAGAGTAAATTTCATCAGCTAAGTTCTATCACTTGTCCTCAGAATTTTATTAACACTTTCAGGCTTACCAAATGAGCAGACTAAAGCCTCTGCCTCTTAGCCCCAATCCCTAACCCTCCAAAACCATAAGTCTACCAGTAAAAACATACCCACAAAGGAACCCCTTTGTGCCCTTATCCTTCCTTCTTACCAATTCACAAACCCATATCGCCTCTTTGCTGAAAGGCATTCTTTCCCTCCATTTGGCTTTTTCATTACAATCACTACTTTTTCTTCCTGTCAGTGATACCACCCCAGTTACTAAATCTGCAATCATGGGGCCAAAAAGCAGGAAGATGAAGGCTGCCTCCCTTGTCTGCCACAAATGAATAAGCCTGTTCCTCCTTTCTCCAATCGACTGACATAAATACTGCTGCACTAAAACAAGATTTCTCTAAATTGTTCTTGCCTCTACATTCTTGAATCCACTTTCCAAAATCCCCTCCAGTGTATACTCCAGATATATTCTAAAACCATATACCTAATGGAGGCTAAGTAAATATATATATATATATATATATACATATATATATATGCAGTAGAGATCAGTGTAGATTTCCCACTTTCCATATTTCCCAAGACTAGAACTATAACTAGGAATCCTGATGCTCAGTACAAGAGTAAGGGAAAAATTCAAAAGCCACTGAGGGCTTTTCCCACCCTCAATCAGTAAGTCAACCAGACTGATTTTTATTTGATTCTGGCCCTAGGGTATGAAGCTAGGATAAATGTGTACAAATGGTAGAAAGGTAGTGTCCAATATAATTTTTTCTAACTTCATAACTGAAGCTATCTAAAAGTTGAATAGGTTGACTAAGGAATCTCCTTCATTAGTGTCTTCGAGATAAGGCTAGATGAAGAATGCTACAGCAAGAATTCTTTTAGAAGTAGAGGTTGGACAAAATGATGACCTCTTCAAGGTCTCTTCGAAAAAATGAGATTTTGATAATTATATGGATAAAGTCTACCTTGTTCAAATGAGTTTCCACTATTTAATTTAGAAGAAATAAACAAAAAGGAAAGTGTCACAGTAAAGCTAAAGACCTATATATCCAATCCTCTCTGAATCAATCCAACTACTCACCTCTTTAAGACACCTACAACAAATAAATTGCTACAATACTGCATAGAATTAAATATAGTAATTAACTTAGAAACAAAGTCTGGGGATAGTTTAGGTGGCTCAATGGATAAAGAGCCAGACCTGGAGACAGGAGGTCCTGGGTCCAATTCTGGCTCAGACACTTCCCAGCTATGTGACCCTGGACAAGTCATTTAACTTCCACTGCCTAGCCCTTCGAATATGGAAGATAAGGGAAAGAAAAGAAGAGGAAAGGAGAGGAAAGAAGAAGAAGAAGAGAGGGAGAGGGAGGGGAGGGGAGAGGAGGGGAGGGACAGGGA